>NC_036239.1:16231161-16320281 GCF_002742605.1 Olea europaea var. sylvestris
TTTGGCAACATGTTGCTTCAATTAACTAACTTTCGAATATTATATCTCTTAAAAGAGTCTTTAATACCAAAATTTGAGAAAGAGAATCACTAATTTTGCATATTTTGATTAGTTTTAAACTTTAGGGGCCTTAGGATTAATAATTCAAAACTTTAAGGGGGCAAAATTAATTAATTTCAAACATTAGGGGTTGAAATTAATAAACTTGAAACTTTAGGGACCAAAATTAATTAATTCAATACTTTAGAGGATCAATTAGAACAAATTTTAAAACTTTAGGGGCCAAAATTGACCAATTCAAAACTTTAGGGATCAAATTTAAAAAATTTGAAACTTTAGGGGTCAATTTGAATTAATTATGAACTTAGGGGGCCAATTTGAATTAATAATTTAATTTTGAGGGCTTTAATTATAAATTCAGAACTTTAATGGCCCGAATTAATTAATTTTAAAACCTTAGGGACTGAATTATTAAATCCGAAACTTAAAGGCCCAAATGTCAATATAACTTAAAGGTTAGGGACTGAAAACTTAATTTTATAACTCTAACCCTAATTGCAACCAGAGCCTCAACTTTCCTAATTTACAAAAGAGGCCTCGCCCCCAAAAAAAATGGCAAAATCGAAACGTAAAAAAGGAAAAATTTCTTCTCCTTTTCTCCTTGGAGGCGGCGCCGGAGGAGTGGTGTCGGCCCACGCCGACGCCCAGGCAGCAGCGCCTGGGCGCTACAGACGCCGGCGGCAGACCCGTCGCCGGCCAATTCAATTTTTTTTAAATCTGTACTGAAATCTGAATTCCAAATCTGAATTTTCTAAACTGAATCAATCCGAACGAAAATAATTAAATTATAACGCAAAAGTTTTCAAATTTAACAAAACATATAACCAAAAATTGTTAAATATAAAAATTTCAAAATATATTGCAAGAACCAAATTAAAACCTTTGATTCTCAATGATTTAACATGAAGAGGCTCTGATACCACTTGTTGTATAATTTAGTTCTTTAAATTACCGGATCTTTCATGTTAAATCATCGAGAAATATAAGAATTAAAGCTGAAGCATACCTGAATCTGACGTGATTAATGCAATATGAATTTCGCGGTATGATCTTCCAAATCTACACGCAGTCTCCTTTTCCTCTCTGTGATGGGATGCAGTAGAGAATGAATAATTCGTTGCGTGTGATCTGGGGACCATAACCTATTTATATAGGGATGCCCTTTGACGTAATTCGGCCCATCATAGAATTAGGACTTGGTCTCGATCTCTACACATATATAAACACATACTTTAATTTGATACATTAAAGCCCAAAATCGAAATCTTATTAGATCACTTTAATTGGGCTCAATCGAATTCGATAGCCTATAATTTAACACACAATTATTCATACATACAAGCCCATCTTTAATTAAAAATTCTTACAAAATACTGTCAAAAAATATTCACCCATACCCCTATTGTATGTGATATGGAGGGAGCCCATCCCTCTGTGTAGTGCAACTCCTCTAAAGGTACATGAGAAAAAAGCATGTGGATGATGAGAAAATAAATTGTGTAATGAATTTTATGCAAAAAACACAGAAATTATTACAAATTGATCTTTTGTGAAATACAAGGTAGGTCGATCTTCTTTTCACGGCATTGCTATACAATCCTTTGATTAATGACTTGGATGTTTAAGATGAAATGTCACGTGACTTAAATTCTAGTATGTTGAAAGATTGATTTGCTTAAATCATTGGGATTTGGACTTGAATTTGAACATGCTTTGATTTGATTTGAGATTCTTCCTAGAAATTCTAGATTTGTGTGTTTTTCCCCTATCCTTTTTAGTTATGATTTTTCTTGGATCTAAGGTCCTTATTTATAAAGAAATTTGGTAATTACCTTATTTATTATATTTAAACTGTCATGAAAAGAGAGAAAAAGAAAATAGAGAATAAAAATCAATAGACTTATATATATTTTATCAAGAAACAAAGCACTTTATTTATAAGAAAGAATCGGGAATGAAATGATAATAGTTTATAAGACTACAGGGATGCAATTGACATACACTAATAAATTTACTATTTACAACACTCCTCATTGAATGACACATTACAAAACATCTGCCCTGTTAAAACCTTATTTAATAAAAACCCAGTACGGCAAAAAAATCGAACGAAGAAAAAAGAGTACAGTTATTTTATAGTATTAAAAATAAATGTTGCCTCATTAAAACATTGCTACGAAAATCGAGTAGCATAAAATCTAAGCAAAGAAAAAAAGCTCAGCTATTTCTCTAACGTTGATTACTGAAAATTTTTGAATCGACGCATTTCAATCTCATAAACCAATTTTTGGAATATAGATGTCGGCATTGCTTTTGTGAATAAATTGGCCACATTGTCACTTGAGCAAATTTATTGGACATCAATATCGTCATTTTTTTAACCTCATATATATGAAAGAATTTTGGAGAAATATGCTTCGTCCTGTTACCTTTTATATAGCCTCATTTGAGTTGTACAATACAAGCTACATTGTTTTCATGTAAGATTATTGGACTATCTTTTGTTGAAATTAACCAGCATGATACTTGGATATGATAGGGTCATGTTCCTCAAATATACACATTCTCGGCATGCTTCATAGATTGCATTAATTTCAGAATGATTTTAGAATGTTTCTATCAATGATTGTTTCACAGATATCCATGATATAGTTGTTTCTCCATGTGTAAACACATATCCTGTTCGTATTTATTTGGGTCAAAGATATAACATGCATCTACATATCTCTCTAAAGCAAATCTTGTGTTCTGAGAATAAAATAATCCCAATTCAATAGTGTCCTTTAGGTAATGAAAAATATGTTTAATATCATTCTAATATATTTGTATTGATGTAGGCTATATCATGTAAGGAGATTTATAGAAAGAGCTATGTTGGGTCAAGTACAATTTGCAATATAAGTTAATACTTTAATTGTACTAAAATATAGTATTTTATGATCAAGAACCATTTCTCCATCGTCAAGTGGATGAAAATAATCTTTTTTCACATCAAGTGATCAAACAATTATAGGTGATGACAATAGATGTACATTATTCATATAAAAATGTTTTAATACTTTTTTTGCATATATGATTGATGAACAAATAATCTTTCTAGTAAGTGTTCAATTGTAACCCAAGACAAAATTTGATTTTTTTCAAATATTTCATTTCAAATTCATTTTTCAAATAATTGGCAGTTTTGTTGAGTTCTTGTTATCAATTTTATTTCCACAAGTATACGGACAGTAGCAAGTAGTAAGTGGACGTAAGAGTCTAAATTATTGTTTCCACGAGATCTATACTTTAGCACTTAATTTAATATTTCTTTCTAACCATTAATTGATGAAAGCAAACAAAGAAATGTATGACTTGAGTTTTAATCTAAATACTAGAAAATAAATGGATACACACACGATTGGTTTGAAAATAAAATAGTGACGGATGTTAGAACAGAATAATTTCACATATTGATCACCTTTACGTTCTGAATCAAAATTCTTATCAAATGTAGTGTTCGGTTGAATTCTCCTATTATATTCAATTTACCCATCTGGATTTTTCGTTGAGCCTAAAATTAACTAATTCAATTTCATATCTCTATGCGAATATAGTTTAGATAAACAAGTTCTTTGTCCTAGAAATTCAATCATGACCGTAATAATTAGTATATGTATCTCTATTATACTAATTTACCTAATTTTAGTACATGGTCTAATTCTTAAACTTATTTCTCTATTCGTAAAGAATTTATGAAATCATCAAATTAGTGATCAATTAATTTAATGCATTCAATCCATAATAAAATCAACACATGGAACAATAAAAACCAAAAATCTTAGCAAAAGAACATAAAGGATCCCAATTAGTTATATTATTTGCCTTAACAATGGATTTAACCATTCACAATGAAAAAGGAAAAATCATAAATTGTCATGGAATACATTACCAAATTTTGTATTAAAGATGTATAAGAAATGTAGATCTTGCACCAAAAATTTCTTCCTCTTCCAATCGATGCTCTGCACGGTGAATTTCTCGATGTTTTCTTCTTTGAATTCCTCATTTGATTCTCCAATTGTGTTTTCTTGCCTATCAATATGTGAATTCCCCCTTCAATTTTTCTTATCTAGGCTTGTATTTATGTTTTATTCAAGTCTTGGAAGAGTTTTAGTTGGGTTGTACTTTTAAAAAGATGAATTTCACTTGAAAACCCTATTTGACAACAGTGAGGCACCTAGACGCTGGGATTGGGCTCCTAAGCGTTGACTTTTGGAAGAAAAATCAGAAACATAACATCTGAGCACTGCTGCATAGCGTCTGGACGCTGTCGTCAACTTCGATTGCATTGTACAATATTTAGTCTTTTTATTATAACTTTTTCTTTTGATATCCGATTGAGGTGATTCAAGATGTACTAGAAAGCTAACTCAAATGGCTACAACTTTGCTTCAGATATCATTTTACAATTCGATCATTTGCTATGTCAAAAATGGGTCTCAATATGAATCTGAAAACGGTGCGTAAATTTTTTTCGGTTAGAATTTGATGTGTGATCATACTTTATTTACATTTCATCCCTTTGATATTTTTCTTCATCCAATTGAATCCGAGCACTCTTAAATTTTCATCGCGAGGCCTGACATAACTTTTAATTATTTACATTTTGGTTCCCGAATTTCGAATCTCGCTCTTCTTCCAAGTTTCTTGTACCATCATTGAATTTTATCTATTTAACACCAAATGTAACAATTTAGACCATAATTTATTCGAGAAGTAACTAAATATCATCGTTTTCAGACCTTGAATAAGTGTATAAAATGCACTTATCAATTCTTCAAGAGTTTCAATTAAATTTAAATCATTAATATAAACTGCCACAATTGCAAATTCAATATTTGTTTTCTTTATAAAACACATGGGCAGATATGGTTATTTTTATAGCATTCCTTCAATAAATATTCGTTAAGATGATTATAGCACATGTGTTTATTTTATTTGGCAAATCAGTATTTCGATCGATGTATTTCGACTAAGTTATTTTGATTAATTGCTATATAATGTAGTACATCGCGTGTAAAATTGTTGGCAACAATTTTTCTTTTCGATTCTATATATTTTTCATTTGTTATGTCTAAATACTCATTAAAATTATATGCCTCTTTAATGAGATCGTCTTTGCTAATTACCGCATTTTCGTTTGAAATTTTTTTGTATTAAAATCAAGCACATCACGTTTTAGATGTGTCATAGATATATCAATTATAATGCTAATAAATTGTCTTTATAGAACATCAATTCATGTTAAAGCATTTAAATCTTGTACGTGAGATATCGTTTCTCTCATTATTTAGTAAATGCATATAAATAAATTACCTTTTGAATTTCTGGTTCTAATGATATTTTGCTAGGATTTAGATAATGATGCATTTATACATTATTTTTAATTTCTTAACTCCTCCCCTTATTGCTAAGATAATTGTCCGAACAAATTGATAATCATTTTTCCAGCGTTATAAAATAACTTCCATTTGAGATAAGAGTTTAAACTACGCATTTATTCTCAGTATTCTTTATTTTCCATTTTCAGTTTATTGTGGTGGTTCAATTTTACATATACTGCACTATCAAAATAATTAGATAAAAAAATTAGGTTTTGACCATAAGCTAATTATAATAGAGACGACTATGATCTTGGCATGATGTTTAACGGAATTTCCTAAATTAAAATGGAAAATACTTTGTTCTCAATCAAATTAATGGATGTGTTTAACAAACAATAGTATTAAACCATTTATCGATATCTCAATTAACACATATTAAAATGTTGAGATTTATGCCTACTAATATGAACAAGACACAATTTTGATTATATAATTTGAAAATTATAATCATAAATAAAAATTTGAGCAGTAATTTCACAAATTTCAGGTTACGAACACCGTACAATCATCTATTATATGTATCAAATCTATTAGATACACATAATATTTAGATAATCAACGTAGATAATGATGTGACCCCATTCATTAGCTTAAGTAATTTTCAGAAGTATATGAAATTCAGTCATTATTTTAGCTAGTGATAGTTAATGAAAAATCATGAAAGAGAACAAACATTATATAGGATTGAATTGAAGAATTTTCTGATTCATCCTTGAATATCCATTTGAATTTTTAATTTCGCATCATTATTAACGCAGCAATGATCCAACTAATCATGCTAAACAATAAATTCAAATTGAACTCCTAGTTCAATGTAAGATATAATTCGATGATTTAATTTCGAAGAATACGATTAAAGCTTATATAATCATATTTCATTCAAATATTCAAACTAATCAATGTTCTAATAACCTTAGTTATATGTTCTTCCTTTAGGGATAAATATGAACTCAAAATGATATGTTTGTTGAAGCATGTGCTATTTCGAGAGCACATTGCATTTTATCATCATTTCTTCAAGAAAAATATATCAATATTCTTCTGAAATATTGAAAATTATAATTTATACTCTTCAGGAGCAAGTAATATTTTTCTAAAATATTAATTATAATATTATGCTACTTAGGAGTAACAATATTTTAAAATAGATAGATATACGAATACTAAATTTAAAAACTATATCCCTATTAAAAAAACATGAACAAGATAATTAGTCAAACGATAAACAAGAAACAACAAACTAAATACAATATAATTTTAATTGTTACTGCTGCACACATCAAAATAAATGGAACCAATAACCTGCTACACGAGTATCAACTTGACAATTACATTAAACCCTAAAAATAAGGCCTACAAGTACAAGTATATAGTGGTCAATTAATTGGAACATTGACATAGAAATGCGTGGGTTAATTTGTAGATTATGTAACCTGGGTAGAAATAAGTGTCGGAAAAATTAGGTGGTGGTTGGCTGTAGGTAGTTAGACTTTTCAAAGAAATGAGTCTTGGAAAGATTAAGTGAGAGCAGTGGTAATGGCCCCCATTTTTTGGGAAAAAAAAAGAAATTGAATTATAAAAAAAATTAAGCTATTCGTGCTAATAATGAATTATGAAAAGAGAGAAAAAGAGAAGAGATGATAAAAGTCAAGACTTGTATGTATTTTATGAAAAACCAAAACCCTATATTTATAGGAAAGAATTAGGAATACAATAATAATAATTTATAGAGTTGAAGGGGTACAATTGTCATTTACTAAAAAACTTACAATTTACAACATAAACTAAAATTTAAATAAATTTTTCATTTTTAATTTTTTCCCCCAATGGGATGGGCTTCGTACGTGGACTTCTTATTACAAATGGGTCACAGAAGACGTAGGCTTCAATGAACTATTTGTTGGGAAATTTAAAAAATGAGAGGATAAGTATTGCCTATTTCAAAATTAAGAATAAAGGTTTGACTTTCAAAAATAAGATATTTAATAAAATTTATTTATGATTTAATTAATTAATTATATTAAGGTCACATATTTATATAATTTAGTCACATGTTTCACAATTTAGTTGGTCACATATTATTTTCGATCACAAATCATAATTTTGAAATGTCACAAATTATTTTACGATCACAATTCAAAAATTTTATAGGTCGTAGTTTTTTTTATCGATCACAAATCAAAAATTAATATGTTACAATTTATTTATTGGTCACTGATCACAAATATTATAAATTACAATTTATTAAATAGTCACAAAATTAATATTTTTTTAGGTCAGATTATTTCTTTGGTCACAATTTATCGTTTTCATTGGTCTATTGGTCGCAGATTAATCAATTTAATGATCACAATCAATTAACTAATCTGTGATCACCACCAACACTTGCAAAAATCACCTCCTCCAACAGCACTACCGCCACCATCGCTGCCAGAGCCACCAGCACATTGATCCAAATTAACCAATTTATTGGTCACAAATTTCAATCAACCAATAAAAATAGTCACAAACACCTACACCCCATCCCACCACTTTAAAGCACCGCACCATTGCCAACCATCATCAGCGACGCCGCCCACTGCCACCACTGCAAGACCAACAGTAATACCACCACCACCTCTCGGAACAACACCATTTCCTAAAACAAAACAACACCCACCACCAAAAAACACCACTACATCACAATCACCGCAACGGTACCTGCACCAACGAAACACTGCTTCCAACGCCGTCACCTTCTCACCACCACCTGCACCACCAACGATTCAGCCACGCCACCAACATCGACACCACCACCCCCCTCTATCACTACCACGCCACAGATACAATCCCCACCCAAAAAAATTCCCCAAGTCGCGGTTGTAGGCACCACCAGAAATACCACCACCTCGCTAAATCACTGCACGACCACTATGAGACACCACAAAACGACAAGAAAAACCACCTACAAACACCACTATACCATAAACATCATCAATTATAGTTCTCTATGTCCTCCGCAAAATCAATGGTGAGCACTGCCATGCGCATGGCAACGGCCAGATCTATGGCCAGAGTTCCATTTAAGGTGGGCAAGCAACGAACTGAGAGCAGTGGGATCGGCCAGATCTATAGCACCACAACCAGGATCTGCAATGGCAAAGAAAGAGATAGGATATTGACGATGGTACTGCGTGCGGTGGAGAGAGAGACGACCAGTGACTTGACGTGCTTCTAAGAGACTATGACCATCGTCGATCAGTGAAGGTGTACAGAGAGACGTCGGCATCTCCACCTGAAGAGAGAGAAAGGAGAGAATGAGGCAAGAGTTAGAGAGAGAGAGAGAGATAGTTAGGGTTTATGAGTAAAATTATTTATTTTATAAAATATTAATTAGAATAAAATTTCTGATTTTTGAAAGGTTGAACTTGCCCCCTGATTTTAGAATTGAGGATTTTAGTGATAGGGTTTCGTGTAATTACCACCTATTTGTTTTTAACAAGAGCTTGATCGCTGTGAACTTTCCAAAAACAAATTTTGCGATTTTTTTTTGGTTGAGAAAATGGGGTTAAAATTAGAAATAAATTTATGGGTTCACATATAAAATTATTTTATTAAAAAATATGTGATTAAAAATAAGTTAGAAAGAAAATGAGTCTTAAAAAAATCTGTACTAAAAATTGACTAAGTACTATTTATTTATTTTAATGCAACAAATGTCCCCTCAAAATTAGTTTATTTTCTAGAAGATAAACAGATAAATAAATAAATCTTGAATCTTAAAATTTGATATACTCCTAAAAAAATATATTTCTTTTAGATTTAAATACTATTTAGCCCTTGTTTGTTTTGGACAAAAATCAGAGTTTTGGTAGATTTTGATAAAAGTTGAACGTGTTATTAAAAAGTTGTGGATCTCGGGTTACAATTAGTTAATTGTTAACTTTAACTTAAATTTAATCAACTTTTTTAATTAAATCAAATGCAGGCTTAGTAGATTTACTAGACATGTTGTTCCTATGAATTTGATTTGAACTAGAATTTTTTCAACTTAAATGAATTTTGAATAATGCTAGTCACCTAGGTATAAAAATAGGGAATTGAATTTTGCTGAGGTGGCAAAATTGCACAAAAAAAGGCAGTAATAATAGTATCTTGTACTTAATCCAATGGCTAAAAAGGCTTAAGAAACTAAACGCAAGGGGGAAACCACAAAGCGAGGAAGCAAAAGCGAGAAGCATAAGTGCCAAACCCTCCTTCCCTCTCGTCGCCGTACCTTTGCCCACCGGAGCACCTATCACCGACGAAGCATCTCCAGAGACCAGTACTCTGATAGTCCTTCCATCTCCGATCATCCCTGCTACCACTAAAGAATCAATTGCAAATGTCTAATTCACGAGGGGGTCCCCCTTGAAAGAACTTGCCAATCAAGGGGAGATCAAGAACAGAGCAAAAACCTGCCTTCACGTCCTTTTCCACACGAGTTCTTTCCTAATACATTTTGACCCTTGATATGCTAAAGAATCTTAGTATTCTTCTTTAATTCATCGTCATCATCTATCTCCAAAACATGTGTACTGCAATATTTATTTGATTGATCGCACCCCTCTTTCATATTCAAACTATCATCATTGTTAAATAAACCAGAATTTAGCTCAAGTACTCATACAATTCCTAAAGAATCTTGGCACATGACTTGTCATAAAAATTAGCAGATCATTATAACTTTAACCTAAATTGGCTCCCAAATTAGGACTGAATGGAGCAAAAAAATCCACGTTGAATCTCAACATCAGATCTAAAACCATCTCCCACAATAGCCTCTGTAAGATCGTGTTGACCTTGCCTGGCTTTTGATCCTGTGCCACCTATATGCAAAATAGATTGGGAAAAAATGTCAAAGATTATGGAAGGAAGAACAGGGAAAAAATCGATTGACTTTTGAGCTTTCAAATGTTGGAGATAAATGAGTTCCCTTTTTTTTCGCTCTTCTTGGTCGGTGACTACCAGTGCTCCGATCCACGATGGGTGCTCCGGTCGGCGATGGCGCGGCAGCAAAACGGAGGGTTTGGGAACAAATGACAAATCAGTCATGGTTTTGCACATTTTGTTCAGTTTTGTAAGTCTTTTTATTTATTTATTGTGCCTTATGCCACCTTAGCAATATCAATGTTATATTACCTGTTCTCGAGCTTGGTTTTTAGCCTGGCTGAGTAGTGGGATTGAAGAATTTTTCATAAAAGTAGGTAAATGTCTAGTTCAAGTAATAAGATCGATCAAAGGTAAATATTCTAAGTTTGAACATCAATTTTGGAAGAAGTGACATCCTATGATCCCTTTTTGATGGACTTAAAGGAATTGGTACAAGTGATTGGCAGAATTAAAGTATGCGAGAAAGAGAGTTATCTATTGTCCAAAATTCTAACTGTTTAGACAATGATTCTTCTTTTTTATTTTTTTATTTTTGTTATTTATTTATTTATTTATTTATTTTTTGCTGTAGTCTTCCAACTGGTGCAGGATTCATCCTCCTATTTTTTCGTTATTATACTTTTGAAACAAAATTTAAGTGTAGAAAAGACAAAATTGAGGAAAGAAATAAAGAATCCTTCCTTTCCAGTTGTTCAGACTTTAGCAACAATTTTAATTTTTTTTCCCTTTGGTTGTTATTTATTTCTTTTCTTTGTTGTCATGGTTGTATATAAACACTTGGTTTGAACTTTTCTTTCTCATTCTTGTCGAGGAGCGAAAAAATCCAAAAAAATTACATTTTAATAGAAAAAAAATGTGCGAACAGATGGGAGAAGCCGAACCACATTTGCTTCAAACGAGTTAATATTGTTATTTTAGAAAAAGTTAATTGATTTTTGGTTAATTGATTTTTGGATGTAAAAAACCATTAAGTCTGTTAATTTCTCTATGGTTGGGGTATAACAACTGGATAGAAAAACGTTGGGAAGCTGTGGAAAAAGTAGTGCAATTTACCCTTAAATTAAGGGAAAATTGCATATTTGATCCCAACCTTTCAAAAATTATGCCCAAATGCCTTTGGACTTAAGAGGTCGTCAAGGTAATTGTAAAATGATAAATTTGACATTCCCTTGAAATAAACAAAGAGAAAAGAAGCAAAAAGGAGAAATGACTTGCGCTATTAATGTTGGTGCATTAACAAAATGAAGGGAGAAAAATTAAGTAGGATCAACAAAATAATTTCTCTACTATAACTGCCATCACCCCAACTTTCATTGTTACCACCATCCACTCTCCACGACAATTAGATAAGTATCAGCCTCATACTACTACTACTACATTTCAACACATAAAAGTTGCATGCCATAAAATAAGTCCTATAAGTTTTATTACATGTACTTACTTATTTGGATGATTTATCGGAGAAAACAATTGATGTTAGTCCACTTACTAGTGGTCAACAAATCCTTTTCCCTTCATTGGAATCCTATGTCTCCTTCTTTATTAACAAAGATGGTTTTAGTGAGAATTTCTAATTTGATTTAGAAAAGGTGAAATTGTATCGTGACTGTAATCGTTATCATGAGCTAACCAACTTCTTAAGAAAATATACTAGAGTTGTGGTCTGGTTTGTCATTGAAACCAAATCTTTGATTTTGGTGATGATGGACGGAGGTTTAGTTGTCGACTGTGAAGGCTTTTGGTGGTTGAGATCAAGGAAGAATATGAATGAAATTTCAGACATCTTTGTTATTCTTCATTTTTGAGGGACTCATTTGATTATTTTTTCCTTTTTATTTATTTAAAAGGGGATGACAAATTTGTCAAGTTTCATTATCTTAATGGCCAAAATCGAAAGATTATGTCGAGAGTGACGAAATTTGCCTATTTTCTGAATATTGGGGATAGATGGTACCATAAAAAAGATTGGGGTATATTCCAAACTTTTGGAAATGTTGGGGGACTAAAGACACAATTCTCCCTCATTTTATATACGAAATTTCTATTTTTAAAATATATTTGAAACTGCATAGGCGGTCTGTTAATCTAAAACCGACCGGCTCTTTCTTCGTCCTCAACCGGTGAGAAAAGGAACAATGGCTGATTAACGGCTCCTCGCCCTTAGAAGCTTCCTATTTCTTTTAAGATCGATTTTTTTCTTCTATAAATTAAAATCTTCACGGTAAAATTGACATGCCGCAAACCCCCAAACCCTAATCCTTACTGGAAAGAATAATTTCTCTGTAAAAGAAAATAGTGGCTGATCAAAGAGAGCAATGGAGACTCATATCGGTCAAAACATATTTGACCGGCGCCCCATAACCAAGTCCAGAACCCCCGCTGTTAAATGGTTCAAAGAATGGTATAAAATTTAAGTCATAAAAACCGAATTAGAATTAATAGATATGTAGCACGGGATAAATGACTATGAGTCTGCCTATACCAAAGGTAGATAAGAGGTGGATCATTTTGAGGGCCTATAGGCTTTGGTATAGTGATTTTCGATTGCAATACTCTCTCTCTGTCTCTCTTTTAAATCTGCTAAATAATCTATTTGTTTTTTGTCAGTATATTCTAGTCGTATGGCCTTGTTGTGGCAGTCAATAATGGCCTTGTAAGTGTGAACTTTTGGTTAAACCCTAATAACTCTGTCATAATTTTTAGAGGCCACCCAAAAGGCGATGAAGGAGAAGTCAGAAGAGCCAGAAGTGGTGGAGCCGGAGCCTGAACCAACAACGGAAGTTCTTTTCCTTTGTAGTTATGATGGCTGTGGAAAGACATTTATTGATGCTGGGTCTTTGAGGAAGCATTCTCACATCCACGGGGAGAAATCATATATTTGCCATTATGACAACTGTGGAAAGGTAATATTTCTATTGTCTGGGGAGGAATTATGAGTTGTCCTGTTTTGAGACAAAGGCATACAACCTGTGAGTAGGATAAACTTCACTATTTCTATAGGCTTTACCATAGAGCTTAAAAGCATATTGGTCTAGTTTTCTAGGACCTATTGAATTTTTACTGTTAAAGTCCTTCCTACTTTGCCCACTTTTCAGCATACTGATTGCTGACTATGGAAGTATACCTTATAACTACTGATTTTAGACTTCGCTTTTAAATGACACAAGCATCTTGAAGTCGAACTTGCTTGTGATTTTTAAAGATTGAGAACAAATAGTATCTATTTTACAGTCATCTAGATTTACTGTTATTTGGGCCATTGATATCAGTGTGTTTTTGAGTGGGAGCATTTTTTTTTCCTTTTATTTTTTTGGTTGAAAGAAACCCTTCAAAATATCTCCTGTTAAGAAGAAATCATTTTATCATTTTATCTTTTTTATCACTGATTGTTGTGTCATACAACGTGAATTCTTGAAAAAAAAAAAAAGAAAAAAAAAGGAAGAAGAATCATTTCAACTTGTTAGTAATTTCGATTGATAACTTACTGGTTTGATGCAAAGATGCAAGTGCTGCAAATAAACTCACAGACATTACTAATTATGGCCTTAGATAATGGTTTCAGTAATTGATGCTGCCTACATCGCATGTGAAAGGGGTCTGAGTTGGGTTTTGTTCTTTTTCATATATATTTTTTTTCTTTTTTGTTCGTTTATTTGTGGTTTGAAAGTTTTGAAATTACATTTCACTTCATGACCTTTATATTGGGATAATATGACTTGCATGATTGTCCCATTGATTGTATTTTCAGCATAACAATGTGGTCGCATAGCAAGATTCTCCATTAGATGATTGTAAGTAATTTTTGCCTCATGCCCTTTTCTAGTGGTTCTTAACTAAAGCATCTGTTTGAAAGTATCTAAGTATATCGATATCAAAGGCTATTTGTACTTAATCAAGTGACCTTGTAATCCTAAAAAATTTTTTTTTTTTTTTTTTTTTTTGATAGGTAATAATTATGTTTTAGTATTTGAATCTCTATTTAATTGCTTCTGGATGGTTAGCCATACTTCTATTGATGCTTAACTAGTTATGTTCTTTCCAAGTCTGTCAAGCATTACTCACCAATATCGTGGCATATTTTGCAGAAATTTTTGGATAGTTCAAAACTGAAAAGACATTTTTTAATTCATACTGGAGCAAGAGATTTCGTATGCCCACACGATGGGTGTGGTAAGGTGAGTAATCTGTGTGCCCTATAGTTCGTCTAGAACGTATCAACACCCCCACCCCGTCCCGAGTGGCATCTGAAATTGAGGTTTATTGTATTTGAGGCCACATTGCAAAATATAGACCGTGTTCACAGTTGATACACTGTGGAGTGTTAAGACATCATTAGAATTTTGTTCTTTCTGTAATCCTGAAGAATTTCTCAGTTCTAATTTATACTCTGTTATGCAGGCATTCTCCTTGGATTTCAATCTGAGATCACACATGAAAACTCATTCACAAGAGAATTATCATCGTTGCCCATATCCTGAATGTGGAAAACGATTTGCTCATGGGTACAAGCTAAAGAAACACATTGCATCTCTGCACGAAAAGGTTGATACTTCGATTTTTCCTTTGCTTTGCTCTCTCTCCATAATCTTGCTTGGTGCTTTATATCATGACTTGGCATTATTAGATTGTTTTTGTGCTTCACATTTCTTGGAAATGGAAAGTGTTGCCTTCTTTAAGAATAACTATCTATGGGATTGGTCCTGATCAAATGGGAGGATAATTTGCTTGAGTTTGATTTGATTTCATCAAACTCAACTTTAGTTTCATTCCTTCAACTCCAGAGTTAGAGCTGTGCCCTTTTTAAAGTTTTTTCAGATATATCTGCATTTATTTTCATATTTACACTTCAATAATGTAATCGAATCTTGGTTTCATGTTCCAGAAATGTAGGTATCCATGATCCATCATTTTTGAAAATTTTTAAATAAATTTGTCCATACAGTTTTTAAGTTTTTGTCTCTTTACTGCTTTACTTTGTATCGTATTTTAATTCTGGACATGTTTTTCATTAGAACGGGGCAGATGAAGCCAAGTATATTCAGCCTGCAGAAAAGCCAGTGAAAAATCCAAAATCTTATGCCGGAGCTTCTGGCGCCTCATCAGCTGACCGTCCATACACCTGTCCATATGAAGGTTGTGAAAAGGCGTACATCCATGAATACAAGCTGAATCTTCACCTAAGAAGAGAGCACCCTGGCCATTTCCCAGACGAGATGGATGAAGCTAGTGATCAAGATGCGCATGCTGGAAAACGTGGTGGCAATGGCAAAATTCAGAAAAAAAGCAGGCCAAAGCCAACTCTGAAGATGCCCCCTTCGAAAGTTTCTAGGGGGAAAAGTTCAAGTGCTTCTCTGGCCAACTTGAACGCTGTGAAAAGATCTTGGCCAGTTAAAGAGGAATTATATGAGGAAGATAGCGAAGAGACAGAAGAGGAACGTGAAAATGTTGGAGGAGGGTTGAGATACAGAGAAAATAATGTGGACGACGATGAAGAGACAGAATACGAGGATTAGGCTGTGAATATTTTATGTCATCCATCTTAAATCAAACGGCTCTTTTTTCCCCCTTTTGTACAGATATCTATCTGTTTAGAAGAATAAAACTGTTGAATAATCTTTCTCGACCAAAAAAGGAAAAGAACATTTCCATATTTGAATATTCATTTTGCTTCTAGTTTACCTACTTGGAAAGGAGTAGAATTACTTTACATTGTATATTGGTTATAAGGTAATACAATGATGCAGCTAAACTTGACCTATGTTTATAAACTGTTGATACGCAATCGAATTATATTTTTTTACAGATTCATTTAGTTGGCTAGTTAGTACTACTTATTTATTCGCCATTCATTTTTATTTATGTATAATTTAAATGGTTAATAAACACTTTCTAAATAAGGTTTTTACAACGTGATATCTTCCCGAAATACATATATATTCTTTCTCAATAGAGACCGCGGGCAAGATTAAGTGCTTGCTCGGATTGGTTAATTTAAAATTTAAGTTGATCTGGCTTTAATTTTAATCTCACATTTTTGTAGTATTCACAACTTTATAACAATTACCTATTTATTATCCACATTCCATAATACCCATGAAATCTCCAATACTCACTTTTATCTAGCATATCCAATAAATTCTCTAAATTTAAAGTTCTCTTTATATTAAAGAGCTAATAATTAAAAATAAACTTTAAGAGACTTTCTATTTTAACTTTTTAACATGGAGAATGGGTTTGTGTTTTTTAATTGAGAGTCAAACTCACTCTCTATTCTTAAATGTACAATAATTGTATTTAATAAATTACAGATTTTATTACTTTATGTTTTAAATTAGGATTTTGCTACTTGTACATAAAAATGGTATATAAGCGGTTAGTGAAAATGATGTGGAAAGAAAAGATTGGATGAAAAAATTGACTGCATTTTAAATTGACAATTGATAAAGTGTTATGTGGATATTATGTAATCCTTTATATAAATCTTGATTTACTTATAGCAATATCCTTTAAAATTATTCAAACTAAAATTAAATTGATTAGCAAATGACATATAAAAAATTACGTTAACTTCAAATATGAGGAAAAATTCATAAATAGTTCTTGAAAAACGTAAAATAAAGAGTCAAAATAGAGAACATTATTGGAGTATATAAAAATTTAGAAATGCTCTCTATAATACATAAAATGCTCTTTATAAATAAATATTCTTTTGAAGATGCTTGACTCTTCATTTTGCTTTTGTTAGAAAATGTTTATTGATTTCTCTTTAAATTTTATTTAACATAATTTTTATATGTCAATGGCCAATCAATTTAAATGTGGTTTGAATAGTTGAAGAAATAGAATATTAAAATTCTTAACTTATTAAATGCAATAATTGTTCTTTAAGAATAGAGAGTGAGTTTGACTCTCTAAATTTGGAGAGCCAAACATACTTTCCATTTTAAAAGAGGAATGCTATTTATTGTAAAGACCATCAATAGTCGTCCTACATATTATATACATAACATGTTATTATTTGATATATTAATGTGATAATTTTTTATTGCTTCATGCGTCAAATAACAAACTGTCATGTATATGTCACCTAAGACAATTATCGATAATCTTTACCATAAATAGCATTATTTATTTTGAAAAGTCAATATAAAGTCTCTTAAAAATGCTCTTATAAGATAAGCCTATCCAAACATGCTATAAGATTAACTGAGACTAAAGTGCGATATTTTAAATGTATATTAAGAAATTTTTGAAGAGCGTGATTTGTCCGCTTTGTCTATGGCATGGACTTTTGAAGTACAACCATGAGGATTGTCAATCACATTTCGTGCACTAGACCCTCTCAATTCGTAGATATTTTTTTTTTTCTCCTTCCAAAGAATAATTTTTGCAACTATGAATGGTCTTCTTTCTATAACCTTTCCAAGAAGCTGGGAATTTCAAAACAATTACTCTAGCTTGAAAAGTCTCGGGAGTTCAATCTTCACCACCTTTATTTTGCGATTCTCTCGACGTGCTCACTCATCAATTGCAATTCATACTTTTGGAGAATACTGAAAAAGATTCTGAGGGTTAGAGGATCGAAGATTGTCGATCAAGGTCCAAGATCGAAATTGGAGCAATCGTCAACCAGTTTAGAATTCGGATTAAAATTAATCACGATTCAATGATAATTCTGCAATTCTTTATGTGATTAATTCAGCATGTTATGATGCGAATCCAATATTTAGTAAAGAACTCGAATGATGAATATGTTACAACTTGGAACTAACAGTTAAGAGAGAAATGAAATTATAGGCGTAGACACATTTTCTGTGACTTCATTCCATCTGGCGAATTCTAGAACCAGGAGAAATAGTAATACACAAAAGGCTGTCATAATTCCAACACAGAGGCCGAATATCCCATTAATATCATACAAGGGAAATGCTCCGTGTACAGAGCACTTCCTTACAGAAGTCTTACCGACCCCAGTGAGGGGTTGGTCTCATATTATAATAATAATAATAATAATAACAATAAATTACATCGGGACCCGCACATGTGTGTTATCTGGCAGGGGTCTATAAAATAGACCCCTGTACGTGTAGCATGCTCTTATCATACAATTTGTAAGGGATGTTCATGCCGAACCATCCAGCCATCATAGCCTCTACGGCTATGGCAAATTAATTGCCAATGTGGATTGCAGTTGAATAAGTTCGTTTCACTGATTGTCAAGTTGGATGTCAACATAATCCTCTGTCATCAATGTCCTTCCCGTACCTGGAGATTTCACACATGAAAAATCAATGTCTATAAAGAAGACGACAGTTATGCATCGGAAGTAGTTTGCTCTAATGAGTACTCGAGCTGATGGTCATTATAAAGAGAATTTGGGGAAAATGATGTTTCGAATAGTGATTTTTGGAGAATGTATGGTTAAAAAATATGGAAAAATTTTGCGTTTACGTGCAAAATATTATGAATGTGTGGTTGAAAATAAATACAAAAAATAAAGAGTTTTAATTTAGACCGTGTTTGATGACCATTTATTGACAAAAATAAAGTTTTAAATAGTAATTTTTTAGAGTGCGTGTGGTTAAAAACTGAGTAATGCTATTCATAGTCTCTTACTACGACAGTCATCCTACGTGGCATGCTACATGACGGTTCGTGATTTGATATATTAATATGGTAGGTTTTTCTTACCTCACATATCAAATCATTAACCGTCACATGTATGTCACGTAGTATGCCATATAGGGTGACTACGACATTGAGTGATTGCAAATATCATTATTCTTAAAAAGTAGGAAAAAGTTTTGAGTCTACATGTACAATATTTTATCGTGTGAATGTGTAATTGAAAATAAGTATGTAGAAAAAGTAGTTTTCAAATAAAGGTTGTCAAACAGGGGGCATAAAAAAGTGGAAGTGCAAGAGAATAGAAAAAGTAAAGTTATTCATGCCACTGGACTTTTGAACATTCATTAAGCAGACATATATTCTCAGAAAAAACAAAAAACAGGTAAGGAAATGGTTAGCTTTTGAATTTCTCGTTTGCAATCAATTTCAGATTGTCAAATTTAGGAGAGCCAGAAGTTTCGGTCAGCATTGCAGGCTATTCTACAGGATCAGTGCCCAAATGAGATGCTGTTTCATCAAGGTGAATCCTACATAGAAATTTCCACAATTCATAAATTTATTAGCTTCCAAAATCTAGTTGAGCACGTCAAGGATAGTCTTAAATGGTAAATATGAGATACACAGGACAAAGTTGGATAATTAAGCAGCTGAAAATAGGTGAGAGACCCAAAAAAAATAAAATGGCAGCAGACCTTCGAACAAAAATACGCATAAAGTTCTATAAATGATGTTACAAAAAATCATAGGACTGCAATTGTCTTGGAGACACAGGACAAAAGTTGGATAGTTAAAGCAGCTGAAAACGGGTAAGAGAGCAAAAAAATGGTTGAAGATATTGTAACCAAAATGCTATCAAGTTCTATTAATGAAATTATAATAATTAAAGGACTGCAAATTGTCTTGTAAAATACCTTTACTGTTCAACATATTTTACTACGAGAATAAAATCAAAAAGAGGGAAAAAAAAAGAATGTCGTGTGATATTCAAGGATATACTTACAGACAGTATCTTGTTACGAGTGCCATCCAGTTGCATGAAGTAAGCTTCAAGTAATATTTCTATGTCCTCCATGTTTTGTCATTTAGATAGTTGCTTACCAAAGCACCACTTCTTGTAAAGCTGTCTGAGAAGAGGTACAGTGGAAAAAATGCCATTTGCTGCCATTTCTCCCATCAAAGCCTCAGATTGCTGATTCTGTATCCACTTCCTTGTTAAGTATAATTGAGCCATATCTTCATTGTCATATAAAAGATGTTCGATCTCACATCTCTCATACCGCCAGACGAATGTTTGCCCCTTCATTAGCATATAGGACGAAAGTAATCTACTCATGATTCGCTAAGAATTGATCTCACTCTTTAGAACTTAGCAAAACGTGCTAAAATGCTGATAAGACTATCCAAAAAGAAAAAAATGCCTTACTGGAAAATCTAGCCAAAAGAATTTAAAGACTCCTAATGCATAATAAAGGGTGCAATATAGATTTTGATACCAGATATCGATCCAAGGAAGAGATATAAGATGGAAGCGGTTCCAGAATGCAGGGCCAGCTGTAGTTAGTCTAATTGCACTGGTACAAATCACAATAGATCGACAATATTTGATGCTGGTAATCTTCAATTTGCATGCATAAATACTCAAGTCTAAAAGTTTAAACAAGGCTCAGACAAGGCAATTCGAAGTCTTGGACCATTTCAGCAGCTCTTATTGCTTTCGAGATGATTTGTCGATGTGGAGTCACTGCCAATACAAGCAACCACTACAGCCTTAACAACCATGTCAAAAACTGACCTCAAAAGAAGCATCAATTGGATAACCCCTTAATTTCATATTCTAGCCTTTGAGGTGAAGTTGGAATAAGCACTAACTTCACTCTGGACACGCATATTCCCACTTCCAAATGAAGGGATGAACTGAACATGGTGCCAATATGCACTACAAAGAATAAGCTGCAACTATGGCATGAGCTCGTAAAGGGGCAAAGATGCACCAACAATTGATGGCAAATGCGAACAGTTTATGAAATGAAACCAGTCCAATAGCTCCTAAAGCTTAGAGCTTATAAAGTTAGAGCATCCATCTCAAATCTAATTACTATTAAATAGACAGACCATCTAGGACTGTATTTTCAGGAAATGATATTTAATCCATGTTTGACAAAGTTTAATATCTTATAAATTGGTGCAAGACATGAAAGTTTCTTATATTTTGCTAGTCGATAATTAAGGAAGATATACAGTTGTCCATGCTGATGACCCACACATTATTTAAGTCAAAATAAGCAAAGCAAACCTAAGAACGACTTTCAAGAAGCTAAAACGATGAAAAAGTTTCCTTGACCAGAAAAATGAAGATTTCACAAGGGTAATGTAGAAATGAAAATATTGAAAATAGGCAGATACAGAATATAAACAAATCCGTTCAGCCCATCTCTTTCAGATGGTTTACCTTCTGTCAAAGAAGCTAAAGCCATAAAAAAGTTTCCAAACCAGAAAAATGAAGATTTCACAAGGGTAAAATGTAGAAATGAAAATATTGAAAACAGGCAGATGCAAAATAAAAACAAATCCGTTCATTCCATCTCTTTCAGACGGTTTACATTCTGACAAGATGAGAGAATAAAAAGTAGGGAAGGGCATCCAAATTCCACGAAAGTGTCATTCTAAGAATTTAGAAACTGTCACGATCCATCAAATAATAAAAGGACATAGACGACATATTTACCTTTTACAGGACGACATATTTACCTTTTGCAGCTGCACAAGTAATCGAGTGAGATTGCTTTTCAAACTTCTCTCATGCTCAAGAGTCTTCATGCTAACATTTCTGGCCAGTTCATCTAAAACAGGGTAAGCATCTCTCTCAAGTTCGGCAACACTGGAATCCAAATACGTACAGACCACCTCTAATGTGATTTCCCAAACCTGGAACTCAAACGGAGGCTCAGCTTGCAAACCTTCAGCAGCTTCTGGAACAGGAAGCCATTTTCCAGCTGTAGGAGATTGCATACCGTTGTCTTGAGCGATCATTTGGTCTGATCCACAAAAGGAAGCGCCTCAAAAGTTGTGTCTAACTTCACAATAAAGGTTTGAGAGTGTTGGGAGTCAATTGGATAAAGAAAGAAGTCAAAAGGATGAAATATAGTCAAAGTACGATCACAAATCAATTTCTAATCGAAAAAGTTATGTTCCGAATTTTGTCTCATGTTGAGATCCATGTTTGACAAAGCAAACTTCGGAATTGGAAAATGATATCTAAATCAAAATTGTAGCCCTTTGAATTAACTTTCCAATGCATCTTGGATTGCCTCAATAAGATATTGGGAGAAAAAGTTGTAATAAAAATACTGAAAGATGCATAGTACTTTTTTCCACTTAAAGTGAGCGCCAGGAGCGCCCCATCTTGGGCGTTGCAGCCCGTCTTGCTGAAAATCAACATTGCGGCGCGCAGCACCTATCTTGGGCACCGCAGGGCGAGAAAAAAGAATTTTGAGTTTTTTAGATTCTTTTCTTAACCCAATCCAAACCTAAATCTTCCAAGACTTCAAAATATTATAAATATACACCTACATACCACAATTGAAGGGAGAATTCAACTTGGAAAGAAGGGGGCAAGATTCAAGAAATCAAGGAGGCAAAGGCAACTTGGTGAAAAAGATTGATTCAACCATCCAAAAAATAGTTTTATCTTTCTTCTCTTCTTGTTATTCTTTATGAATTGTGTAGATTTCATGGCTTCTATCATGAACTAACATATTCTTCAAGGGTTTGATTTGAATTTATTTTAGTTATTTCTATGAAATTTTTCATTCTGTTTATTTGTGTTATGATTTTAATACGGGAGCAAGGAATCCCTTTCTAGTGGGTAACTTTACCCAGAAGGTTAGGCCTTTCAGTTAATTGACCATTAATTGAATAAGCAAATGCTAGTCAATTCCCGCACTCGAGAGAGAGAGGAATTTAGGAGCGATCATAAGATTAACGCTACATAGATTTTATGGTTTCGAGAGAAGGTGTAGGATCTATGAAACTTACTCCATAAAAGAACCATGAATTTGATAAATTCTTGATTTTAATTTGGTATAGAGATTTTGGAATTGAAATCTAAGATTAATTTCTCGCCGGCACTTGAGAGAAATGATAGCAACATAATTGATTTCTTGCTTATAAACATGAGAAAGTTTAATTAGAGATAACTAGATAATTTAGAATCATAGTTAATAGTTAGGTGAAATCAATCCTAGGCTTTCTTATCTCGAGTGATATTTCAAACTTGTTTTTATATCATTGAAATCCTCACCACATTCATCATTAGATTAGTTTAAAAATATTGATTTCATAACTCATTCGTCTAAATAAAATAGAGACTATATAATTATAATATCTAATAGAATTTGAATTACGATTCCTGTGAGTTCGACACTCTTAACTTCATTCATATATTAAAAAACTTAACACCGTACACTTGCGATATAAATCACGTTATAGAAAACGCATGACAATTTTTTCAGATACAACTGAAGTAAGAACCTTCTTCCACTATTGGCATCCTCTACCACCCAGTATCCTAATATTTCCTTGGTGAGATTATGTACAATACTTTCAAGGCAATTGCAGATCTACTTAGTTTGTCCTGGTTCTTTATATGCTGGAAAATGCATATTACCAGAAAATATTGCATTTCTTGTTCCAAGTATCCAAATCAGGGAGATCACGAGCCACGGAGGAAACTCCAGGGAACTGCCGATATCAGAGAATGATCTTCGTAAAAATCATTCAGGAATACAAGTCATATAGCACTTGTACTATCACAATTGATCAGTCGAAAATTGGAAAGATACTTTAATCCCAATGTACAAAGATGGTGGCCTAGGATCCAATTTTCAAAATAAAACGTAAACTGACGACGACCGCACAAATGGAGGAATCAAACGTAAATCCTCATTAGAAGCAGGGATCATACTATTTTTGAATCGGAAGTCCATCACTTGGACAAGGTGAATATTACTTTTGATGTTTAGTCGTATACCAAATCCTTGAACAAGCATCAGTTTCCTCATTACCTTAACCATTTAAACTATATATCACATTGATGAATGTAACATTCTGCCTGGAGACTGTAGTGTAGTATATAAACAACATTAACGATGAGCAGTGTAACCATAGAACATATGAGCAATAGTTTGAAAGCAGAAAAGGGCTAATATCAACTTTATATGGAAAAAATGGAAAATAAAATCATATACAATCAAACAAAACTAACTACCATTAAGTCAAATTGAAAAGAAGTGCTTTTGAAGATTAGAGGAACTATTCAAAATAGTAATTTCGCAATAGCAAAGAGCTCACAACTCGTCCAACTAATGAATTGAGGAGTGAATTTCTTGTACAAGTCACTCATCATCTCGTACGAATTGACTTGCATGCTAGCTCACTCTCGACTCGTTCCATTTAATGGATAAATGTATTACTTGCAAACAAATGAAACATACAAACACGATATCTCATAAATGAAAGGGTAATTAGCACAAAATTTCCTTATCTTTCAATATTATTGTGCAAATCCTTTCATTTTTTAACACTTTTATTCTTACTTTCACATTTTATTGCGAAATCATCATTTTTATCAAATTACTTATGTAAAATAACAAATATACTCCTTCCTTAAATAAAACAATAAAAAAGAAAAGCATGTCAATTCTCCTAACTCGCCCACTCCAAACTCTCCAAATTTGTCATGTTGGGCGAGTAATTCTAACTTCAAAGCACACTTCTAAACTTCAAAAATTTCCTCCTAACCCTTCCACATCCCACCAAATCCATTAATTACTGTAACACTACAAAATGACTGCTAGCTACCACAGTTCTCCTAAATTATCACAACTGCTAGCTACCACAGTTCTTCTTAATTATCACAACTTTTTGTCTTAATGCTACAATTATACCATTACTATAGTTATCTCGAGGAAATCCTCATTTCATAAACAAAAGAATTTGAAGGGATGACTGCCCTACTTTTTCCCCTTTCTTTTGTTATTCCTAGGGTCCATTCCTCTTTTTATTTTACTCTGGTCTTTCTTCTGTTTCCCAATCTCTCATTGTCTTTCATTAGCAAAGGAACGTAGGCTGTAAGACTGAGATGTTAAAGAAGAAGAGGGAGATAAAAATGATAGTTTAGGAATTTTGATAAAAATAGTCATTTAAAAGAGTAACAAAAATAATGGGGCCACTTTTCATTCTCTCTCTGCAAACACGTCCTTAAGAAATTTCCTCTTAATGATATTTGATGCAGTGGACTATGGAACACATTAATAATTTTATGTATTGCAGCACCATGTTCAATTTGTAACATCCAGCAAGTCTCTGGCACCAGTCATTAGTAGCCTGGATGGATGTTATGGTTTTGTCAGGCCAACCATCATAACCAATCAGAACCGAAAGCATAGTCGAAAATTAAACATATGAAATCAGACATATTATATAAGAATGAGATGATTGCTAGAACATAATGAGTACTGGGTGAAGCTTTTCCGCCTATCTACATAAAATAACACTGTCATTGAGGAACTGAGAAGACCAAGCATCCTTGGGCCCAACGCACTCTGATTTCTCTTCCCACATGGAGTCCCTTCTCTCTAATGATTTTACCCCACTTGCCAATAAGATTATAATAACTCCCGCGCCATTTCAACTTCATTACATACAGATCGCCACTCTCATCATCTCGAGCATTGATGGTAACTTGATGATCACTCCTCAATTGTTCCCGAGCTTGTTGTGTCCAGTAGATGAGTATATGATCCTTGACCGCTTTGCCTGGCAAAGTAAGGAATGGATGATTGGTATCAATGTCGGACAACGTGAGTGATTTCTTAATAGGCCAATTATCATATCCAGATACTGCTGCGACATAATGATCTTCTGGAACTGAGAAGTATAAACAATTATTTGCCCAACACATTCTGATTTCTTTGCCAACACCAAGTCCTTTCTGTCGAATTATATTTGCCCATCTCCCAATAAGGTTATAATAATTTCCTCGCCACTTCAATTTCATCAAATGAATATCACCCGTATCATAATCCTGTGCATTTATAGGAACCTGCTCTTCCTTTCTCAATCTTTCTCTTTCTTGTGGCATCCAGTGTGCAAGAATATGATCTTCAACAGCTTTACGAGGCAGCAGGAGAAAAGGATGGTTAGTATCAACATCAGACGAAGTCAGGACCTTGGTAAGAGGCCAGTGGTCAGGAACCAGAGGTGCTGTAACCGTTCGAACTGGTGGTACTAGAAGAACCTGCTGTTGTGGAACTGAGAAGTGTAAACACCCATTATGCCACCGTAATTTGATTTCTTGCCCAACATCAAGTCCCTTTCCACGTACAACTTTTCCCCATTTGCCAATAAGACTATAATAGCTACCACGACACTTCAATTTCATCACATAAAAATCACCAGTATCGACATCTTGGGCATTAAAACCCACTTGACCTTCTTCTCTTAAAAGTTCTTGCTGTTCAGATGTCATATACACAACAATATGGGTTTCAACCTGTTGCCTGGATAATGTCAGGAAGGGATGGGTGATATCAACGTCAGAGAGTGTGAGTGCTTTCTTAATTGGCCAATGATCCTGCACATGAGGAGCAGCACCGTATGCAGTCCTCTTCATTCCTAGAACTCAAAATGAAAAATGGAACGGTAAACTTTTGGATGTTCAACTGTTAATATTACTAGAACTGAATGAATTGAGAAAAATTTACAGTAGTAATAAACAGCTCCACCAACATATTAAGAATACTAGCAAATTAGAAACATTTTATAAAACAGAGCAATCAACTATGCCACAGGCAAAGTCAATGTGTGGCCAGGCCACCACTTCCCACATGCACCACAAATCAACTGTGCTTCATCAATTCCTCAGCAAACAAACCCTAATCATTTTCTTTTCTTTTGCACTTAATTTTGTTAAGATCTAATTTCTTTTGATTCAAAGTTCCACGATTAGCGATAAGGACGACGAGTATACCCATATCATTAATAACACAAAAACTTTCAATTCCTCCATTGCTTTCAACAATCTATTAAAAAGTTGGAATTTTAGATGCAATTAGTAAACCATCAAGCACCAGAACATTGAAATCTAACACACGCTGAAATTTGAGCAGAAATAGTATAAAAATAGCAGAAAACATCCCCCAATTAATTTCAGTTAACAGAGGATAAGAAAACTAAGACTATCTTTTCCACCTCCTTATCATTTCTCAGGTGAGCGACATTTTCCCACCAAATTAAACAAATAAATTTTCAAAACAAAGATATGATCGAATTGCAAAAAAACATATCCTAAAACATAAAAGAAAATCCCATAAATTCAACCAACAAATAAACACACAGAGAGGGGAAACGACAGCATAAAATAAAATATATGTTGTTCATGAAGTCTTCTTTTCTACATTAATCAGATGCGATTCAAATAGGTTATTACTACAAACGAATAAATCAAAATAAAAGGGGAAAAATCGTACTTGGGCATGAAGGAACTTTCAACTGGGCAAACTCTGGAACCTGGACAACTGAGATTTGAAGAAATAAGAGCAGAAAAGTGCGTAATTTACCCAATAGTGAGAACAACAAAGATTGTATTTTTCTGATAACTTTATGATTTGATTAGGAATGATATGATGAAGTAAAAGGGTTGATCACAAGGGTTTGGACCGGGAAAAAACGAGGAAGAAGAGAAGCAACGCAAATCTGTGCAAAAATGGTGGTTTTGAAGGCGTAGGGGCGACGTTTTGCGTCAGTGCCAGTGCCGGTACGAATGTGAATGAGAGAGAGTGAGATGGGGTTCGTTCGTTTGTGATTGGGTGTGGGCATCTATTATTTTCAAAATATATATAATTATACATTTTTAATAAAATAATATTATACATAAATTTAAAATTTTTTCTCATTTTTAACTCTATAGTCTCCTTTAAAAATAGTATTCCAAAATATATTTTGGACAAAAAATAAGCTCAAACAAGCTTGCTTAAATTAACTACATAGTCTCCTTTAAAAATATCTGGTTAGCGTGATTTACGGGCTATTGTGTCAGTCTTGAAATTTACCCAATGCGCACCTCAAGGATAGCGGCTGCGGGTTCCCCGTCATTAAAAAATAAATAAAATTTAATTTTTCGTTCAAAAAGCCCCTTTAAGAAACTGTGAAGGTTTTTAAGCGTCAAAAGGTTTCGAAGGATCTAATTTTGAGTTATTTCTAATAGTAATTTTTAAAATAGTTCAATTCCAGTGTGTTTGATTAACTTCATTTTTTATGAAAAATGTCATTTTTCTACTCAAATTCTTACTTTGGGTGTTTGATTGAAATCTTTTTTTCATAGAAAATATTTTCTAACTTTTGATCATGTGATCATATTTTTTTTCAAAAATAAGGAGTTGCTTTTATTTTTGAAGTAATTTACTTTTTTTTTTCCCTCTCATTTACGGTTTATCCAACAATAAAAATTGACAAATATAATTTTTTTTTTTTGAAAACTAAATCAATCAAATACATTTTAATTAATAATTTTCATACAATTGATGCACGATTCACGTTTAGGAGTTTATTATCCTATAGTTCTGAATTATTATTATTATTATTTTAAAGAATAAGCTTACACATACGTCCTTTAGCGAAATATTTTAATTTACAAGTTCTTGTACAATATTTTATACCATAACTAATATTTATTTATAACTAATATTTTATATATAGTTAAAATTTGAATTTTACATATAATTAAATTTTAAGTTGTGAGTAATTTTTCAGATATAAGTAAATTTACAATTATAAGCTAATTTTGCACATATAAATAATTTTTTATACATAACAATATTTCTTACTTTATAAGCAAATTTTACACAAAAATATTTTACTTGTAAGTAATTTTTTACTTTAAGTAAGATTTTAATTATAAAAAAATTACTTACTTAATTATAAAGTAATTTTTTCTTATAAATACATTTTAATTATTCTATTTTTATTTACAAGTTATTTTTTAACAAAATTTTTAGATTGAAAATAATTGTTTTATAGATCATAAAATTGAAAGAAAAACTGAAAATGACAAAAAAGTACCAATTTAGGGTTGAGAAATACTCCCCAAATTAAATCACCAAAATCATTGCTTCCAAGAACTACCATCGTTTTTTCTAATTTCTCATAAATGATGCGATTCAAAAAGGGGTAAAAAATGGTGGAAAAAACTCCCAAGTTGGCCCTTAGACTTCAATAGATTCAAGTTCATAAATATTAAGTCATATTTTTTGTACATTTGAGAAAAGCTAGAGAATTTAAGCTCATGTTGATATTTTTAGATGTGATTATGTAATAAGTATTTTTTTTTTTAAAGATGTGTGGTTGAAAATAAATTCGGCACAAAAAAATTTCAAAAAAAAATCTAAAATAAGGGCTAAAAATAAAATAAATAGTAATAAAAATATTTCATTTTCAATTTTCAATCTGAAATTCAAAGTAAGAGAGCAAAGGATTGAAGAATCAAATTCTATTGTACTGAAATTTAAAACTGAAATTTATTGTGAATGGTTAAAAATGAGTCGAGCTATTTTTCATATTCAGCTTGCCCTAAAGCAGGGTGGACCAGCTTGTTAGTGAGTTTGATTGAGACATCGAGTCGAACAATTCAACCCACTTAACATCTCTAAATAGTGGTCATACGATGGCCTTCAGCAGCCTCGTCGAATTCCTTTCTGACATTTCAATTAGTTTTGAATTTATTCATTATTGCAAAAGTTGAGTTTATTCATTACTAATTGCAAAAGTAATGTATTCAAATAATAACAATATATGAATTAATTTTGACTTCTGTTTACGAAATTATTCTTTCGATTTAAACCACCGCAAGTGTACAATTCGTTAAAAAGTAATAAAGTGGATAATTTGAGTTCGAATATCGTCCCACAAAGATAGATTTAGTTCAATGTTATTTATCCTGGCCTTAACCGAAACTAAATTTTAACAAGTGATTTTATAGCCTAATTACTTCCTAACCTAAGCTAATGCTATTAAATATTGAGAATGCAATTTAATATATTCAGTGATTGTATAGCGCACAAAGATCACGAATTCTCAAGTAATGTTTAATTTAACCTTAATTTCACAAATTGACAACACGACGAAATTTTGAAAAATCAATGCTCCTAAATCTATCTAATATTCTCTCTCGAGTTATGTTAAACCTACTTTCATATACCACCAGTCTATATTTCTATGACGGGTACAAATATACAAGAATGCATGTAGTTTTGTGAGCACTTAAAGATTCACGCAGAACATAGCGGTATATCTCTATCCTCTATTAGACTTTACGATGATTTATACCTTGTCGAATGTATTCCCCTTCTCTCGAATGCAAGATATTAGTCACCCAAACTCACACAATTACGAACCCTTAATTGCGGAAAAAATTAAATTCATATAAACCATTCAAAATAATCAAACGTGTTTTAATGTTAAAAATATGAAACAAAGAATTAAGAATCACATTACAAGGTTCATCGATCTCCTAGCACATAAAAATATAGCCTAATATGATGGGAATAAGAAAACAAACTAAATCATAAAGAAAAGACATTATCGCTTTAAATTTTGAATTGAATCCTTGCATCTTGATGTCAATCTTCACGTTCTTGTCTTGTTCTCCTCTCTAAAAATCCTTATGAATGTGTTATAATGCGTGGTGTATGTTTTTGGATGTCCCTATGGCTTTAAAAGATTCCCCAAGATTGGTTTCCATAAGAATTTAAATCAAAAAAGTAAAATGAGATTTTTCTCGCCGCGATTTACCTGGGCTGTCACTCAGGCCAACTTTTTCTTTTTGATAATTAATTTTGGACATTGGGCAGTCGCCCACTCAAAATAACTGGGCTGTCGCTCTGTTATAAAAAAACTCCCGAATGTTGTATTTTAACCCCCGAAGTCGATTCTTGATTTTTTCGAATCCTTTCTCTTGTATTTTCTACCTTTTCACTTTCAATTGCATCCAATTGAACCCGCAACACCTTTAATCTTCATTTTGTCATCCGAATCAATTATTGAAATGTTGCAATTTAGTTCTCATACTTTGAATTTCCCCCTTTTTGGTCATTTTTCGTTTCTTTTATCTTAATTCCACCACATCCATCAATATAGTCCTATAAAACATAATTACATAGAATTAAATCATAATTCAAATGTTTTGATCAATAATTAGTCATGTTTTTGAAATCAAATAAGTATGTAAAAATGCACTAATCAATTTCATTTGTGTGAGGAGAATTATAAACGCACTTAAAAACTATCTTAAAATTTTTACTTAATATAATCTGTATTTTTTCTCTCTCTAGAATGGCGATTCCAAAAAAAAAAAAAGAAACCCCTCTCTCTAGAATGACCCCCGTTTCGTTCCACACCCAGATTCGATCAGTTCAACTCATTCCTTGAAAATTATTAAATAGCAATTGTGTATCTATTATTCTTGAAAACTGGTAGAAATTGGTGAAAAAAATAAATTCAAAGGTTGAATTCAGCGGCAATGGAGGACGAGACGACCGACGAGCCACCAATTGCATACTTTTCTGATAGAGACAAGAAGCGAGAGGGTAGGACAAAAAAGGGGGTCCGTCTGGGATCTGATGGCAATGAGGATTTGAATATAGGCAGAAGATGAAGGGCAAATTGAGGATGACGGGACAATCTCAGACGACTATGTTCTGGAGGATGTTCTTGATGGTCCTTCCATACAATTGACTAAGGAGGAGAAAATTTGTATATGAAGACCTTGGACTAATACGTTGATTGTTAAGTTACTGGGTTGTCCAATTAGCTATACCTATCTTTGCAATTGGATCAAACAATTGCGGTAGCTTAAAGAAAGCTTTAAGGCAGTGAATATGGATAATGGATTCTATTGTATCAGATTTGGTTTGAAATTGGTTTACAATTATTTTTTGGAGAATGATACTTGGATTATAGTTGGTCATTATATGACTGTGAGGAGATGGAGCCCTGAATTTCAATCGGAGGAAGCGACAATTGATATTGTAGCTGCTTGGGTTCGTTTTCTTGGCTTGCCACTGGAATTCTACGATAGTTCGATCTTGAGACGAATGGGAAACTCAATTGGCAAGTCAGTCAGGATTGATAGAACTACATCGAACATATTGTGAGGCAAGTTCATAGGAATGTGTGTTGAATTGAATTTGACAAAGCCACTTGTTTCGAAAATATTCGTAGGGGGGCGTTGGCAAAGAGTAGAATATGAAAGTTTAAAAAGGCTATGTTTTTACTGTGGAATGTTTGGTCATAATGATTTGGACTGTGAAGTCATGAGAAAGGAAGATGAGGGCCAAATTGAAGAACGGGCACATAGAATGGTTGAGAAGGAAAATTTGTTTAGAAGGAGCTTGAGAATGAATGGTTTGGACACTGGATGATTGACAAAAAGAAATATAAAAGCCCGTGAATGCCAAAACTGATGGTAACGATAAGAAGCCAGTGAAAGAAGTGTCGAGGGACAACACTAGTGTTAATAGGTCAGTGCGATCAATGAGCTTCATTTGGGATGTCTAGGGTAAATATTACAAGCGATAGAGAGGTTCTGAAAAAGAACCTTCAGGCATTAGCTCTGGTTTCTAATGAAGATACCTCAGAAAAGAGTGATAAAGGGAAATGAATCCAGGACGATGCAGTTCAAGTTGTTTCTTCTAAGTCTGTATTTAAGGAGAAAAAGAAGGTAGAAAAATGAGGGTATTTTGAGGGATGTTTCCAATAATTAATAATCCTCTAGCTATTCTAGAACACATGAGGGAGAGGATGCAATGGATAATTTTTTAGCACGCCCTCATACCAATGATCCTCCGACTCTTAAAAGAGATATGGCTTCAGTTGGAATAGGAGTTAATAGGGCGGCTAAAGAAAGAGCAGACCTTATGAATAATGCTATTATCCTAGTGAGGGATGTGAGTGGTAGTATGGAGGTTAAGGATCTTGGATCTGATGTCATGAAGTCATGATTTGGAGTCTTATTACATTACTCATTATTTTATGCTTAATATAATAAGTTGGAATGTTCAAGGGGCTGCCTGGAAGAGATACATTCGTAATTTCAAGAATTTGATTTCACCCATAGATTACACATCTTAATAGTTTTAGAACCAAGGATTGCAGGGTATTGTGCTACAAGGACATGTAAGTAGATAGGGTTCTCGGATCTTTTTAGAGTGGAAGCAATGGGTTTCTCTAGTAGAATTTGGCTATTCTGGAATTCAAGAGAAGTTGAAGTTGAAATATCAGCTTACTTTTCTCAACTTATACATGCATTTGTGAAGCAACCAGGCAAGCCTGAATGGTTGATAACTGCAGTTTATGGGAGTCCAGATGCCGAAGAAAGGAAGTTAATATGGGATTCTATGAAACTTGCAAGCACTTTCCATCAACTACTTTGGTTAGTTATTAGTGATTTTAACCAAGTTATTTTAGCAAAAGAAAAATGCAGCAGACGAGGTGTTAATGTTAACCAATGCCAAAAGATGGTAGAGTGTATGAATTTCTGTAATTTGCTAGACTTCGAAGCTTCAAGACCAAAATTTACTTGGTGCAACAAAAGGGAGGGTCTGCAGTATACAAGAGTTAGAATTGATCGGGCTATAGCAAATTCTAAATGGTGTGATCTTTTTCAATCTTGTTTAGTTACTAACTTGCCTAGAACACATTCAGATCATCATCCTATGTGTAAAGGGTAGCAACCAGGTGAAAAATATGAACCAAGATTTGCCTTTTTCGATTTGAGTGTGCATGGATGTTACATGACGATTTTTTGGAAGAGTTGAAACGGAATTGGCATTATGGGAATGATGATATGTCCCCAACATTGAATTCTCCTGCAAACTCTTTGAAATTTTGGAGTAAAAAGAAGTTTGGGGATATTTATAGAAAAAAGAGAAGACTTCTTGCAAGGTTGAATGAAATTGAGAAACGATTAGATAATGGGCCTAACGATTTTTACAAATCATTGAAGTTATATTGGTAGAAGAATATAACTTGGTTTGTTTTCAAGATGAGACTTTGTTGAGACAGAAAGCACGAGTAGACTGGCTCAAATCGGGAGATAACAACACCAAATTTTTTCATAATGTTCTTCGAGGTAGGAAATACAAGAAAAACATTTTAATGTTAAAGAAAGATGAGGACACTTGGTGTGAGGATGTAAAGGATTTAAAAAATATAGTTGTAGGTTTTTTTGAAAATATTTATAAAGATGATTCTGTGATCGGTACTTATTCACTTAAGTCTGAAGAAAATTTGGGGTTGAATAATCAAGAACACATAATGTTATCCAAGAAGGTTTCGGCAGCTGAAGTTAAAATGGCATTTTTCACAATGAATCCCAATAAAAGTCCTAGAGCTGATGGTTATCCTATTTCTTTTTTCCAAAAAGCTTGGAATGTGAATGTCGTTGGAAGGGATTTCACTCTTTGTTATTGAAGCTTTGGAAAAGGGTGAATTCGATCCTCTCTTAAATAGAACTTTAATTACCTTGATTCCTATGGTAGAGGGGCCAAAATATATTAGCCAATTTTGTCCTATTAGCTTGTGCTCAATCCCATTAAAGCTAGAGAGCAAAGCCTTAGTTGAGAGAATGAGACCTCTACTTACTAGACTAATTGGGAAAACACAGTCGAGCTTTGTTCCTTGGTGGCACACAATTAATAATATTATTGTAGTCAAAGAAACTTTGCATTCAATGAGAACTTTGAAGTGTAAAGAAGGGGCTATGGCTATTAAAATAGATTTAGAGAAAGCTTATGATAGATTGAAATGGATATTCTTACAGTCAGTTCTTGAGGAGGTTCACCTTCCTAATTCATGGGTTAAACTTATAATGTTTGTTGACATCTGAACTCCGATCTGGTAAAAACAGTTCGTTAACCCCACCTCAGTTAAACGTAAGTTTGGCCCACACTCTCAGGTTAGAGTTACCCGCCGTTATCTTAGAAAAACATCATGATTATCCCTTGTCACATCACCCTATCAATCAGAGACACTTGCCACAGGTGATGTCATCGCCGCCCGAAATGGCCAATTCCAAGTCCTCGAATTTCAGCCCTTGCAGGTCATCATTACTTTGGCAATACATTTTTGAATAGTGTATTGATGAAAAATGTGATTAAAAAATTAAAAAAAAAATTAAATTTGCATTTAATTTTTCATAATCATACATTTTTGAATAGCGAATTGAAGAAAAATGTGTGGTTAAAAAATAAGAAAATATTTTGGATTTACGTATAATATTATTTTATTAAAAAATGATGTTAAATCACTGTTTAAAAATGTGTTTTTTTGAAAGAATGTGGGTCAAATAGAGCCTTCATCAAAACCAAACAGTGAATTATACTATGTACTAAAAGTGAATGATGGAGTAGGTATTAACTTCTGTATGGTAAATCCCCTGCCTGCCTACAGCTCGGCAAGATGCCAATTACTATTTCACAAAACATATTCGATCGAAAAAAAACGACAACAAAACATCTGCTGTAATGTCAAAAACACGATGATTTTAATAATCTGACCAAATCAATATCTTGAAATACGAATAACCAACCAATAGAAATCAGATTCAAGATATAATACGCATAAATGAGGGCTGATAGAACCAACAGCTAAAATCACACAAGAATACCATTCCCTATCGATACATGAATCAATAGGAAAGGAGGAAGAGAAAAATGATGATGAGTCAAATACCGAGATATAACTGAAGGAAGACCTACTTGCATAGAACACGATAATCTTCGCTAAAAACTCACACTACTAATCTAATAGTGACAGCAAAGAGTTAAAAATAAATTTTGGCAAAATAAGAAAACATTCTGAGAATGGAAGTAAAAGTGGCAGAAGAATGCAGATCCCTAGCCATGGATGCAACTGTTCATGTCCGTGCGCAAGTGCAGCAGAAACTTCATTTGCAGTCACAATTTTCCTTCTTAAACATCATCAATTAGAAGTTAAAAAAAAAAAAATCAGTTCACAACTTGATCAAGAAGATGTTTTATGTTCAAGTGCTACATATTTCCTCAGTCAAAAACTTCATCCATATATCAACCTATGGGGGAAAAATTCAAAAATATTTCAGGTAAAGGTAAAACGAAATATGAAATGACTAAAACCAATCACTCTCAAGTGGGAATCAAACACTCGCACAGAATGAGAAGATTATTCAAATGACTAAAACCAATCACTCTCAAACGGAAATCAAACACTTGCACAGAATGAGAAGATTATTTAAGCCTTTTGCATAATGCCACAGTGAATTAACATATTAACAATCTGCAACCATTTCAAGAGCAACTAATAAAGACTAACAAAAGAGAGAGTTATCTATCCCCCAATCGAAGAATTTTTTTTTATGTTCTCGTGCTTACTTGTTGCTCCTCTGATCAACCTGAGAAAACTTGTGATCAATTCCATGGGTTTGATCGTGTCTAATAAAGCCCTTTTGCTCGGGAGGTACACTCTACTGATTTCTTCGTGATAAATCACTTTGTCCTTGAACATTATAATTCCCAGACTGCTCGTAATTTCCCTGGAATGAAGGCATTGGATCTCTCCTGCTGTTATCCCATCCTCCAGGGGTATAATTTGGTGGTGCAGGACCACTTCTTTCCCCTGCTCCAGGTGGACTGTAATTCTGTTGAGGTGGGAAATTTGGTGGCTGGCCATGACTGTGATGCTGTGAAGGCCCAAAGTTTTGCCGTGGCGGTGGGCCATAGTTTGGCTGTGGAGGTGGGCCATAGTTTGGCTGTGGAGGTGGGCAATAGTTCGGCTGCTGTGAAGGTGGCCCAAAGTTTGGCTGCTGTGAAGGTGGGCCATAGTTCGGCTGCTGCGGCGGCGGGCCATAGTTCTGCTGCGGCGGCGGTGGGCCATAGTTCTGCTGCTGTGGTGGTGGGCCATAGTTCCAACCATGATTTCTCGGTGGTGAGTCATTATAAGATGCATTTCCTTGCTGATATGATGTTTGGCCTCTCGGACGACTTTGCCTGTTTCCTCCCTGTCTCCCTCTATAAAGTGGCGGTGGTCTAGGAAAAATTTCTCCATTGACATACTTGTCTCCTGAACAACACAAGGGCTAGTTTACTATCACATAAACATGCAGACAGTCGACTCATATCTGAGTTAGATAGCACCCTTACCTCCATATTCCTTATTTACAGGATCGATGTAGGAATCTGGTAATATAAATACAACTCCAGGTAGACCTAATAACAGAAAATTTTAAAAATTAATACTGGTGACAAATGCAATCGTTGTCATGAAGCAATGTAGAACACCTACCCTTAAACTTCTCTGATGTTTCCTCTGAACACTCAACCTGAAAGCCTTGATATGTAGTTGTACTTATTGCATATATTTTCTTCTTCGCCTCTTCCACACTGAAACCAATGATGGTTCAACGTAAAATGATCAAGTAATCAGGATTTCGTATGAAGCAACTGAAATTAACCACAAAGAGGTAACACTTAATACATGCTACAAATCATTACCTTTTAGTAATCATTTAACAAATGATAGAAAGGTTGCTAAATCTTAGTAAACATCCAAGAGAGAAGTTTAGAAAATTACACAAATGTCTAATTACACTGTAAGTCCAAAAGAAGTCAAGGGGCAAACAACTATCAGAGGTGGGCCCCAAAATTGCAAGCATGCTAGTTCAAAAATGTCCAAACAAATTTCATTGTTGAAGTTAAAAATTCCATCAGTTTATGTTGTCATTCGTATACTACATGGCAGTAGATCATAATTATCCATGTCAATTTTTAGATCCATGCTAACTCAGATGAAATATGGACAGATATGTTTAGAGTGACAGGTCGAGAGCAACAACACATTCCTCCCACAAACCATTTGTTCATTAACCAAAATATAAATAAAGGGAAATACTTCAATTCATTTTTGTTTTCTTTCGACCATGTATAAATCTAATTAGCCCCAGTTTGATTTGGCTAAAAAACAAAATAAAATCTAAATCTAAATCAACAATTAATTTTAATCCTACATTTTATGAGACTCGCAACTTTTCAATTACACATTTCATCAATTTTTATCAAAATATATTAAAAATCTGATTTTTATATAAAATCAATCAGGGGCTTAGTCTCCAACCCAGAAAAAAATAATAATAATAAAAAAAATTCACATAAACCAAAATTCTACAGCAACACGATGAATGCAGGATTGAATTGTTAAAACTGGAAAGACATCATTGATTCTTGGTCAAACCCCAAACAAAAGTAAATTCCTCTCTAGTTTATTGAAACACCTTACAGTTACACCAAACAGAAGTCAGCATTTTGTGGATATAATCAAATTCTGTACATGTGCAGGTGTCTAATATAGTGCAACTAACACCATACTAATATCCAACCAAAATCATCAGGTGGTATATAGTATTGGACAATATAATGCAAATTATTATAGGTTCTTCATCTTCCTTATTACCATCGAGTGCTATGCCGTCCTCCCTAACAAACATGCAACGCACACACTATGCATTGCATCCTCCACTTTCTGTGAGAAAATAAAGTAAAAGGGGATAGAAAGGAATGCCCTGGGTGCTGCCTATTGCATTCCTTTGTTTCATGATCAAGATGAAAGAAATTAAAGATAAAGATCAGGGAAAGGCGGCAGTACTCATAAGGGAATCAATACTAAGGCCCCGTTTGATTCCCATAGATTGAAGAATGAGAATGAAAAATAAAACCATTACGGGACACCCACAAGAATTAGAAAGTCAAATATGTTGACTTGATATGATCAATAACGGTCATATTTTTCATTTTTGTAGCCAAAGAATGGGAATCAAACATGAGCTAAAAATGTATGCATTATCCCTAATGTTCAACACATACTAGAACCTCTGATTGCAATAATATATCATTCCAAGAGAAAATGTGAACTCAAATGCCACTTCATTTATTGTTTCCCAAGGGTGAACAAAGTTTGATTTGGCGGTTTTTTAACTATTTTCAAATCAAACTACTTTAAACGGTTTAGAAAAATTCAAAACCAAATCAAACCATTTCAATTTCCAAACCAAACCATTTTTTGCAGTATTTAGCAATATACAAATAGCATTTATGAAACAAGTGAAAAAATAAAAAGTCCAAAATTTCAATTTACCACTTAAATTAAAACCTTATAAGTTCTGACCATAAACGTTTCAATACTAATATGCTTGTCCAATACAATTTTAAACCAACAAATTTATATAAATTTAAACATAAAATTTAAGCTTGCGATTTCATTCATTAAGCCTATGCTGGCCCCCATTTTTTCAAAAATTCATTTTTTTCAAAACTCATTTTCAATCACACATTCTTCTATCAAATAATTTTATATATAAATCCAAAACTTTTCTTTACTTTTTAACACACATTTTCCAACAAAACACTGTTCTAAATTGTATTTTGGTCCAAAAATGGGGCTCAAACAAGGGCTAAATAAGGAAAGTATTATCATGAATAAATCATTATTTTCTTAAAGAGCCAATATAAGCTGACTAGCAAGTGAATTTGTTGAAATATAAATTGATCAATAGATAATATATACTAGGTAAAACAAGTATTTCAAACATAAAAAATTGGGTGAACAATCAATTTGGTTTCAAGCATTTCTTAACTATCGACACCTAAACCCAATCATTTCCAAATGAGTTGGTTCAGTTTCAAAATGGTCAAAGCCTAAACAACGTGAACCCAAACCAATGGTTTCAAAACTACAATTTCGATTTGGTTTGATGGTTTTTTTTTTTTTTTTTTTTTTTTCACCCCTACCGCTTCCCTCCCATTTTTGCTCACTAAATCTAACGTCCAAACCTATTTCAAGTGGAAAACTACATATATAATGAGAATGAAATAAACCCCCTCCAATCCAGAATTTTGAATAAATAAAAATTCAAAGGACACGAAGAAACATTTTCTACTAGAAGCACAATATTTTCTCTTTAGTTACTCACAGCTCAACAACAAAAATTAAACTACCACTTGCAAGAATGCGAACAAACACAATACCAACAAACAAACTCAGCTTGTCCCACAAAATAGAGAACTGAAAAAAACACAGAACAAGAATTTTCTATATAAGCTGCAAAAGAGAGAACAGAAAAAACATATAATTGAAATAACACACTCTCCTAAGTTTCTACACAGTTCTTAATACTCACAGAAGGAAATAGACTATTATATGATAAAATATACACAAAAAATAATATCAACTGATCCAATAAAGATAGTTAAAGGGTCACTATAATTTTGAAACTCAAACGTTCAAGGCACGAGCTAGAATATACAAAAGATATATAATTAAGGTTTAAAGAGGGACCTTCCGAATACTTTGGCTGCAGTCTGGACATAGAATTCGATCATTTCTTCGCGAGTGGGGGCGGGATCCTTGGGGAAATCGATGGTGATAAGCCAGTGATTGTAATCGCATCCTTCGAAGAGGATGGTGTCCGGCCCGATCTCGTCGGTCTCCGGGTTGAACGAGCGGTTCCGAGAAGATAGGGACAGTGTGGTAGTGGAAGTTAAGGATCGCCTTGATTGGGAGAGAAAGGTTCCAGTAGCGAATGTGATGGTAGTGTTGGAGGAAGGGGTAGAAGGTTGTGGCAAAATGGGTTCAGAGTGGAGGAGGGAGAAGTGGTGGTGGAGGAGGGAGGAGGAGAGGAATCGGGTGCCGCGAAGGCGGAGTGAGTTAAGGGCCATAGGCGGTGGAGGAGTTGTTTGTAGTGGTGGAAAGTTGGGGACTCAGGTTTAGGGTTTTAAGCTAACACCCTCATATTCATTTTCAATCCACATTATCAAAATAAAATAATTTTAACATTAAATCCATTTTATTTTTCAAACTTTCTAAGCAAAAAAAAAAAAAAAATAAATAAAAATCCAACAAACACCTAATTTTGTATCTCATGTTAATATATTTTTAATTATTATTTTTTTAAAGTCATTTTTAATTTCTATTTCTCTTGGTAAAATAATCCCCTATTTGATAACCATTAAGAAAAAACTCTTTTTTATCAAACTAATTTTCGTAATAAAAAATTTTACACGTAAATTAAAAAAAAAAAAAAAACCTCTTTTTAATGATTGTCAAATGTAAGCTCACACTCAAACTTAAAATTTTCCTTCTTTGACCACGTGTGTGTGTATGTATATATATCTAACTTCTAATAAAAAAGAAAATGAGTGTGTATTATTCATGGAAAAGTAAATGAATCCAATTTTACTATGCGTAATGTCATTTTTTATTTTTCATTTTGTTTATGTCAAATAAATGTTCTTCCACACATCATCCCACTAACATTAAAAAAATAATTATGTCAATTAAATGTTCTTTCACATATCATGCCATTAGCATTAAAAATAATAATAATAATTTTAGTAAATATAAACTGTTATGAGCAAAAAAAAAAATCTTTTTGCACATGAGCTTTAAAATAATAATAATAATAAACTCTTCGCACAGTGCGGAGAGATGGCAAACCATGTGCGGAGTAAAAAATGAAGAAAAAATTCATCCGCATAGTACGAAAAGATGACAAACCATGTACGGAGAGTTTGCCAACTCTCCGTACAGTGCAAAGTAAAAACAAAATCTCTTCGCACAGTACGGAGAGATGACAAACACTATGGCAAAACTCTCTGCACAGTGCGGGGAGATGACATTCTGTGCGAACAGTCCGCACAATCTGTGCGGATACTGTCCTCACAAAGTGCGGGCTCTCCGTACAGTGTAGAGTAAAAAAAGAAAAAAATCGAACAGTGCGGAGAGTTGGCAAACTCTTCGTACAGTGCAAAGTTAAAAAAAAAAACAAAAAACTCTCTGCACAGTAACTGTCACGTGCGTTGCATGAATTTTACATCTATTGTATTTTTATTAGTGTATGAATTTTAGTTTTTTGGAAAGTTTTTGAAGTAATATCTAGAAATATTTCCATGATATAAGAAAATAATTGCAAATTATTATTACAATTACATAACAGTATTGTGTCATCTAAAAAAAATATATTTATATATTTCATACTTGAATAAGAAATATACGAGATTATACAAATTATTTTGCTTGTTTTGATAATGTTGATATGATTGAGTTGAATGTAAAGATTATATTTCTAAATTTTGTGTAATTCAATATTGGAAGATTGAAAATTTAACACCGTATTCATATGTATTTATATTTTGTGTTTCATATATATTTAATATTTATTTTATACTTATATTGAAAAAATAAAAATCTGAAATTTTTTTTTGAAATTCGGTTTGATAAGTGAATGTACGGTGTTCTGCATTCTCAGTAATTGTAAGTGCAAAAATCAGTATATAAAAATATAGTAAGTTGCAAATACGGTAGACAACATATACTGTAAGCCGTAAATACGGCAAGTTATTTGCAAATACGTTAGGCTGCAAATACAATAGGCAGCATATACGGTAAGGTGCAAATACGGTAGACAGTATATACGGTAAGCTGTCTGCAAATACAGTAAGCTGTATATATGGATTATAATTTGTTATAAATGTATAAATTTTATTTAATATTGAATTTCTTAAGTATTAAATATTGTAATTCAATATTGTTTCTTTTTTTATAATTGCATTTTCGAGAATTAAAAAAAATGGTTATGAAATTGCTAATTTTTAAATATTTTTTTGGTTGAAAATAAAAATGACTTTTTTATGTTATTTGTAAAAAAATATATATTGTAATTTTATTAGCGTAATAAGAATATTTATTACGTATTTTTATTTTTTACATTTTATGAAGAATTATGTTTATAGTGATTGACAAATATTTTTCTACACAAGTATCATGCCAACAACATTAAAAAAATAATAATAATTTTAGTATATATAAACTCCATGAGACAAAAAAAAATCTCCGCACATGAACAAAAAAAAAAAAGACTTCGCAAAGTGCAGAGAGATGACAAACCATCTCTTCGCATAGTGTGAAGTGAAAAACAAAAACTCTCAGAACTTTATCTGCAAATTTCAAGAGGTCTTTTCTCAAACGACTTTTGAGCAATGTATTGAACACTTTAATTCCTGGCCTACAACCCGAAAATATAATTTCATTGAAAATTGTATTCGCTTCTAATGTCCAAGAGCTGTTATCAAGCAAGTATAAAAATATTGAATTTGGGTGGTACCCTAGAGCCTCCATTTGTGAAAGCAATGTCATAATACTATCAATATCCCATTCTTTGCATAGCTCACATATTGTTTCATTGCATGAATCACGAGAAAGCTCCTTTCCAGTATCATAAATATGATTTGGATGCTCAAAAATTGAGCTGTGACTGGAATTTAGAAAAGACATAATTGATTTTGAGCCATGTTTTTGGACTCTGTTTCTTTGTATATACGAAAAATTTATAATTTTGAAATTTGACTTGTAATTAAGGAATTTGAAAATAACTCTCCGTACTGTACGGAGAGTTTTTTTTCTCTATACTGTGCGGAGATCTGGTTTGTCATCTTTTTGCATTGTGCGGAGAGTTTTTTTTTATTCCTCACTGTGTGGAGAGTTTTTTTTCTCTTCGCACTTTTTTTTACTTCGCACATTGTTCAACCCTCTACACATTGTGCGGCAGTGTGAAGAGTTTTGTCATGGTGCGGACCAACTCTCCGCACTGTGCGAAGAGATTAACTCTCTCCGCACAGTGTAGAGAGTTTTTTTTGCTCTCCGTACTATGCGAAGAGTTGGTTTGTCATCTCTTTGCACTATGCGGAGTAATTGTTTTTTTACTCTGCACTGTGCAAAGAGTTTGCCAACTCTCACATATGGTTCAACTCTCTCCGCACTGTGTGAAGAAGTTTTTTTCTCTCTGCACTTTTTTTTATTTTTTTATTTGTACTTCTCATTTGGTTCAACTCTCTCCGTACAGTGCGAAGAGTTTTTTTTTTTTCAATTTTACAATATTGAATTACACAAAATTTAGAAATATAATCTTCACATTCAATTCAATCATATCAACACTATCAAAAAATACAAGCAAAATAGTTTGTATATTTCTTATTCAAGTATGAAATATATAAGCATATTTTTTTTAGATAACATACTGTTATGCAATTGTAAAAATAATTTACAATTATTTTTTTATATTATGGAAATATTTTTAGATATTGTTTTAAAAACTTTCTAAAACAAACTAAAATTCATACACTAATTAAAAAACGATAAATACAAAATTCGTGCAACGCACGTGATAGCATCTAGTGTGTGTATATATATGTGTGTGTGTGTGAACACAAGTCAAATGTAAAGGAGGAATCGGGTCGAATTGAGCCGACTTGAACCTCATGAGCTCAACTCATGCCCAGAACCTAACTCAATGTAGTCCTTTGGATCGTGGGCAGAGTCGAGACGTCCATGAGCCCATGATCCGACTCTTTTTTTAAAATATAAATATAAATCATATTCCTTTTTTTGAGCTCGGAACCTGATAATTTTAACGTATGCGAAATTAAAAATATATACGAACAAGATATTGCTTGTATAATTAAAAAAAAAATGTTAATAACACTTGCAAATCACGAAGTCAACTCTTAAAAATTTTCAACTATTTACTTGTTCACTTTATCTTACATCGAAGCTCCTCGCCTTTCCAGTCCTTTAATACATTAAATTCTTTAATATGTCTTCTTTAATTCTTGATCTATAATTAGACTAAACAATGTCACCTATACTTAGGGGTGTCAACGAGGCTAAACTCTCAATTCGGCTCAGTTTTTTGAAAGATGGTTTTTTTGGCTCGAGTTGAGCCGAGCAAAAATTCGGCCTTAAGGCTCGAACCGAACTTTCGGCTTGGACTTTAACGAGCCAAGCTTACTCGATTTTTGTTTTTTGGTTTTTTTGGTCCTTCTTTTAAAGCTGCCTTAGCTTAGTTGCCTGTTTCGTAGCTTTTTTTAAGCTGCCAAAAAGCTGTGAAACAGATAGAAGATTTAGTTTTTTTTTTTTTTTTTATAACGGGCTCGCCCAGCTCGAGCCGACTCCGCGAAATGGGCTCGGTTCGAGAAGGCGAACCCGATTGCCATTCCTAAAGCAGCATGAAAAATAAAATAAAATTTGATGCTAGGTAGATACTGGAGCTATATGTAGATATCGTGTTGGAGAAAGGAATAGAGGGTTGCGGCTAAATGGGTATGAGAGAGAACTGAGAAGTGGTACTAGACAAGGAGGAGATGTGTTGCTGGACAAGGAGTCAGTAAAGGGCCATTGACGGTGTTAGATGTGGAGAGTGGGGGGACTCAATATCAGGATTTAGGATTTTAAATTGAGCTAAAACCTCATTAAAAATTTATTTTTAAACACACATTATCCAAATAAAATAGTTTTAAAAATTAAATCCAATTTTCTTTCATATTTTTTAACCTCAAATGCTCCAAAAAAACCTTCGCCCACCTCCCCAGGCCCCACCCAAAAAAATAAAAATAAAAAAACTCTTAATCTTGTAACTTGTGTTAGCACATTTTTAAATACTATTTTCCTCTAACTCATTTTTAATTTTCATTTCTCTTGGTAAAACTACTCTGTTCGACAATTTTTTTTAATTCATTTTAAATCATACGTCATCACAATAAAATATTATCACGTAAAACCAAACTTTTTCGTATCTTTTAACCACACGTTATTCAAAAATTCATTTTCCACAAAAAATTCTTTTTAATAATTGTCAAACAGGAGCTTACACATAAATTTAAAATTTTCCTTTTTTTTTTTTAAAAAAAAGATGAATTTAAAAAAAATATATTTTAAAGAAATCTGTTAAATCTAAGTCAAATGTAGAGGTGAAAATAGGTCGAGTTGATGCGGCTAAACCCATAAATGCATGAGCCCAACTCGTGCCCAAAACCTAATTCAATTGAGTCCATTGGTGTGTGGGCTGAGCAGAGTTGAGCCGTCCTTGAGCCCATGATCCTACTCGTTTTAAAAAATAAAATAAAATTCTCCTCCTTTTATTGATGTTGGAACATATTAATTTTAACGTTTGCGAATTTAAAAATGCATATGAACGAGGTATTGCTTGTACAATTTAAAAAATAATAATAACAACATAAACAATACTTATAAATTATGAAGTCGACTCTTAAAAATCTTCAACTATCAACTTGTTCACTTTATCTTATCTTCAAAGCTCCTCGCCTTTCCAATCCTTTAGCACATTAAATTCTCTAATATAGTCTTATTTAATGCTTGATTTATAATTAGATTGATCATATCATCTACACTAAAAGCAAACTCCAATGCTAGGTAGATATCGGATGTATTAATAGATATCATGTTGGAGGAATTGGTAAAAGGTTGTGGCAAAATGGGTTTGGGGTGGATGTGGCGGAAGTGGTGGTGGAAGAGAGAAGAAGAGAGGAATGGGTGTTGCGGACGCGAAGTGAGTGTAGGGCCATCAACTATGGTCGAGGTGGATGGTGTTGGTGGAGAGCGGAGCACTCACTCTCTGGGTTTAGGGTTTTAACTTGAGCTAACACTTGAAATTTATTTTTCCTCAAATTTATTTTCAATCACACATTATTCAAATAAAATAATTTTGAAATTAAATTTAATTTTTTTTCATACTTTTTAATCACAAATTCTAAAAAAAAAAAAAAAAAAACTATTTTTCCCCAAAAAATATTCAAACAAACCCTAAATTTCGTAACTCATGTTAGCAAATTTTTAAATATTATTTTCCTCAAACTTTTTTTTTAATTTTCACTTCTTTCAAAAAAATAAGCCTCTGTTTGACCATAATTAAGATAAAAATCATTTTTTTTTTCAAACTCACTTTCAACAATACGTCCTAACACTAAAATATTTTGCATGTAAATCTAATTTTTTTTCTACTTTTTATCTACACATTCTTTAAAAAATTACTATTTTAAAACTCACTTTCTTCATTAAAAAAAATCTTTTTAATGATTGTCAAATTGGAGTTTACAAGTAAACTTAATTTTTTCATATATATATATATATATATATATATAGTACTATTTTGAAGCTAAATGTCTTGTATATTATGGATATTCATTACACAAAAAATGTGCTTCATTAAAACATTGTGAAAAAATCCTAATAAAGGAAAAAGAGTATATTTATTCCTTTAAGTACGTTACAAAAGTTGTCTCATTAAAAATCTTGCCAGAAAAACTCAATGAGACAAAACTTTGGTCAAGAGCAAAATAGTGCAACGTGTATTCACTCCCTCTCATAACAATTTTACTTGAATTATGCTTCAGGCATAATAAATCCTTCAAGGTTAACATTACTAGTTATACTAGATTAATTGACTATAATATATTTTAAGTTCATGAATCGTCAAGATAACATGATATAAACTTGTGATTTCATCCGCCATGATTTTTGCGAAATTCATTATATTGAGAGTTGTGCATTTCATATTATGACTTTAGTTTTCCATTTCCTTTCTATGTATGTATACACTTTTAGATTTTTGGACTGCGGGTCTAAAAACTTTGTTTGGAGGGCATTTTTGGACCAAAAAATTCATTTCACTACTGTTAGCACCTGTTGGCAGTCGCAACAATTGACCATTACACTCTCATGTGGGGCCCAAGTGACCAACAAACGGTCCAAAAATTCATTTTCTTCTTCCAAAAAATGCCCTCCAAACAGATGCTAAGTTTCTCTAATAAATTCAATTTGGGATTGCGTTCCATTTATTTGGCTAATTATTATTTCGATCAATATATTTCGACGCATTTATTTCAATTCCTAATTATTCATAATATGATACAGTACATCATGTATAAAAATATTGTCGGTACTATTCTTTTTCAATTCATTCTTTTCTATAATGATATAATTTATTGAGATATCCTAAATTTCATTATTTTAAGTAATTAAACTTCTTCTAGATTTTTTAATTTGTTATGTCTAAATACTTAATATATATCTCTTTTATACGATCATCTTTTCTAATTACTTCATTTTCGTTTAGAGATTAGAATCGAATATTATCACACTTCAAGTGTGCATATATCTATCAAATATAATATCAACTAATTGTCCTCTACAACGTTAGTTTGAGTTGGGGCATTTAAATTTGGTGTGTGAGATATTGTTGATCACTTTGGTCAGTAAATGTATCTAAAAAAAATTATTCGAATTTTGGTTCAAATTATCTTTTGTGAGGATTTAGATAATGATGCATTTATATATTATTTTACGCTTGTTAATTCCTCTCCCTAATACTGCGAGAATTGGTCTATCAAAATTGATAATTAGCAAATTGCGTTATAAAATATATTATCCAGATGAGATAAAGTTTCAAACTACTTATTTATTCTCAGTATTCTCTACTTTTCATATCACTGCATTGTAGCATATCAATTTTAGATATATTGTGCTATCGAAATAATTTGATGAAAAAATTAGGTTTTGACCATAAGCGAATTATAATAGGGAGAACTATGATGATGACATAATGCATAATAGTATTCTCTAAACAGAAATGGGGAGTACTTTTTCTCAATTAAATTAATCGACAGTGTTTAACAAACAATAGTGATAAACCATTTATCGACATCGCAACTAATTCTTTTGAAAAAAAATTACATTTTTCAAGAGTGTTTTGATATCATTTCAACTATACATTTTTTAATAAAATAATATCACATGCAAGTCTTAAAAAATTTCCTTATTTTTTAACCACACATTTTTTATAAATACACTATTCAAAAATTCATTCTTTCTCTTAAAATGGGGATCAAACAAGAGCTTAGAAATTATAAAGTCAACTCTTAAAAATCTTCAACTATTAACTTGTTCACTTTATCTTAGATTCGAAGCTCTGCCTTTCCAGTCCTTTAACACATTAAATTTTCTAATATATCTTCTTTAATTCTTGATCAATAATTAGACTGAACAATGTCACCTACACTAAAAGCAATCTTCGATGTTTGGCAGATACCGGATGTATTAGTGGATATCTATTGTACAGAAAAAATATTGACTCTTGTTTGTTAGCTACAACCTAAGTATACTAAATTTTTTTTTTCCCTAATCTAAATACGAAACATGTCTTGAACCAAGACAATGGAAGAAGAAGTACTAGAATGTTGAATATATTTAGAAAAACTAAAGTAGCTCCATAATTAGTTGTTATGTGATGTGATGACCATTGTATCAAACAATAACAACAACAACTATAATAATAATAATAAACCACTTGCCACCAAAACTATAAAAGAAAAAAATATATGGTTCATGAGCACAAGACGAATAGTCTCGTCAATCCTAACCCAGTTTCTTTTGTTTTCGTACCTTTGAAGTGATGGTATCGTGTGTGTGTGTATATATATATATATATTTAACGCCCGTCTCAATGCCAAATGGGATTTCTGTCATCTGCATAGACTTTTCAGTCAAGGATTGAAAATGAATTCTCAACGCATAGTGGACGGGGAACATTTTGATAAATGTGCATGTAATGAAAAAATATTTTTTGATTAAGTTAGCACTAACAGCCGAAAAATCGAATAAATATTCATTGATTTAACCGGATTTAACAGGAAAAAGGAGAAAAATAAATAAATAAAAAGCCATGACCGCAAAATGTATGCCAGCATTTTACTTTATTATTATCAGAATCTCTATTAGCTGTGAAGAAGATAAATGAAACAGCTAAATGGCAAGTAGCCCAGCAAATTAATGAGAATATAAAATGCTATATTTTTCATCCCTTTATTTTATATTTTTGTGATTAAATGACGGCTAGATGTACTCATTATCCTTATATTTTAATTTGGATTGTAATTGGATGAATATGATGAAAATTAGGAGAAACAAGCGAAAAATGATCAAAATAGAAGAAAATTAAAAATCGGGGACTAAAGTGCAAATACCTGAAAGATGACCTGGAAGCATAAATGAGGTTGTGAAAGAGTTAATGACAAAATTTGTTGAAGACATGAAGTGTTGGAAGAAGAAGAAACGAGAAAAGAGGTCAAGAAACGAAAAAACGGAGTTCAAAAGCTAAAATGCAAATGTTGAAAGTTGAGTAACGCATAGTGTTACATCCTCTGCGGTCGCATACCCATGTTCAGAGAATTGCAAAGTTGATTTTAGTTGAACTATGTGGTCACAAGCAAATGTACTATGCAATCGAAGGAAACAAATCATGAGCGTGTTTTAAAACCCTAATACCGTTAAAAAAGAGACGAACACACCTCTCATCTCCTCCACCTCTCTTTTAGACTTTCAATTTTCATGAGTAGCTAAATCTTTGTACTTGGTCGAAAGAAACTGAAGTCTCGGGACAAATCAAACAGTGAGATTTACATTATTTAATTCATGTTTTGAGTATTAAATGTTCTTCTACACGTATTTTCATAATTGTTGCGTTTAATTACTAGGAGGCCTATTAGTTTATTATAAGATGCAATCTATAGCTGAAATAAATATTAAATCCGTAATTGCTTGATCCCTTTAACTTGTGAGGCAACTAGGATTTAATTATTTGTTGTGTCAGAGATTGTTAAATCTTGAGAAGAACGTTTGACTATATTAAATACAACCGCTTGTGTTAGAATTATTTAATTACATAGATTTCTCTAATTCCTAAGGCCGTTATTAAATTAAACCTCAGCGTTTGTCTTGGTTTGTTTAATAATCAGAATTGATTGGATAGCTTGTTTTCTGATTAACTATAATTAAGGAGAGATTGGAAAATAATTCCAATGATGAATGCTAAAAATATAAATTGATAATCATACATGGATCAATGAACAATTGTGAAATTCCGATGGCGAATGTGGACTTAGATCAAAGTTCGTTCTATTGATTTAATTCAATTCGTTAACTTACATTGCTATTAGTTGTTTTCTTAAAATTGATTGAATTATAATTAAACTCCCCCTCCCCAAATTTTTGTTAACATAGCATAAAATTAGACTAGACATTCTTCATGGGAACAACCCTTACTCACACTACTACACATGAATTTGAGGAGTATAGATTTTATTTTTGAGTGCCTACGATAGCACACTAAGACTTTATATAACAATTTAAGCTTCCTTCTCGATAAATTTACTTAGTTACACGAATCCTTTTATGTCACTAAGTTGACCTCATTGCTCAGTCAAAGACAGACAGTATGAAATCCTTCAAATAATAAAATTAGACTAGACATTCTTCGTGAAAACGACCCTTACTCACACCACTACATATGAATTTTGAGGAGTATAGGTTTTATTTTTGAGTTCCTACGATGGTACACCAAGACTTTATATAACAATTTAAGCTTCCTTCTTGATAAATTTACTTGGTTACACGAATCCTTTTACGTCACTAAGTTGACCTCATTGCCCAGTCGAAGACAGAGTATGAAATCCATAAAATAATAACATTTTCCCACAAATAACTAGTTAAAATATGGATCGTGCAAGAAAAAATAAACATATCGTGCTCCATATTTTATATAACATAATCTTTGTATAGAATTGACTGTCACCAAACAATTCATTTCCACATAATTGTCCAGTAATTGTCGACCCCCTAGAAACACCTACTTGCACAAGATTTTCACGACAAGAAAAGCAACATAAAATGCAATACCAGTAGAGCATCCATTGTCTGGAAATATGTGAGAAATAACTAAATACAAAACTAGTATTATCCATCCTATCTTCAATTATAAAAACAATCTCTCTAAATTACGTTAAGTGTACTCGGTTTTACAACCCAGAGAACGGGGAAATCTTTTAGGCCGTCCCCAAAATTCTGAATTACATATCATCCTCAGATCTTGCACATTAAACATCGACTTTACCAGAGATCTGATGGAGATACTGCAGGCTTCGCTCGATTCATCTCTGAGATGAGAAACATGATGCAAAAAAGATTTCTCTTGCAGCTCATAAACTAGTCGATTTTGATGTTTCTATATATCCTCCTTACAAACAAATTAGAACCTAAGTAACCAACAGCACCTGAAATGCATGAAAAACAGCCTGTAAGAACAGTGAGAGAAATATCAAGTAGAAGATCTAATCAATATGTTATCTTGGATGTCTTAGAAAACAGAATAAGCCCATCCATAGGTGGAAAATTCATAAATTCACTTCGAAGAAAGGAAGGGAAGGCAACAAAATCATATCTTTAAAAAATCAACTGCCTGACATTTACTCACCGCAAAGAATTCCTAAGCCAAGACAAAACATTAATGTATAGCCAAAGTAAAAGCTTGTCTGAAAGAATCCTGACATCTTTGTCTTCACATAATAGTAATATATCGAGTACAAGTACACATAAATAGCTGTTGACGCTGCTGAGAAGAAAGATGTCCACTGCCAATGATAATTCTCGGCATTTAGCAGGAAATATGTTCCCACTATCGTCACGCAGACCGTGACGATAATAAGAATCACAAAAACAAGAAGCATAAAGCCATATACATAGTACACCTGTCCACAAGAAGCGAAGAGGATAAATTAGCTAAACAGACAAAATGAGAACTTTTAACTTTTTTATTTTTTGTTGGTTTTCAACGAGCAATATCAGTCTGTTCAGACCTAGAGAAAATGGGTCTTATGAAAGGATCTCAAATGAAAAGGGAGATGAGAGGAACACGAATAAGTTGGAGAGATGCATATGCCAAACAAAGTGAACCACATAAATTTATCTTTAACAGGCATAAAAGGGTTCTCAAGGGACTCAGTTTAGCTCTTATTTGAGCCCCATCCTTTAAAAACTCATTTCTTTTCCCCGAAATTCATTTTCAACCACTCATTCTTCCAATAAAATAATATTACATGTAAACCTAAAATTTTTACCTAGTTTTAACCACACAATTCTCCAAAAAAATCACTTACAAAATTTATTTTCCCAAAAAAAGGGACTCAAACAAACTCCTAGTATACAATTCATCAAAGACAAATAGTTTGTTCAAAACCTTCACTGCTCCTTGCCTCCTCATCCCACAAACCCAAGACCAAGTCATTCAACGGAAGTACAGAAAATGAAAATCAAACTGGTGCATCAGCAGATTGAATTTTTGTCAGCAGAAATGTATAGATAGTCACTTTTTAAATAATGTTTGTTTTAGGCTTTTAGCAGAATTAGCATACTAAAACTTCTCTTGATTCAACCCACAATCTGCTCCACAAAGCCACCGCCACCCATGTTTGCTTGGACTTAGATTTTCAGTCAATTGAACCCAATCCCAAAAATACAAAAATAAGGCATAGAAAATTTAAGAATATTAATTCAAACAAATCCAACTATCTTAAAAATAGTTTAGCCCAAAATAAATTTAAGTCTTAAGTAGAAAATTTAAGAATATTAATTCAAACAAATCCAACTACCTTAAAAATAGTTTAGCCCAAAATAAATTTAAGTCTTAAGTAGAAAATTTAAGAATATTAATTCAAACAAATCCAACTACCTTAAAAATAGTTTAGCCCAAAATAAATTTAAGTCTTAAGTAGAAAATTTAAGAATATTAATTCAAACAAATCCAACTACCTTAAAAATAGTTTAGCCCAAAATAAATTTAAGTCTAAGTAGTCCTGATACCCTAGGGCATAGGGTCATTCTGATATCACTCTAGAAATTTATGCCATTTCATTTTAGATGTAAAGATTAATCAATTAACCGCTAATATCATTTTCTGTCAACTCTGCATCATATACTTTAATTTTCAGATAATAATAAAATAGATAACGTAATGAACAACAAAAAAATAGCATGATATATGGCTTTAATGAAGCCTTCGAAACTCAAGAGAGGTCTACTGTATTACCTTGTAATTCCAGAAGGAAGTGAAAACAAAGTACATTTCAATGAATATGCTGCCAAATGGAAGCAATCCTCCCATCATAGAAACTACGGACGGTGTCAAGTACCACTTCTTCTCAGGAATTGGTCGGGGAATGGTCTTCACTCGGCATGGATTGTTTGGAGCACCACTCCAGTTTCTTCCAACAACTGCACCAAGAAGTGTCAGGGGGAAAGAGACAAATGACCAGATGACGAAGACAGCCACCATCGTGCCAAAAGGAATGGCTGCTAGGGACCCATAAAATATTGCAACAGTGTTCAGCATGAAACCAATCCCAAAGCACAGAAAAGGAAAAAATGAAGCAGTGAGAATCATTGATTTAATCCAATTTTTGCCTGCCATATGGATAGAAGAATATTTTAGCTTAAATCACATAACAAAATTACATGAGTTAGCAAAGGTATAATAATAGTCAAACAAATAATAGCATGCTGCAAAGCAGGGAACTGTGGGCACAAATGGCATGCACTTACCACCATGGCGTGAGTACATTCCACCACTTACATAGCCCGAGATGAATGATGTAAAAGCATAACATACAATGAAAGTAGTGACAATCGCACCTCTCCTGGATAATATATATGTAAAAACCATCAAGTTAGCAATCTGAATCAAATACAAAAATAATAGGTAAACAGAATGGCGATGTCAAAAAATATATCCAAATCGGCTAATCCAAAAATATCCTGTAGTCTTTCAGGATGCTACTGGTATTATATAAACCAAAATATAAATCGAAAAAAGTGCATGCATGCTCTGAAATAGGGATTGGGGAAAGAAGGGAGAGAACAAGGTACTTCCAATAAACTACAGAGAAGTAAGATGACTAATTCTAGATTTCAAGTAAATTAAAAACCAAGTTGCGTTTGGCATACCCGATATACAACATTCCGACAATTGCAAATAAAATGACAAGGAGAACCAGCAATGCTAGCTGCGCACCAGTGCCAACAAAAGCAGAGAGTAAAACTAAACTGCGGGGAGTCCTAAATACATCTCCATGAACAAGTTTCCAACCAGACTCTTCATTGACATCTCTTTCCTAAACACGAAAATGTTATATGCACTTCAACAATAAATTCAAGAAATTATCGAGATTTATTTGATGATAAGATTATTACCAGGGTTTCCAAATCATCATCCTCGCGGGCATATTTTGCATAATCATTTCGTAGAGTTCGCATCAATATCATCGATACCAGACCGGTAAGGAATATAACCATCATGAAGGAATTGAAAATAGAGAACCAGTGTATCTACAAGATTTAGAAAATAAGTCAGAATCTTGTGCCTGAAAACAGAGCATTTGCCACAAAACAGTAAAAGGCACTTGTACTGCTTCCATAATTGATTGATCTCATTTAAGTAGAATGTTTTAAGCGAGCAGAATTAGTAATGCATACTGATTAAGGTTGTATGAACTGACAAATCTTTTATTAATGAATAACCACAGCCATAACATTTTCTATTAAGTTGAAGGAACTGGTTTTGAACTCATTATGCAGAAATAACATCAACGTCTGAACGTCAATTTTTACCTGATGTTCAAAAAAAGGATAGTCCAGGTAAACATCAAAACGACGAGCGAAAGATGTGTTTGTCAGAATCCACTTCACTGAATATGTCATGTCAACTGTTTTTCCAACTTCCAATGGTTTTGCACCTCCTTGAGTAAGATTGACATGAATGATCTATAAGAAAAACGAACTTTATCAACAGAACAGAAAGATCTGTACAAAAACATAATATATAAACTGGCACACACTTGATCTTTGTTGTAATTCACAGTTATACTCTTGTGTGTGTAGAGCACATGCTTATTATCAGTATTCTCACCCACAAAACCTGCAAAAATGATGAATGTTAATTAAAAAATGGGTAAAATGGTGAGAAAATTTTGAAATGTAGTTGATAAAAGAAAAGAGTTCAAGGCATACCCCATAAAGGCAGATCATCTGAATTTGTAGCCAGCAGACCAGCAAAAAATACCCAAAAAAATTAAAAGTAATTGGATAATAACCAATATAAAAATGAAACTCATAATATATTTATTAAGGATAATAAGTTTGGTAAGAAAATGGAACAAATAAAAACAGAAGACTGGTGCCTAGCTTACATGTATGTACATACACATACAAAGAGAACACGCACGAGAGCAACCCCTAATGAATGAGAATATTCTTGTTCTCCAGCTAAATTCAATTCCAATAAGTAAGCAGAACCACTGATCCATCTTAATCACCAATAATCCACAAAGTACAAGTATATTTTTGGATAAAATAAAAAGAAAAACCTCTTCATCATTTTAAGAAATTTCATTTTTTCCCTAATGATGCACCAACAAGAGTCATGCATAAAGCCTCCTGACACCATATAATTGGGGCGAAGGCAATGTAAAAATGTAATGTCTAAACACCCAAAATTTTGCAAAAATGTAATGTCTAAACACCCAAAATTTTGAATGATCTCTTCTAGCCCCCACTTGGCCCCCATTTTTTGAAATTAAAATAAGTGGAATAGTTTTTTTTTTTTTTTTTTTTTAGAATGATAAAGTTGAAAAAGAAGGAAAAATTTTCGATTTATGTGTAATATTATTTTATGAAAAATTGTGTGAAAAAAAAAGAAAAAAAAAAAAGGAAAAGAGCTAGAGAAGTTTACTTAAAGCTAAGATGCCTCCAGAGTTTTGACTAAAGTGTGATGAGGACATCCAGTTTATTTATTTATTTCTAGTCGAACCTTATTTCATTTTGGACCTTATTTCATTTTGTTGTGGATTTTTTATTGGGCTTGTATTGGCTCAAACCCATTCTAGTTAGGGTTTGGTTTACTATTTAAACTTACTTTTCCATGTAATTTCATTATTTGATGAATGAATAATTATTTTGGTGGCTTATGGCGCATCCCTCTCCTTCTTCTGTTAAATTCTTCTTCTTCCCCCCCTTAATTCCCTATTCTTTCTGAATCTGTTGTCTTTTTCTATTAATCTTCTTATTAGTGCTGCATCAAATTTGGTATCAGAACCGAATCTTGGGTAATTTCTTTTCTTTAATCCAAATTTATTCATATTTCCTTCCCAAAATCTATTGGAACAGCACAAACTAAAATAATTTTTGGTAAATGCAGCAATTTTTTTTCTTCTTCAATTTTCAGTCTTAGTTGAAAAAAATTAAAAAAAATAAAAAGATAGAGTTACTGTTCATCGCAGGTGCTGTTCACCCAAAATTTCAGTTTAATATTTTGGTCAGTTTCTTAAATTAAAAAAAGAAAAAGAAAAAAAAGGTTACTGTTCATGCCAAAAATAAAAAATTCTCGTTTTTTTTTGTTGCTGCTGCTGCTCATAAATAAAAAAAAAATTGTGGTGGTGTTTCACAAATCTCAAACCCTAGCATTCAAGCCCACTTAGCCCTTCAGCCCATATATTCCATCTCTATAACTTAGTCCATTCATTTTTATTTATTTTTAATCAAAACAATTGGGCCATAAGCTAGTGGCCCAAATTACTCCCAAAGCCCACTAACACACAGCCCATCTCTCATCATCTATTTAGCCAATCCATTCGCTTTTCAGCCCAATAAACACCAAATTCAACCCACTTATCATATATTATCACAACTGGCCCAACACCATCCAACCCATAACCGGTCCCAAATTCGCTCGGCCCATAACCTTAGCCCATCATATACAACACTTAACCTAGCCCACATCTACAATACCCAATCAACCCAAGCCCTAAACTCCTCCTTCCCCGTCGGTATCCCACAGTCACCACACTTTCAGCGACCGCCCTCACTGCCAATCTCCAGCAATCCACTGCCACACTAGTTGTCATCCACCACCCGGAGTTTAGTTTTCGCTTATTTTTCACGTCGATGGACTTCTTTTGAGTTCAGAGTGCCAGGGACATTTGTTGAATTGGATTTGGCCTATTATTTGCATTGGAGTAGCTTGTTAAAACTCCTGAGGATTAGTGTTCCATTCAACGACTCGACTGCTTAGGAGTATTCCATTATAATTTTCTACTGGAGACGTGCCAACTGGGAAATCATAATTGGGCACAGTTCTGATTATTTGGGTCTTGAAGTACATCGCCAACAGGTTTAAACTTCCGTGGGTACTACCGCTGCAACTAAATAACAGGGAGTGCTTAATTTATATTTGTCATTGGCTTACAATACTGCTTCATTTAAAATTGCATTAATTAAATTTTTGTGATTTTGTTATTCTAACAATATACCTAAAGTCACGTGACTGAATTCGTTGATTAAGTCAAAACCCTATTTTACCCCACTTATATTACATGATAAGGTTTTCACTATTATTTGATCCGTACTTTGTTATTTTACCTAGATCAGCAGTATTAGCTTGCCATATTTGAATTTATTTGACCCTGAAAAAAATGCTTAGTTTGTTATTTTTCATTTCTTACATTTATTGTTCATTGATCTCATTATTGCACGTCATTTGGCTGGTATTAAATTGCATGTAGTTGCGTAGTGGTCGTCTTATCGTCTCTATTTCCAATATATTGACCATGGATCCACCCCCATTTGATGCACTCACTAGACAATTAGTGCAACTTGCCACTAGCCTATCGATTGTCCAATCAGATATAACTGCTACTCGTGAGGAGAGAGAACCTAGCCGCTAAGTTAAGCAATTTTAAGCAAACCCCTCGTTTGACTAACACTAATTCTAAAGCGTCTCATAATAGACAATATCATCGTGGATAAAGTGATCAAAAATATTTTCGACACGATCGTAAGAATAGGGATCAGGTTCGTGAGCGAGAACAAGGCCATGGTTATCATGGTACTCATTCTATTCCTTATCGTAAGGAGCGTTTTTTTAGAGACATTGACTTAGATACTCCTACTTTCGATGGTTCCTTAGATCATGAAATTTTTACCCAATGGAACACCATACACAAGGGAATCGGCTAGTGACTGAGTACATTGCTCAATTTGAGGAATTTCGAGTGAAATGTCATGTCGTTGAGGATGAGGCACTGACTTTAAGTAGGTTTATACAAGATCTAAGAGATAAACTTAGGCGTGAACTTTTCTTTCGAGGCATCACTACTATTGATCAAGTTTACTCTTCAACTCGGAACTACGAGTTACTTATTAGTACTCTATATGAAAAGCACGACCACCATCGTTCTCCCATGTCATTAGCGCCATCTCAACATGAGTCTGTCATAGAGCCTTCCCTGTCTAGTGTTCCTCCCATTTGAAAAAATAAGTGTAAAGGTCGTGATAGTCTAAAGCCCCCTTCTCCTTATAGAAGGCGTATTGACAACCATTCTTCCGTCTCATTCGCTCCACCTCCTCCTGTTAAGTCTCTTCTAGGACCTCCCCCGTCTCATGTTCCTCAAATCTTGGAAAATAAGGGTAAAATTTTTTTAATTCCAGGGACTTCTTCTCACCTGCTATGCATCAACTGTAAGGACTTTGGCCACATCTATTCCAAATGTCCTAACCGAGCCTTAGTCATAGAAAAACGGAAGGATATAATATAAGAGTCGTTAAAAGATCAAATCTATGAACCTAAATTTGAAGAATGTGATGACTTCAATGATATTGAGGACACTTCCTTATGTAGTATCAGGACTTTTCCTATGAATCTAGGGGTTGTACCCCTTGTTCCCGATACCCCTTGGTTAAATGTTGTGTGTCATACTCTTTTCCAACCCAAAGGTACAGATGAATTGTGTAATCATGTCCTTTTCAAGGAAAATCTTGAGAATTGGGATTTGATCCTCCCAACAATTCAAAGTGCATATAACAATTTTGTGCATCGGTTTATCGGTACAAATTCCATCGAAGTTATTCATGGTTATAAGTCTAGAAAACCTTTAGACCTTATTCCAATGTCCCCACACACCAGTATGTCTGCGTCAGCTGAGGCATTTGTACGCCATCTTCATGAATTGCATATTGAGATCAATAAACAATTTGAAACAAGTAATGCATTACATAAACTTCAAGCTGATTTGCATAAGAGAAATTTTGAATTTAATATTTGGGATTTTGTCATATTGCAAACCTGTAGTGCTGGTCCTTGTAAAATTTTAAAGCATGTTGGTTCAAATACATGTGTCATTGATCTTTTATCACATTTTGACCACCATTCTATTTTAACTACTAAGGACTTTTTTGCTTACCAAGGCTATTTTAATCCCTCTAGTGATTATTTTCTACCTCCACATGGGAATCCCTACACTGAACCTTTTGCTATGTCTGCTCCAATACCACTTCTCACAACACACAAAGATAAAATTGATGTTATTTTAGATGATCAGATTGTGTTGACCAATAATAAAGAGATTCAATGCTTTCTTGTTCATTGGGTGGATCGACTTGATTCTGATGGTACATGGGCCCCCGGAAAAAGACTTCAACAGTGTGATCCAGATTCGTTGAAATTTTATAGGAGTCTGCCAGATCTTCCTTTGCCCAGTTTATCTTTGTCAGATCATATTCTGGGAAAAAAGTCGCAATTTTCATTACTATCAATCATGGAATTTTGATACTTGGTTCGTCAGAAAGATCGCCCCCCGTGGCATACCTTGAAGCATTTTGGGTATCAAATTGATTGCAACCTCCTATGATCTATCAACTCGACAGGGTCGAGTTTTTCTCCCACCCCGGGAGAATTGATGAGGACATCCAATTTATTTATTTATTTCTAGTCAAACCTTATTTCATTTTAGAACTTATTTCATTTTGGTAGACTTTATTTTGTTGTGGATTTTATTGGGCTTGTATTGGCCCAAACTCATTCTAGTTAGGGTTTGGTTTACTATTTAAACTTACTTTTCCATGTAATTTCATTAGTTGATGAATAAATAATTATTTTGGTAGCTTACGGCGCATCCCTTTCCTTCTTCTGACTTCTTCTGTTAAATTCTTCTTCTTCTTCCCCCCCTTAATTCCCTATTCTTTCTAAATTTGTCGTCTTTTTCTATTAATCTTCTTATTGGTGCTGCATCAAAGTGACGGTGCTAGTGCTTTGCAAATAAGTAGTACTAGTCATGATATCATGGTTTACAAATCAATTAGTTCAGGATGGTAGCATGTCTGTTGAACAGGACCTTCTATAAACTAATTTTATGGCATAGTTCTATTGTAACAGAAACAAATTTATCCATCATCATAAAGTTGATAAAAAAACAAGTAACTTACCAATGAAAAATTCAAACCAATAACTATTATCAATAGCATCCTTGAATTGTTTGACCTTTGCTTCATCAAGTTCAAGCTCACAAATAGTGGTTTTGTCCACAGATTCTGCCAAAAAGGAAAATGACAAACGTCATCATATGATAACGTAAAAATGAATATATCCGAGAGAGATCCATGTGCACTTACTTTTGAATTTTATGTCAATCAGGCTATCAATAAGCTCATTTCCACCCAATACCTCACCAAGACCACCCCATTTGTGAGCAGCATTACCCGATGGACGACAAAATGGAAGACTATAATAATTGTAAGTTTCTTGTGGATTATTGTATGGCCCTACTTTATTCACCCAAAGGGTGATGGGATCATCTGGTCGATACTGCAGCGGAAAAGAAAAAGACATTAGTGAAAGCACTTGCAGCTGCCAGAGTATAAATCAATTTCAATTTGAACAAGCAACTACGTAAAATCAATTTTTAGAAAGCAATCAGAAACTGCGGTATTTTACCTCCGTGAGATGAGGCATGATGATATGCTCGTAATAAATCATAAATCATCTTGTAAATCCATGAAACAACTTACAAAATTGATTATCTAACTTGCAAATAAATCTAAAATTAATAGACAAAATGCCGAATAATAAGTTCTCAAATTAGTCAAGAAAAAAATTTTAATCTACCGTTAGAAGGAAAAGCAACCTACAAGTTTCCAATATTATTGATAGAATCCATGATCCTTATTCATTGTTGAAAACCCAACTTATAGTATAAGATTTTCCTTCACCTTGTACATTGCAGATTTCAATTTAGGATGTGCTGACACCCCTCTAAGCATGAGGGTTGGAGCTCATTAGGCATCTCCAAACACGGTTATAGAGAAAAACCTGACTCATCCTTGGCATACAATCGCTTTGATACCATGATAGAGTGCATGAGTCTAAAATGCAAACTGTAGCCAAATTTAAAATGTTAGGTTTGCCTTCACCTTATATACTGCACATCTTCTTTTCAACCAGGCAATGTGAAACACGCTAACAATATCAATACTAATAGGATGTTCACGAGAATCGTCAATATTTTGATTTCTCTGCCTCCCTCATCACTATTAGTTTCTAGTCATTCTTTGTCATCATCCTCACTAGCAATGGAGCATTACCCTTTCCTCTTTCATATAAAGGCAGGATAAATGGTAAAACATTTAAATTCATAAAGAATAGCCCAAATAAAGTCGAAACTAATAGTAAAAGTCAAAAAGGCAAATGAGTGCATGCCTCAATTTTCACAAGGCTTATCCTTAGGTGCAAGCCATGACAAATAGCACTCAATGCGCAAGCATTGAGGCCAGGAGTGGAGCCACCAGGAACACACAAAAAAAATTAAAAAAATAAAATAAAATAAAATAAAATAAAAAATATATATGTATTCTACTTGGCTGATACATAGTGGGCTTAGGGAGCAGGCCTGGGCCTTCCTACGCCCCTGATTGAGGCATTAAATTAAAACCTCGCTAAAGTTGGAACTCAAGAACTAAGCCTTTTTAAAACATTGCAAAAAATTAAAATAAAACCATTGAACTGCGTAAAAAACTGCAGAGTTTACCGTGTTGCAAACAAATATCCGTTAAAAAGATGATTTCCTCTTTTTTTTTTAAAAGGTTAATAATGTCGTCCAGCAGAGTGAACACATCTTTTGAAGGGTGTGAATACTGATGAGAAACCAGATGGCAGTCTTATAAGTTTTTCAACCTTTTCTTTTGCTGGCTAATAATCAAAAGATTAACACATAACTTGAAGATGCCTTCAAACTCATGACATCACTTTGTTTAAATAACAAATAGACTCCAAAACGTTCTGAAATTTCAAGAACTATCAACTTAGCAATTCTAGATATATACCCATCAATTCAAGGTGGTTAACTGACACGATGCACATTATGATGCGATAAGAACGTAAAAAATCGAGATATATGCCCATTGATAGTAGTCATAATATGATTTCCTATCAGATAAACAACATTCACATGAGCAGAAAATCGTATCCTGAAAAATAAAATACTCGTAACCCTCAGTCACCCAGATGCAGAAGTGAACAGTAAAACCACACAATTCAGATATCTTTAAACAGATCTAATTAACCTCCGATTAATTCAGAACCAATTTAACCAATTCAAACCAAAACTTAAGATACTATAAACAGAAAACAGCTAAAATTAGGGCGTTTTCTGTTGAAGCGGGTCGAGTGAGTGAAAAAAATTAATGAAGTATACCTTGTGATCGGACTCGGAGGCGAACGCAAGTGAAATGATAAAGAAGGAAGCGAGGAGAGAGGAGAAGAGTCGAACGGTGGACTGCATCGGAACGTCAATCGGCGGAAATATCCGAAGCCAATATAGAAAACGGGTCGGGTTGAGTGAGAACGAGATGGAGAAGTGAAATGCTATTCATATGCCCAGCTTTCAATTTGAACGTAGCCCGGCGACGAGGACTTTGCGTAGAGTCCGCTTGCAATTGATTGCAATTATAAATGTTAGGTCAGTCGTGATTTTGAGAATTGATTTTTGGATCATTATAAGAAAATTGGGATCCATCTGTGAGAAATTAAGTCAAAAGTTACAATTGAAATAGTAAAATAATAGTCAAAAAATCAATTTTTTGACTAAAAGATCCCTCATAAATAGGCTCTTAGTCAACAATACCTTTTAGAGGAAATTTCACCCAATACTAGTTTTAGAAAACATATTAAAATTTTAATCTTCATCAAATTTTATTCCAAAAATACTTAATTTATTGCAAATGAAATCTGAATCCCAAAAATTGCTTTGCTTTTTGAGATTATCTATGCCTCCAAATATGCCTTATATAGCATGTTATAATCGTTTCTCCAAACATGCCTTATCTCCCACGTAATACCCGACCGAGAATCACTCAAGAAATCCCCAAATTAACTCTTCAATATTTTTACAAAGATTAACCAAAAACTCCGTGGTTGCCTTCGTCAATATTTTAGAGATTACAAACCCCACCAAAATCGATATGAGGAAAATGGCATCCAATTCCATTTCCATATTCACGACAATACGTATGTTCAATTTTCTTGTTTCATTTACAAGAAAGCCACATAATCTCTTTGTGCATTCATCTCCGATCTATGACATCCATTTCACATGGCTCAACAATATTTTGCTAACTGTAAACTTTTTTTTCTAATACATATCAGACATCGAGTTGCTATCTTTAATAAAATTAAACTACAGCTGACAATTATACTAAGACTGTGTTTTATTGCACCCCAATTCCATGAAAAATAGAAATCAAATTCCATCTTTCCAATTTTTTGTTGTTTGATTGGCAAAATTTTCCCTAAAATTCGAATTCCACATTTTATGCCACCTAACCTAATTTTCATGTTTTCCTTGAATTCCAATTCTCACTAAAATGGTGAGAATTGGAATTCTCGATTACTGTAGCACTTTTTTTCGATTTTTTATTTTTATTTTTTCTTTGTTGTTGGCAATGGAAAAAAATTCTAAGAATTATTGTAAAAAAAATATTTCTTTTTAAATGACAATTTTCATGTAAAACAAAGTCAAACGAACTTCAAAAGATAGATGATTTTCTTGAATTTTTGTGTATGTCTTGGCAATGGAAACAAATTTCATTCCCAATACCAGTAAATTTTATCCCTTTAATTGACAATTTTCATGTAAAATAAAGCCAAATGGAGATCAAAAACACTTTTATTTCAATATTTTCCACATAAAAAATTATCTCAATCAAACACAATAGTTTACAATTCTCAGAAAAATAATTTATAGGCAATTAAATTCCCTAAAATTCGTTTTCAATTCAATTTAATTCCATCTTTGCAATCAAACGGATCCTAAGAGTCTGTTCGATTGCAAAGGTGAAAAATGCAAACTAATTCCATATAAGTTGAAAAAAACCACCAATATCGTTGGAATTCGATTTTCACTCAATTGGCCAAAAACACGCTCTCAGTATTTCTATCTTGGAATTCGAACTCCATTTTCATTTTCATATCAAACATCCAAAATAGAAAAAGAATTCCTCAGACGTGACATTTTTCAGGGAATTTAATGCTATCAAACAGACTCTAACCAAAAAGCTAAACTTTTACTAACTATGAAATTTTTTATATTAACAAAGTAATGTCATCTGCGCTGACTATGAAATTTCTTATATTAACAAAGTAATGTCATCTGCTCAAAATCTACAGCAAAGGTGGATAATAAACACTAATAATCATCCAATTATATTTTAGACGCTGTCTCTTCACTCTCTGTGTGTATCTAGCTTTGTTCATCTATAGTTTTTTTTTTTTTTTTTTTGATGGGTAGAAGTTTCATTCATAAAGGCAAAAAGCCTTAAGAAAGGGTACAATAGTGCTTATCAATGAAAATTACATTTTCAATGACAGAAGGAACACTATGCCACCAAAGGACCATGTCTTCTAGAGACCATGCATGTCGCGCCAAAAAATGTGCTGCTTGATTGGTGAGTCTGTTGCAGTGATGGAGGCTACATTTAGGAAAACGCTGCATTAATTCCTTTATTTCGGCCGCCTGAGATCGGATTGATGCAGAGGTTAAAACTGATTTATTGACTTCATTAACGAGGAATAAAATAAACAGTTACTCTCTACCAACAAATGAGATATGCCGAGATTAAGGCAAAGTTGTAGCCCTCTTACAAGTGCCGTAGCTTCAATGTGTTCAGGTTCGAGAAGTGAGTTTTCAGGCCGACTTGCAGCTAAAATTATTTCTCCTTCGTGATCACGTAAAATAATACCGAGTCCAGCTTTATTTGAATCAAAGAACAATGCGCCATCAGTATTGAGTTTTAATGCATTCGTAGGTGGTGCAAACCACCTATATTTTTGGAGAGGCACACCGGGAGTGACGTTGATAGTAAGGCCCGATTCAGCAGGAGGTTTTTTAGCTAGTGCAGTATCAATAATTTGTTGTGGTGAGAGGTGAAACTGATCATGAACCATCTTGTTCCGACGGAACCAAAAACCCCAGGTAATGAGTAGAAATTTCGAGAAAGCAGCCTTTGAAACTTTTGTTAATATATCAATAGCTGCTTGCATAAAACCTCCTAGATAAGCCTTAGTCTTTAACACTGGAAACCGATTGGTAAGTAGTTGATAAATAGAAGGACAATGGAGTAGAACATGGCATAGATCTTCCACTGGGTAATTGCAAAAACAGCAATGAGGAGCAATAGGAACTCTTCGTCGGACCAGTTTCTGTTTAGAAGGCAAGCTATCTTGACAAGCTCTCCAAGCAAAGATCTTTACTTTTTGAGGAATTTTTAGCTGCCACATGGTATCCCAAAATTTCTTATTTTCAGCAGCACGCGATGAAGTCCCAGAATCAGGAGTGAGGCAGTTTTTGAAAAATCTATATGCACTACTAACAGTATAGGTTCTGGATTTGTCATGTTCCCACGGCCAGAAATCTTCTTCTCCTGAGTGGCTAGGATATAATTTCAAAATAGCCTCCACAAGTTTTGGATAGAATAGAGTTCGAAGCTTTGCCTAATTCCACCACCTTAAGTTATGATCAATCAAAGAGGAGACTGGACCTTCAAGTTGCTGATTATGATTTTGCTGTAAAACAGTCCCTAACTCCCTTCTTAGATCACCTATGCCAGGGATCCATTTATCATTCAAAATATGTATAGTGTTGCCATTTCCCACAACCCATCTCCCCCCTAGGACCAATAGATTTTTAGCCTCCCAGATTCCACGCCAAGCATAAGAGGGGTTACAACCAATAGATGCCTTCAAGATGTTCCCATGAGGAAAATAACGAGCCGAGAATATTTTATAAACCAAGCTATCAGTGTGGTGCAAGAGCCTCCAAGCTTGTTTACCTAACATAGCCATATTAAAGATCTGAAGCTCTTTAAAACCCATGCCCCCGAAGGATTTCGATTTACACATAACATTCCAGGATTGCCAATGAATTTTCCTCTCTTCTTTCCGTTGGCCCCACCAAAATCTAGCCATCATCTTCTCAAGTTCAGTGCATAATGTGGAGAGGAGTTTGAAGCAACTCATAGCATAGGAGGGAATTGCCAAAGCAACTGATTTGAGGAGAATTTCTCTACCACCTTGGGAGAACATACTACTTTTCCATCCTTGCAACTTCAGCCAAACTTTATGTTTTATGTCCGAGAAAGCTCGAGTTTTTGATCGACCAACCATAGGTGGTAATCCAAGATATTTTTCATATTGTTGTACCTGAGGGGCATGCCAGAGGGCCATAATTGATTCTTGCTTGTCTTGACTTACATTTGCACTAAAAACCATTGAGGTTTTATCCCTGTTCAATTGTTGACCCGAGGCATCCTCATAACTACTTAGAAGAGCTTGTAGCCGAGACGTAGTGCTCTCATTAGCTTCACAAAAAATCAAGCTATCATCCGCAAAGAGAAGATGATTTAAACTTGGAGCTCCTCTGCACACTTGAATACCAGTCACATTTTTATTTCTTTCTGCCTTATTCAATAGATTAACCAATCCTTCCATACATATAAGAAATAATTAAGGAGAGATAGGATCTCTTTGCCTTAAGCCCCTGGAGGGGGTGATGTGACCAGTGGGAGAGCCATTGATGAGGATCGAGAAAGAAGTCGTAGTAACACATTTCATCACCAATTGAATAATCTTGTCATGGAAGCCCAATTTATGCATCACTGCTTCAAGGAATGACCACTCGACTCTATCATATACTTTGCTCATGCCGAGATTACCGTAGGGAGCACTGTTTTTATCCTGTTTGCCACAACTTTTGAAACCAATTTATACAGGACGTTACAGAGGCTTATAGGCCTGAAATCCTTAATTGTCTGGGGTTTTTTTTGTCTTAGGGACAAGTGTAATAAATGTGTGATTTATATCTTGGGGAAACTCACATGTATTTAAAACATGTAGTACCACATTTGTAACAGAGGAACCAATAAGAGGCCAGAAATGTTGAAAAAAAAGAGGAGGCATACCATCAGGACCCGGAGCTTTAGTAGGGTGCATCTCCTTCAAGGCCTGGGAGACTTCGATTTCTGTAAAAGGTTGAATCAAATCTATGTTCATATCAAAAGTCAATTTGCATTCTAAATTATCGAGGACAGCAGCATGATTTCGTGAGCCGGTAGAGGAGAATAAATCAGAAAAGTAGTTGGTGATTAGCCGGTTACATGTCCCTCCCTCCTGCCAGCAGCCTTGATCATCTAAGAGTTTAGTAATCGAATTTGTTTTTCTTCTTTGGGAAGCTTTAGCATGGAAATAACGAGTATTTTGGTCACCCTGTTCAAGCCATGCAGCCCTAGACCGCTGCTTCCACATAAGTTCTTCTCTATCCATCCAAGTTTGCACCTTTTCAGCACTTGTTCGAAGTGCCTCAGTATTTATAGTTGCAGGATCTTTCTTCTGGATTTGAGACAACTTCGTTCTGGCTTTGTTAATCTCCACTTGCACTCTTCCGAATTTAGATCGATTCCAAAGTTGAAGTTGACTGCTACAGCAGCTTATATTCCTCATAATGCTTTCTAGATTCTGAGACTTAGTATCAGACCACTGATTTAACACAATGTCAGAACATGCTTTGTCACCAATCCACATTGATTCAAAACGGAATGGTTTAGGGCCTTTAAGTGTTTGAGAAGCACCTTGAAGCTAGATCCAAAGAGGAAGATGATCTGAGTATGTTGTTGAACCATGAGTAACCATAGCTTGTGTAAAGAGCCGACACCAAGAATCATTAGCAATGAAGCGATCAAGCCTTTTAAAAAATTGGTTAGGGTCATGTCTTCCATTATACCACATGTAATAGGGGCCTTTAAACCCAAGATCTTTGAGCTCACATTCGAGAAACATATGCTGAAAATTTTCTAGTAGTTGTCTAGGTCGATCACGACCTCCCCATTTTTCGTCGTTAGATAGGATTTCATTGAAATCACCAAAGACAAGCCATGCCTCTGAACAATTTCTTTTTCAGCCTCTTCAATAAATTACAAGTTTCCATGCGTTTAGTTGTCTCGGGATGGCCATAGATTCCAGTTAAGAACCAGCAATGTAGAGGTGACTCAATTTTAGTGTCAATGTGCCTTGTAGAGTAACTGAGGATTGATAAATTTACATCAGATTTCCAAAGGAGTGCAATTCCACCACTACGGCCCACTGCCTGAACATTTAAGCAGCCATAAAACTTTAATTTAATCCGACAAAGTTCCATGTTTGCAGCATTAAGTTTTGTCTTTTGCAAGAACAAAACATCGGGATCTTCTTTTCTGATAAGATTAGAAAGAGCATGAATGCCACGAGGGTTCCCAAGCCCTCGTGCATTCCAGCTAAGTAGTTTCATGGGGATCGGTGGGGCTGAATTTCAGCCACCACCGAAAGCTGAGAGTTGTGATCAAAATCCTGTTCTGATGTTTTTTCTTCGCCCTTCAGTCTTTTAGGAATTTGGACATTTGTACCATTTTCAGAGGGGAAATCCAGGGATCGCTTGAGACTTGTTTGCGGAGGGGGAACAATAGAGTGAATTGCATGGTTCGTATTTAGTCTTTTCCATCTTCGAGTGAAAATTGCTCCCTTTACTCCAGTTAAGACCTCCGCAGAGTTGGATGAAACAGGATCTGTTTGTAAAAGGCCATGAGTACCCTTAGTTTGAGTATCAGCAAGACCACCGTGATAACTATTCTCCGCCGTTGGATTATCCATAATGGCATCAGTCTGTAGAGGTGTTAGCTCCAGATTGGCTGCTGTCCGTGACGCTGTAGAAATTCCTTCAAAATTGGTTTGTTGTAACTCCTGGGAATTTATCAAATTCAGCAACATTGCAGGATCTCCCTTGCCATTAGGTTCCAGTAATTGGTCCTTATTTGTCAAATTCACCAGGTTGACATGAGTGATATCAGCGGAACTCGGGTCAGAACTTGGGTTTGCAAGGCTATTCGGAGAGTCAGGAATCCGAGAATTTATTTGACGATCGAGAATAGGACCGCCATAATCGCCAGAATTACCAGCACGTAACCAAGGACCATAGGAATAATCAGAGGTGGTGTATGCCTCCATAGCAGGTTTCCATAGAATGCAGTCTTTGTGACCATGTCCCAGCACACCACAAAGATAACAAAAATTTGGTAGTCGCTCATAGGAAAATTGAGTCCAAAAAGGTTTGTAAGAGCCAACGCATATTTTCTTTCCACGCAAGAGAGGCTTTGAAATGTCAAGACAAACCCGAACACGAAGGAATTCGCCCCTTGCAATCTCGATTTTATCGATATCAACTTCAATAACCTTACCAAGTTGCCTCCCAATAAAATCTCCCATTTTCCAATTTCGAACCATGACAGGGAGGTCATGAATTCGTACCCAGAAGTTCGCCTCAGAAAACGAAATTTGGTGGATTTGCTCAAGACCATCAACATCTTTGGTGAGGACCAATTGCTTATCAAAAACCCACGGGCCCTCACGCTTAACACGGTCTTTGTCTCTGTTGTTAGAGCTAACATATGTTGCATTCCCAAACAAAATTGACTGAAATTTCATTTTGAATGATACTATAAACATAATCAAACGAATTTGGAGTGATTGGTAACGAGTTACGTGAATAGGGAACATCAAACTTATCCCAAAAAAATAAATTCATATATCATATTCACCAATCCACATTCTAAACTGTACTAAAAATGTGTCACAGGCACGTGATAAAGCATTTTTAAGATAATTGTGCTTCCACTAGAGTTCCGTATCCATTTGCGAGTGGCTGCATCACAAATCAGCACATATTCACATCTGGCGGATTTTGTAAGTGTTATACCCTAAATCCAATCAACCTTGGACAAAAATACTTTTGATATATAATTAATGCAATTAATGGTAGATCTATAATTTAATAAACAATTAAATTAAATAATAGAGTCCGTAGATTCAAATTTTTGTAATTTGTTAATCACAAGGAGTTGTGATTGTGATATACAAATTACATATGATTGAATCTTAAATCGTCCGTGGTGGTAAGTTATAACGAGATATGGATATCGTTATCACGGATAGACCATCACGTGTGACATTTATTACTTGTGAAGTAAGTAGTTGATCTCACAAGCTAAAGTGTTGAGACGCTTAAATGATACGTGGATTTTTTGTTATAGAATAAAACATTGGAGACCCGCCGAGAGATTCCACATGGATAACTATCTGAGTGTCAGTGGTTAATCTCTAACGTTCGGTAGTAGGATTGGTCCATTTGACTTGAAGTCGTCATAGTACCTTATATGAGGATGGTCATGCTTTGACGGTGTTGGATGTTGCTTTGCCAAGGGCCGCTAATACGGCATCGTTCGGGTATGTCAAGAATCATATGAAAGTTGTGAATGACCAATAAAGGATTCGTCACTCTTAGATTGTAAAAGATTATAATCTACGTTTTATTTAATTAAGTCGATAACGAAATCCTTGGCGAAAGTGTACTCATAAGTCAAAAAGGAGTTTTCAACTTATATTGATTTAATAGTGGAGTGAAAGATATGATCGATAATCGAGATTGACACACTTCCATATCTCGTAATTAATCGGATCATATTAACGAAAGAATTATAGTTTCACGGTAAACGAACGAGTTTGATTTTGTCACACCACGTGATATTCACCGTCATATGTATTGTCCTGACACATTGCTGGATGTCAATCTGGGACGGCGAGTGTGAATTGGTGATAAATTGAAAGGGTGTTTTAATTTATTAATTTTGATTAGATCAAAATAATATTTCACGTTGTTAGGCATCGTGACCGGGAACCTGATGGGTCGCACACAAAAGAGAATTGGAAGATTGCAATTTACCAAATAATTAATTTAACAATCGTTGGATAAATTAATTAATTGGGTTAGTTATTTATAGATCCGAATTAATTAATTGGATTAATTGAGTCACGAACCGAATTTAATTAAATGAATTAATTAAATATTGGATCGGACCGGATCGGACCAGGCCAGGCCCGTTTGGGCTTATATAAATACATGGCTAGGGTTTTTCAATCCATATAGTTTTTCTCATAATTTTTCTTGCTAGCATAAGAGGAGAAAACCCTGGTACTGCAATCTGTTCTCTATGTGGATCACCGTTGGAGGTTGGACAATTGGACAGCTGTGAGTGACGAATCAAAATTGCTGGAACGAAAAGAATAGCAAAGAAGTTTACAAATCTGGAAAAGGTATAGTCTTTTCACAATTTCTATCTAAACACAAAGAGATTCCTGGTGGGAATCGAAATCTGTTTTAATTTTTCGTTGCGCTTGTTAAGTAGATTTTCTACAGTGGTATCAGAGCCTATTTTTTGTTTGTTAGAGATTGTTTAATGTCTTTTGCAATCAAAAGTTGATTGTTATGCATGTTCTAGTTTCTAGCAATTAAGAATATTTATTATCACATTCAAAATTTGTTCTGAAAAGAAAAATTAATTTTGGGTCGGAATAAAGAAAAAAATTATATAAAGGTGGGATGCCAGCGGCAACAGTTACCGCTGGCAATAGCTGCTGCCCGCTGCTGCAAGCAGGCGACGGTGCAGCAGCGTCCTTCATCTAGCAGCGTGAAGACGCTGCTACAGGCGGCAGGGTGCTATCGCCTGAGTGCGGTAGCCCCTGCCGCAATGGTGTTGGCGGCGCCGGTCGATTAAGAAAATAAAAGGAAAAAAAAATTTCTAAGGTTTAGAGTCAGTTTTGGGGTGTTTGAAGATGGGGGCTTACTCTGCAATTTGTGAAATTTAAGGGGGTCGCCCGCAATTAATAACTTAGGGTCACTTTGCAATTTTTAAATGAAGGGCTTGTGATGAAATTAAGTTAATTGAAGGACTACCTTTTAATTTTAAGCTTGGGTAAATTTGTAAATTGCAAAATGGTTTTGATTTTGAATTTAAATTTTAAAAATGGTTTTAAAATTATATTTTAAATGGGTTTGACCCATATTTTAATTTTGACCTAAGTTAAAATTTTATTTAAAATTGACGATTTTTATATTTTCGTTAAATTATGATTTTAACTTAAATATTAAATTTGACCACAAATTGAATTTTATTTTATTTAGGAGTGTTATCCTAAATTAAAATGTTGATTCAATTTAATTTAGTATTTAATTAAAATTTGATTTTAATTAATTATTCACCCAAATATATTTTAGAAATTAGAATTGGATTCTAATTTGACATTTAATTAGAATTTAATTTTAATTAATTTGTCGTGGCCTAAAATTGTTCCAATTAGAGTTGGACTCTAATATGATATTTAATTAAAATATGATTTTGATTAAATATATTTGCCCTGAAAGCTTAGAATTTGAGTTAGACTCTACTTTCATTATTTAATTAAAATTTGATTTTAATTAAATTCAACTGACTTAAGTTTTGAAACTAGGGTTGGACTCTAATTTGATATTTAATTAAAATTTGATTTTAATTAAATAATCCCGCCCTATAATTGTGGAATTAGAGTTGGACTTTAATTCGGTATTTAATTAAATATGGCCGCTAATTAAATAATTGATTAATATGATTAATTAATTATTTAATTGTTCCGATCCATTTGTTTAAAAGAGTTTAGACGACCTTAATTGCTAGAAACTTGAAACATGTTTGCATATAATATTAGACATTATATAAGAATACATTTATGTGATAAATGCATTATTAGTGGATGATTATGGACTCGATCATATAGATGTGTTAATGATTAATTTTATTCTTGTCATGTTTTGGGCCGGCGTGCTCGTTATTATTGTTATTATTGTGAGCATGCGAGCTCTTATCATTTTGGATTTGCGAGTCTATTATTATTATTATTACTATGGGTCTGCAAGTCCAATTTCATTTAGGCCTGTGTGCCAACTAGTATATGATACATGTTGCAGCTGGATTAATTGAAGAAACAAGAAGAGGAGGAGACCATGGAGATGGTGTATTGATACTGTTCAATGCTATGCTCTCTAGGAATTGACCAACTAGTATTCCTTATGGTTCGGGAAGACTAAATAGTAAAAGTCCATAATCGTTCACAGTATTATCTTATGTTATATATATTTATTTGCATGGTAGATGTATAATAAAATATATATTATTGTTACGATGAGACCTTTGAATGCAAAATTCCTCCATAAAATATTAAGTCACATTTATAATCACCTTCCATCATTATGATGAAAAATCAGAGTCTCAAGTCGTCTCAACTTATTGAGTACATTCAAGACTGGTCTATTAGAGAAATGTTTGACACTATGAAATATTCGATATTTCTGAATGACGGGTTTGACTTAACTAAAATTTATCTTTTGTTGAGTACACTCGAGGAGATAAATTTTAGAGTTATGTTAAGTTAAAATATAAGATGTGTGAAAACAAAGACTTGTTAGCTTAATGATCTGGGAGTTGTATGGAGATACAATTGATAATAGTATCTAGCCAAATGTTATATTAAGGCTTGTTGAGTACACTCAAGGTCTTAATATAATAGATGGGATCCCAGCCCATTGGGAGTCAAGTATGGATTTCATAAATTTATATGAGAGTGTCATAAATTTGAATTAAACAGTGGGAGCATAATTAATTTAATAAAAGTCCATGTTAAATTAATTAATGCATTTTATATATTATTCTTTTTCTTTTCGTCATTTATACTTATTGAATCGTGAGTAACCATATGTCTTTGAGAGGCATATTGGATACCAACAACCAAATTAAATATTCTTAATTGGCATTGCAATTTGAGAATTATTCTCAGGCATGAGAAAGTTAGTTGTCCTTAAGTAGCCATTTCCCAGAAACACCCGACGATAAGTTAACTAAGGAAAATGTGGCTACTATAATAAATACAGTGATGAGATAGTATTGCACGCATGTGATGCTTGTAACTATGTCACCTAAGTTACAAAAGCAACTTGAGAGTATAGATGTTAACACATAATTTTTCATTACAAAGAGTTGTATGATAATAATCATGTGTGGAAGGATATGAGACTTCCAAACAACTATACCTGTGCAAAATGACAGAGTAATCTTCAATGAATGCTGAGACACTGAAGATGATTGATGTTGAGAAATGTCTCAATTGAGTTGAATCATAAACCATGAATTAAGTAGTCACTTAGTTCTGCAATCTCTGTCAGAGAAAGCTATTCACAACTAATTATAAATTTAGCGTGAATAAGCTCGAATGGACAATTATTGAGTTGCTTAATATGTTTAAGACTGTTAAGCCCAAATATCAAAGTTAGTAGTGGGCAAGCCATTGATTCCTCTAACGATATTAAGAGGAAGTCTAAAGGGGCTTTGGGAAAGCGTCCAATATGGCTAGAACGGTCAAAGCGAAAGACAATACCAAATCTAATGACCTTTGGCTTCATTATAGAATGGAAAGTCATTGGAAGAAATTTTTCATGGCTTACGTCTACTTTACGAGTTTCTTAAGTATTTGATACCAGATATAGATCTCATATTTATACAAATTTGAAGAAACTAAATAGAAGTAGCCCACTGCGATAGGGAGAAGTTGACCTACACGTTGAATATGAGCAAAGGTTATCGTATTGCCTGCAGGAGCATGCTTCTTGCCGTTGCCTTTTGGCTTAGTAATGGAATTGGAGAAATGTTGCTTTGTACCCACCATAACTGGTTTAAAATGAATTTCATGTTCAGACATAAACTATTTTAATGTTAAGGACAATTGTTGTTCATGCTTATCTTGATTAAGATCTTAATAGTTATGGTAAGTTACAAAATAACATTTATATTCTAAATACTAAGGATTCTATAATGAGTATAGAAATTATAAGGCATAAATGCGATAATCTAATTATTACCGAAATCTGGCATGGCAGACTTTCTCATATAGATGAAATGCAATTCCAAAGTTACATAAAGATGTTTACTCGGGATTAATTGATTTTGACAAGTACAAATTATGCATGTCTGGTACAATGACCAAATCTTCTTTAACTTGAAAAGAAGAAAGATCAGCATAATTATTGGTCTAATGCATAGTAATGCATTTGGACTCATGTCAATTAATGTCAGATATTGTTTCTCTTATTTCATCAATGATCATGTATACTTGATGAAACTCAAACATGAAACTTTTGAAAAATTTAAGGGATTCAAACTAGAAGTAGAGAAACAAATAGGTAAAGATACCCTCACATTAAGATTCGATCAAGTGAGAGTATTTTAAAGATAAAAACTAGATTATCTAAGAGAGAATGAGATTCTCTTGCAGTGGACTCCTCCACATACGCTGCAGCATAGTGGTGTATCTAAAAGGAGGAATCATTAATTATTAGATATAATGCAATTAATAACAAGCCATGTAAATCTCCCAAAATTGTTTTGAGGTCATGCATTGGTTGCGGTGTGCAACACACTAAATCATGTCCCATCTAAATTGGTTAACAGAACTTCATACGAGTTATGGAAAGGCAATAGTCCCAATTTATTTTATATGAAAGTTTGGGGTCATGACGTTTATTTGAAGCGCATTGAATCGGATAAGTTTGACACTAAATCTGATAAATACGTATTCGTGAGGATATTTAAAGCAGACATTTGAATATAAATTTTACTATCATGAAGAAAGTCTTCGTCTCACGACATATCGTCTTCTTAGAGAAAATGTTTACTCTAGGGGAGGACAGTTGGAGCAAAATAGAATTTGAAAGAGTTCAAGAGTCCACAGATATAGTTAACCAAGTAGATAAATCTGAGTTTGATCCCATATCTGATATGGGACATACTTTTGATCCAGAAGTAAAGACTCCTGAGGATATGTCAGCTCTATGTGAATCTAGTAGGACCATTCGACATTCAAGAAGGTGCGAATTCATGATTACTAATCAGGTATTACTGATCCAGGATAATGGACCTACTAGTTGCACCAAAATAAAGTCAAGTGTTGACTTAAAAGGGACAGCAAGAAGCCATGAAACTCGAGATGAACTCGGCGTATGTGAATAAGGTTTGGACCTTGGTTGAGCATCCTGATGGAATAAAACCCATAAGTTTTTGTAAATAGTTTATAAGGAAAAGGTCGATAAGGATGGGAACATCCATATATACAAAGCAAGGCTAATAACAAAGGTTAAGTGTTGACTTTGGTAAAACCTTTCTCTTATAGCCTTGCTGAAGTCCATTCGGATTTTGCTTGCAATAGTTGCATACCGTGATTATAGGTTAAGAGAAATCTCTTGGAGCTGAAATCTTCGATTTGATGAAAAAGTCAAAGTGTTTGATTTTATCAAATTTGAAGACGAATTGTGTGTTTACAAGAAGATATTGAGAGCATTGTCGTATTCCTAATATTATAGAAAACGACATCTCTATGTTTCAATCGTTTAAATAATGGTTGTTAAAGGATTTATTCATGAACGATATGGGAGAAGCAACTTGATCTATAGAGGTAGATCTAGAAGATTGCTTAACTCATTCCAATTTACATAGATGAAATCTTGAGAAGATTTCATATGGAGAAACTGATTTACTCTTAAGTGGTATGTTGGAAATGTTCCAAACGTGTAGCAACCGTTGATTCAATAGCATGAATCTAATACATGATTACTTCAGAAGTAGCAAAGAGTTGTAATGTAGATCATGATGTTCATAAATAAACTTGGAGTAATTCCTGATATTGTTGATTACATGCCATTGTATTGTGATAACAATTGAGGCATAGCGAAAGCGAAGGAACTAAGGTCTCATTAATGATCCAAACATGTATTAAGGCGGTATAATCTCATAAGAGAGATAATACATAGAAATAACGTAAAGACAAGAACAAATTCTCACATTTAACAATATTGCAGATCCACTAACAAAGAGTTGTCGTAGCATAAACATGATCATCATGTGGAATCTTATGATATTGGATACATAAGTGATTAGATCTAGTGCATGTGGGAGTTTGTAAGTGTTATGCTCTAGGTCCAATCAACTTTGAACATAAATACTTTTGATATATAATTAATGCAATTAATGACAGATCTATTATTTAATAAACAATTAAATTAAATAATAGAGTCCGTAGATTCAAATTTTCGTAATTTGTTAATTACAAGGAGTTGTGATTGTGAGATACAAATTACATATGATTGAATCTTAAATCGTCTGTGGTCGTAAGTAATAACGAGATACGAATATCGTTGTCACAGATAGACGATGCGTGTGGTATTTCTTACTTGTGAAGTAAGTAGCTGATCTCACAATTTAAAGTGTGGTGAAACTTAAATGAACACGTGGATGTTTTGTTATAGAACAAAATATTGGAGACCCGTCGAGAGATTTCACATGGATAACTATCTGAGTGCCAGTGGTTAATCTTTAATGTTCGGTAGTGGGATTGCTCATTTTGACTTGAGGTCGTCATAGTACCTTATATGAGGACGGTCATGCTTTGACGGTGTTGGATGTTGCTCTGCCAAAGACCGCTAATACGGCATCGTTCAGGTATGTCAAGAATCACATGAAGGTTGTGAATGACAAATAGATGATTCGTCACTCTTAGATAGTAAGAGATTATGATCTGCGTTTTATTCAATTAAGTTGATAACGAAATCCTTGGCCAAGGTATACTCATAAGTCGAAGAGGAATTTTCGACTTATATTGACTTAATAGTGGAGTGAAAGATATGATCGATGATCGAGATTGACACACTTCCATATCTCGTAATTGATCGGATCATATTGACGAAGGAATTATAGTTTCACGGTAAACGAACGAGTTTAGTTTTGTCATACCACGTGACATTCCCGGTCACATGTATTACCCTGACACATTGCTAGATGTCAATTTGGGACGGCGAGTGTGAATTGTTGATAAATTAAAATGGTGTTTTAATTTATCAATTTTGATTAGATCAAAATAATATTTCACGTCGTTAGCTATCGTGATTGGGAACCTGATGGGTCGCACACAAAAGAGAATTGGAAGATTGCAATTTGTCCATTAATTAATTTAACAATCGTTGGATAAATTGATTAATTGGGTTGGTTATTTATAGGCCCGAATTTAATTAAATGAATTAATTAAATATTGAACTGGACCGGACCAGGCCAGACCCGTTTGGGCTTATATAAATACATGCTAGGGTTTTTCAATCCATACAGTTTTCTCATAATTTTTCTTGCTAGCACAAGAGGAGAAAACTCTGGTAGCTGCTATCTGTTCTTTGTGTAGATCACCGTTGGAGGCTGGACAATTGGACAGCTATGGGTGACGAATCAAGATTGCTGGAACGAAAAGAATAGTAAAGAAGTTTGCAGATCTGGAAAAGGTACAATTTTTTCACAATTTTTATCTAAACACAAAGAGATTTCTGGTGGGAATCGAAATTTGTTTTAATTTTCCATTGCACTTGTTACGTAGATTCCCAACAAACTTGTGCAGGAATACTAATCTTTTACGGTACATTTGGTGATGCTATATTGGATACAATTGAATAACTCAGTTTCAACTTATCGTTCCTTAATTTACTTTTGTGCTATCAAATCCAACTTAAATTGCAATTTTTTGCAATTTGACATCAACCAACATCTCGTATAGACACCTCGTTAGATATCTTTGCTCGAAAAATTAATAACCATAAATATAATAGTTTATTTTCTTTCCATAACAAGTAAAGAAAATCATCAGTGTAGATATGGATTAAAGAGATTGAGCTCTCTCACAATTCATGAAAATTTCATGAGAAATATATATTTGAATTTGATACAGACAAGAAGATGGAATGACTTGTCCAATGGTCACGCCAATGTACATAGGGTGAACTCTATAATGCTGAATAGAAAAATAAGTTGCTTTGCCTTCTAGTTTGATTTTTCCCTGAATGTATTGCTACATTGACTTTTATGTTCTAAGATTCTTTCGAAGGTCCCAATCAGATTGTATTTAATTTTCTGAAGCTTTTCAGTTTTAATTATCTTCAAATAATTACTTTTTTAATGAAAAACCTGTATTAAGTAGCTCAAAGGTTCTCCCTTAGGCTAGCATGATTAAATTTTTGAGGACCATATTGAGAAATAAAGCAAAGGAAGTTGCGACAAGTAGATGCTAGTATGCTACCGTATGTCATGACTATCAACAAATTTAGCATTTTAACATTAAACAAAATATCTTACATATCGCATTCTATCCAAAATATCTTTTCTTGGATAATATTTAAAAGTTTTTAGTTCAAAAGAATAATTTTTATACTATCTTTTTCCCCCAGACTAAACCCACCTCTTCAATTTGTATGGCGTTATCCATTTAATGTGACAATGTTGAGTTTCGATACCCAATAAATTCAGGCAATGATTTAAAACAGCTGATGGATAATTTATCGACACCACCATAGACTTGGCTCAACTCGAATACAACTGACACTGAGTTGGGATGGTGGTTTGATTAGCATGTGATTTTGGATTATTGTTGGTCCATTAACTTAGTCCATTTACCTTGTTATTAAGTTGACTCATTTAGGTGAAGTTCTTTGACCCAATTATTTGTGACCTAATCCATTTATCCATCTCCTGTAGCCGTTTTCTTGTGGTATATGTGTGTGTGTGTTTATGCAAGAGAGGGGAGAGTCGAGAGAGGTAGACAAGTGAGGTGACTTCTTTAGTGATATTCAACCATTATTTTCTCTTCTCCTTCCTCCCTTTGTGGCTTGCAAATCACCACCCCCTTTAGTGTCTTTTGTGGATTAGAAGAAGAGTAACCGGAATGGGTAGAAAGAGGCAATCGAAGTGTAATGTTGTGGGTCGAGCCTTGGTCATTGTGGTGTTCGTTTGATTGTATTCTAAGCTTAGAATTAAAGATTTCTCAAAAATTTCCACGACAGACATAGATAGTATGCAAATAAAATTCAGTTTAATCTATTTTAATACTATTTATATTGTACATCTACTCTGATATGCTGGAAGTTGTTTCGAATAGCATATAATCCAACAAAACTCTTCATCAACTTCTTGTCCCTGAATATCTGATTTTCAGCAACAACGTCAACACCATGTTTCATAATCTCAACGTTATTCTCCCCAAAATATTCTTCAACCGGTGGCAGATTTGAAATCTGCATTGTTGAAGAAAAGTCCTGTATTGTTGGGAATGTTGTATCTGAATGATGATTATCTTTGCAAAGTTGAAGAGTTTCCATTTGAGAACAAACAGATGAACTCTGGGACTGCACCTTCTTCTTTAGCTCCATATAGAACAGGAGCAAATTGTCATTTGTAATACTCACGAGGGCCATGTTGTCGCCTACATTGTAATCTATCTTCAAGCAAGAAGTCCATTTATCAACTTGCATCTTGGCGGTTATCATGTCAATTAGATCCCCGTACTTGCATCCAATTGGTTATAGAATATCAAGTGCCATCGATGACATTGCACGTTATGAAAATGTTCACGAATTTCATGTGTAAAAGAAAAAAAGTGGAAAGAACTAAATTTTGATAAGTGTAATGTGATTAAATTAAGTTGTATAGAATTAATGGAAAATAATTCATAATCTTGAATGCATGAAATAAATTATGTAATTTTCTAGAATCCCATTCATCCGAATCAAACAAATTATAATGCCAAATCGAAAGGCAAAACGTAAGATCACATAAAAGGAGGAGAATACAATGTAACGATCGGGTCTAGAAAAAGTTACATATTACATAATCTGATTGATCAATTGATTTCCTATGAGAATTGATTCTACAGAAGTACGCAATCAAAATTTAACAACCAATGCAACTATACCAGAAGAGAATATAACAAAGATATGAGTTCGTCACTTCCACCATTGCTTCTCTTGTTATATCAAAATCAACATTTTCATGGTTTGAATTTGACTTCACAGGTTTTCAGCATTCTCAATCAATTACATCAGTCTCTATTGTGCATCCTGAGGAAAGTTTGGATTATAGTACAAGTGGTAATCTATTTTAGTGATATAGTAATCCCAACATTTAATTTAGTAAAGTATTAGAACGTGAAATTTTAATTATATGTAAGGTATTTCTTATTTTTTCCCCCTTTTTTAAGAAAAGGCCCAACTCAATATTTTTTTTGTGTCAAATGGTCTTTAGTCTGTTTAATTATGAACTAATTAGATCAGAGTTGAACTTGCTTGCACGTTATTCTAAAGTACTTTATTAGTACTGTAAAAGTAATAAAAGGTGAATATTAATTAATTAAATGAATGTGAATGTTAATTAATTGAGAATTAATAACATGGAATAGAAGTATAAACAAGGATCGGTATATTTATCATAGCTTGTAATTGGGTTTCATGTGATGAAGCACGTAAGTGAAATGAATCTGCCAAATGTGCATTGATGATAACTAAATAGTTGGTAAAATAATTCATGAATATTGTTCAAATGGTTAAAGCAAATACGATACATGAATTAACATTCTAAAATACATTATAAGTGTTGTAAAAATAATATTTGAAGATAAATGTTAACTAAATGAATGTGAATATTAATTAATTATGAATTAATATCAGAGAATACGTGCATGAACAAGGATTTTGTAATATTTATTACAGTTTGTAATTGAGTATTATGTGGTGAAAGAACACAAATGAAAATGAATCTGTCAAATTTACATTGAAAATAACTAAATTGTTAACAAAATAATTCATGAAATATTGTTCAAATGGATAAAGCAAATATGATGCATGAATTAACATGAACATGACAATGAATGTTAAATCTTTTATCTATATGAATATAATTTAATTTTCAATTAAATAAAACTAGATGCTAATTAGCATACATGGACTTGAATAATGAAAAACATTTTTGAGTATGAAATTCGAATTAATAAATGAAGACGAATATTAATTAAATGAATGAGATTGTTAATTAATTGAGAATTAATAATAGAGAATTCATATATGAACAATAAATTGGGTTCATGTGGTGAAAGCACACTAGTGAAATGAATTTGTCAAATGTGCATTGATGGCGACTAAATAGTTGACAAAATAATTCATGATAATTTATTCAAATAGTTAAATAAATTAAATACATATTGAAAAAAGTTATTATTGAAATAATTGAATTATAATAGGGTTAGAATCGTCCAAAAAATTATTATTATTTGATGTGATATTTAATAATTATATTATACAGATAATTATATTCGCATCACAGTTACATTTCTTACACCACATTTTAATTACATTTAAGGTTCCTAATGTTTGCTCATTATGGTACTTATGTTACTAACGATTTTTCATGTTAATCTTATCATCAAACCTTTAATTAGTTAGCTCATTTTCTATTGAAAGAATAAACTCTCTCTCTCTCTCTCTCTCTCTCTCTCTCTCTCTCTCTCTCTCTCTCTCTCTCTCTCTCTATATATATATATATATATACACATTTTTTTTTTTAAGAAATTCACGATTGCATATATGCTCTTGAACTTGATCATGGACGTTAGCATTGTAATCCAATAATGGAGTCCTTAGTCTAGGATTCGTGAAAGTTGTACAAAATAAAAAATACACTGTATTTGATATCTCCCTTTTAACATTTTCTAAAAATAAAAAAATCTCTCCATGTCCCTTTTACATCGAAATAAACAAGTGATAATTAGAGATGCATTGTATCGGATTCACCAAATTATAGGAATTACTTATTTTTTTTATTCAATTTGCAACACTATAGTGATAATATTAATATCCAAATTACCACTTTAACAACTCAAAATGACAAGAACATTCCACATGTATGGCTTAATAAGTAACATGACATAAAGATTAATTTAATCCAAGAAAGCAATAGAAAAGTGTCACTCCTAAATGATATTGTTCCATTGAGAATAAAATCAGTTATGGTTTAAAACTTGCTTTTCATCAAAGTGTTGGTGCCTATACTTATCTGATTCCCACTAGGAGAACATAAAAAAATAAGTTACAACATTCAAAAATTAAAATAAAATCTTCAAAATTCAAAAAAAAAAAAAAAAAAACTTGGTGGGCTTCTTTCACTTGCCAATTTTCCAGCCATCTCATGTCTTAGTTGCCACGAACCATCAATTTCCTGAAAGGGGATTTGGGGGGGGAGGGAAGGAGTGAAACAAATTCTCAATAAGCATATAAGTACATGGATTAATATTTGTACAGAATTTAAGGAACTTCATACATACATACATACATAGTGAGACATGAAAAATCTATACCGAACATATATGGTATGAAACTTTCATGCATAACACTACTATACTCCGGTCCAAACTTAAAACATATATCAATGATCTTATATAATCCCATAAGAAAAATACTTATACACTTACCGTATCTTATGAAAATGATAAGAGAAATACTAGAATATTTGGGACGTCAACTATTGACCCACGTACTAAGAATGTACTATATTAGCATTTGTGTGTATTTCAAAGAGAAAAGAATGTACCTGAAAATGGGACATATGATGCCTATTTATAGGGTCATCATGCTTTGAGAGTTCTAATTCAATTGAACTTTGAATTTTAAAGTGATAAAATCTTATCATTATCTCAACCATGTTTCAACTAATGAGTCAAGATAATGAATTTAAAATAGCCACAAAAAAAAAAAAACATTGTCTATAGTTTTTAAAATTAAATAAATTATAGATAAAATCAAAATATTATTTTTATGATTTAATGTTTCAGTTTTTAATTGAAAGAGATAACATTGAAACATTATCTCAATCATCTTTTAGCATTAAATAAATATAGATAAAATTAAAGTATTATTTTAATAGGGGTTTTGTTTTTATCTCAATCATTTAAAATTTCAAATCAACTAAAAGAAATAAAATTAAAGCATTATCTACATTATTTAATTAAATAAAATTTTAACAACTTGACGAAAAATAAAACAAAAAGGTTGGGCTAAAATATTAATTGTGTCTATTTTTCTATTGTTTTATAATGGGCCAAACCTAATTAATAAAATTAGGCCATTGGTATAGGTATTACAGAGATACCGTGACGTAAAATGATAACTATCTTTTTAAATGGTTAGATGCCGTTTCAATTAATTTCGTATTCATTTTACTTTATGGTCACTCTTATCTACATGGAAATAAACAATTACAAGTTTTCCTAAATTTGAAATAAAACCAAGACCACATGACCCAATACAACATATCATAGTTTTAAATGGTTAGATATTTTAATTAGTTTCTTGTTCATTTCACTTTATGTACACTCATATCCACATGAAAATGAATTAATACAAATTTTTACTACATTTTGGACACCACATTTGGTACAAAGTTCATGTAATAGTGACCAAAACTATTGTCATATGAGTGAACTATATTTTAATTATGAGATAAAATACTCAATAAATTACTCTTTTAACTTTTACAAATCTTATAACATGTTCCAAAATATAATTGACTAGCTTTGGAGTGAAATCGAGACCACACGATCCAAAACAACATGTTGCCATTATAAAAGGCTAGGTATTGTTTCAATTAATTTCGTGTTCATTTCAGTTTATGTTCACTCTTACACCATTAAAATTGAATGAATACAAGTTTTCACAACATTCGTACATCATGATCGATGTAAAGTCCATGCGATAGTACCAAAACACTATTGTTGTTTTAGTAACTCAACAAAAATTAGCTTGTTTAATTTGTAAAAATTTGTTAAGATGTTCCAAAATATAGTCGATTGTTTTGGGGTGAAATCGAGACCCCGTGATTCAACACCGCATATTGTCTTTTTAAATGACTATGTATTGTTTCAACTAATTTCGTGTCTGTATCACTTCACGTTCAAGTTATATTCACATAAAAATGAACGAGTTTAAGTTTTTACAATTGGACATCACGATCAATACAAAGTTCACGCAATAGTACCAATACTATTATTTCGTGAGTGCATTACAGTAGGCTTCACTATGAATTTATGTAATTCAAATTACACTATATTCAACATCCTCAAAAATGTACTCGTTTTATTTGTACAAGTCTTCTATATTGTTCTAAAAAATCATGTTGTCTTTTTAAACGGTTGGGCATCATTTCAACTAATTTCGTGTCCATTTCAATTTATGTTCCCTCATATCCACATGAAAATGAATGAATGCAAGTTTTCCTACAGTAGAAGTAAAATTGAGATTCGGTAATCCAAAATGATATGTTGCAATTTTAAACAGCTATATTTTGTTTCAATTAATTTCGTGTCAATTTCAATTTATGTTCTTCATCGTTCAACCGCTTTCGATTGAATTCCTTGAATCGTGGAACGTGATAGGGCTGCTCTAAAAACTGCTTTGATAACTGCACTTCTTGATAACCACGACGCTTTATATTTGTTAAGACCTTGGGCGACTTGAAGGTTTGGGCGAGAACAGAGTAACAGCTCTGGGCGACTGTATGACACTCCATTCGCTCAGATTCTGGGCGACTTGCAGACTTGGGCGATGGCGTTACCGCGTTCTTGGGCCTCCTTATTTGGGCCTTCATCTTGATTTGTTCGATTGGGCTTCGTTCTTTGGGTTATCTAATTTGGGGATCCTCCAATTGGGCTTCATTCCTTGGGCTGTTCGATTTGGGCTGAATTTTTATGTGTCAACAATTATCCCCCAATATGGCAGAATTAATAATTATTAAATTTTGCCATATTCACTTTGTGTTTTCAGCAACATTCGAAATTCTCAAGAATTTCAATCATTGTTTCCTTCTATAACTTGAAAAGGTGCGTCGTTATGCAAACCCTTATAACCTCCAAACACGTCATTTCACTGCACCATTAAATCACGCCTCAAATTTTTCGCGTCTCTCTCAAGATTTACTGTTCATCCTTTACTTCCCTGCTACGTAACGCTGAAAAACTTCGTTCCATCTCAAATGGCTACTTCACAATCTCAAGCTGGCGACTCCTTTAGTTTCAATGACTTTCAGAAACTCCTGAGTCGTCCATACATAACTCCGAGTTTTCTCGCGCCTGCCGACATTGAACGTAATGAGTTCTACTTGAGTCCTTTCTTTGCTGGCCAAGAATGCTTAACTAAAGGCCAAAAGTACTCAATATCTTCGAGCCGTATCTGAGAAAGAATCTTTGCGTTTGGAGATTAACAAGGCTGAGGACGAGTTGAAAGAAATCTCTTCCGAAGTCATGGTTGAAGACTCTTTGATGGTTAGTTTGACTGCTCAGATGAAGGAACTTCAAGCCAAAATGGACGATTGCAGGGCAAGAATGGCTGCTAAAAAGCGCAACGCCTCCCAGGAAATTGAGCGAACTAAGTCCTTGGTCGAGCAGTACAAGAAGTTGGAAGTTGATGATGATGTCGCGGTTGAATTGAATATCACTTCCTCTCGGCAGAACGAGGATTGGGAAAAACTTAGGGAACGAATTCGTTCAGTATGGGGTAGATGTAATTAAGACATATGATGTCTTTTTTTCTTTTGTAATTCGATTTTTTGTAACTTTGTTCATCATTAATGAACATTAACTTCTTGTACATTTATTTGACGTTTGTTTGTTTATTTTTTTTTAGTCGTCAATTCTTTAAGCATTTAACTGCTTTGTACTAAAAATCTTGTCTACTTTCTCTTGATATTTCCACCACTTTTTCCAAGATTTTGGGCTATTTAATTCTGTTTATTAGGCAGAAATGTGGCTGTTCATATTCTGTCTCTTCGTCTCCACCCCCTATAAATGCTTCGCATTTTCCATCTTCTATCTTCATATTTATTTTCTTCTTCGAAACTAATTTGCTGTCATTGCTTGGCATTCTGACAATTGATCTGACCCAAAATGGACTGTTTAGTCCGCCCATTTTACTATTTACCTTGATGTCACCTTTGGTGTGGGAGGTATAGGAAATATTTTCTGGCCAGCAGCGAAATTTTTACCTTCAAAGTTCTTCCCATCGTCTCTTTATCCTTTACAAGGAGTTGATGATAGAAGGCAATTTTTGGGCTGCTTATGGGCTGCTTGTGGGCCACTTTGTTTGCTGAGAGTGCTTCTCAGCCTCTTTGCTCGCCATTGCAGCGATGCATTTAGGAAGGTGGTGAGGCCAGTCCACCCTCTTATTCGGCGATCCCACCTTTGCAGCGATGCATTTAGGAAGGCGGTGTAAGGCTTATTCAGCGATCAGCCGGGAGATTATCTTACTTTTAGTTGTACTTTGTAGAGCATCCATTATTTGTATTTTTGCATTTTTGTAATGAACGTTTGGTAATAAAGGACTTCATTTGAACGTATTTCGCTCTGACTTTGTTATCCTTTAATCGTTCAACATATTTTGATTATACTCTTATCTGCTCACATTCCCATAAAGAAGGAATATATTTTTTCAAATATTTACCGTTAATGAATCTCACGTGCTTGGTGCCGTCTAAATCTTCCAAGTGATACGCTCCATTGGGCAACACACTATTTATTTTGTATGGTCCTTCCCAATTGGGCGACCACTTCCCGTACTTTGGATCTTTGCTATCTAAAGGGAGTATTGTCTTTCAAATTAGTTCACCCAGGCCGAACGATTTGGCTATGACTTTTTTATTATAAAACTTAGCCATTCTTTGTTTTTGCACTTGTAATCTATCTGAGACGTCCAATTTTAATTCATCTAACCCCAATAAATTTTGAACTAGTGATTCGGCATACTCATGATCATTCAACTTATGCTGTAAGCACAATCTGATCGATTGCACGTTGATTTCCATAGGCAAAACGACCTCCTGTCCATAAACAAGTTGGAAAGGAGTGACCTTGGTATTTGACCGAGGTGATGTCCTATAAGCCCATAAGGCCTTGTTCAGACATTCGTGCCAATTTCTGACATTTTCATCTATCATCTTTCTGATGATACTTTTTAGAATCTTATTAGAAGATTCCGTTTGTCCGTTGGATTGAGCGTAGTATGGTGTGGAGTTTACTAATTTAACCCCAAAATCGCTCAAAAATTTATTTACTTGATCCCCATTCAAAGATGTTCCATGATCTACCATTACTGTTTGTGGAATTCCAAACCTATA
>NC_036239.1:16321883-16351218 GCF_002742605.1 Olea europaea var. sylvestris
CTTGGTCTTCCTGTGCGACCATTCCAGCTATTGATTCTTTTTCAACCAATACATACACTTTCATTGGTCGTCCTTGGATTGGTGACACCAACACTGGTGGACTTGATAGATATGTCTTTAGGCTTTCTAAAGCCTTTTGATGTTCTTCTTTCCAGACGAATTCGTCCTGATTTTTCAGCTTTAATAGAGGCGAAAAGACTTTAGTTCGCCCTGCACAGTTAGAAATAAAGCGTCTTAAAAAATTTACTTGGCCTAGAAACCTCTGCAACTCCTTTTTGTTGCTAGGTGGTTTGGCTTCTAAAATAGCCTTCGCTTTATTTTTATCAAGTTCAATCCCTCTCTTGTGTACTAAGAAACCAAGAAAGTTCCCTGCATTAACACCAAATGCACACTTCAAGGGATTCAACTTTAACTTATATTGCTTCATTCGTTCAAACGAATATCTTAACTGTTCGAAATGGTCATCTTCTTTAATGGACTTGACTACTATGTCATCCACATACACCTCAACAAACTTACCTATCATGTCATGAAAGATTAAATTCATGGCCCTTTGATAAGTTGCCCCTGCATTTTTTAGGCCGAAAGGCATAACCACCCATTCAAAACATCCTAGAGACCCAGGGCATCTAAAGACAGTTTTGTGTATGTCTTCTTCAACTATATAAATTTGATTGTATCCTGAATACCCATCCATGAAAGAATACATGACATGTCCGGCAGTTGAATCTACTAAAGAATCCACCGTGGGCATTGGATACTCATCTTTGGGTGTGGCTATGTTTAAATTCCTAAAGTCTATACACACCCTTAGTTTACCATTCTTTTTTAATACTGGCACGACATTGGACAACCATTCGACATATTTGGCTATTCTAATGAAACCTGCTTTCAATAATCGCTCTATCTCTTTCTTGATTTCAGGGAGTACATTGGGAGCAAAACGTCTAGGAGGTTGCCTATGAGGTTTAAAGTTAGGCTTAGTTGGTAACCTATGTTCCACCAAGTCTCTATCTAAACCAGGCATTTGTTCATATTTTCAAGCAAAACAATCTTTGTACTCTTTTAGCAAAGCGATTAACTTGTTACTAACCTCTTGGTCGAGCATTTGGCTGATGAACGTTGGGCGATCTTCTCCTTCATTGCCAATATTTACTTTGATCAGAGGGTCTTGTGCTTGAGCGTATCCAGGTTTGGCGATCCGCATTACTTCGTCGTCCAGTTCCCTTGTAAGTACTTCCTCTTCTAAACAGTCCACTTGTTGACTTCTCGGTCAATGCTTTGCTCTAACTCGAATACTGCCAACTTATCCTTCAGTTTTTTTAGGGCTGTCTCTTCTTTTACCTTGTCATTGCATTCCTTATTGAAAGCCATCAGTCTGACTTTGAAGGCCTGAATGTCGACCATTTGCTTTTGTAACTTAAAGTCCATTCAAGACTCCTTAATTATTCTTTTGCCAATTACTGGCTCTTCCAGGGCCACTATATTCGGCCTCATCTGTTTGAACATCTCAGTGAGTACGTCCACTAAGAATGGTTCTTCGCTTTGCGCGACAACATGAGTTTCTTCCCCATCTTGTACCACCCTGACAGGTCCATAATTTCCTTCGTACATGAACTTTTCCACCGAGTTTGCTTCTGCGACAAAAGGCCTATGATCGGCCTGTACCACCTCTGCTTCGCCTTTGTCATTCCAAAAGATCAGGCATTGATGGAGCGATGAGGGTATACAGCGACTTCCGTGTATCCAATCTCTTCCTAGTAGCACGTTGTAACTAGTAGGACCATCTATTACAAAGAAGACAGTGGTCCTAGTAGTCGTCCCTATAGTTATGTCCAATGGCATAACTCCCTTAGTTGAAGTTGCTCATCCATTAAAGCTAGTGAGGATGACTTCTGTAGGAATCATGTCACCCTCTGTCTTTGCGAACTTCCTCATCATCCTAGATGGAATGATGTTTATAGCTGCTCCATTGTTGACAAGCACTTTTGCCACTGGGACGCCATTAACTAGAGCTTTATCGTATAATGGCCTCAAGTGTTTAGTCAATTTCATGGCTGGCCGTTTAAAAATAACCTTTTCGGCAGCCTCTATTTCTACTTCCTGCTTGTTTTCTGTTGAGTTATCCCCCTGTGATAAGTCGACGTGCAGTATATCACGCTGATCCTCTGTATCCTGAACTTCCTTCCTACTTCTTTCTAATGCTTCCTCATCAGTTACCCAACCTGTGGGAGGGGGCATTATTCTTGGAGGTGACCCATACTTTTCAGAGCGAGGCACTCTCTTCTTCCTTTTAGGTGTCCCGTACAGTACGTAGAAATCGAAAGGGCGCCCAGATGGTTTCCCCAACAAGTCTACTTCGCGAACTCCCTCTTGATGTAGTTGCTTTAACAGAGTATTGTGCGATACTCCTCTTTTTCTTCTCTCTGCTTCTAGGTCGATTTCTTCTTCAATGTCTGTCATCCCGTCGTCCTCTTTATCGTTATAGGCCTCTCTAGAAGTCTGGCCTTCTTCACATACCAGCATGCAGGCTCTTTCTTCGTCGTCCTCCCTCTCTTCTTTTTTTTTCTTTATTCTTGAATTCATTGGCCAGTAGGTAATTATTGGCCACGACAGGAGGCAACGTACCGAATTGGATAGCAAGGGGCTGATCTGGATCTTCTTCATCCTTTCTGTCTCGCTCAAACCTTGATCTCCCAGAAGAAGTTTCTGGCAGTTCCTTCATTGATTCATTTGTACCGGTCTCTTCATTATTTTTGAGGACGTTTTGATTGACTACCTTGAGTAGTTTAGGCGCTTTAGGATGTGGCATTCCCTGTTGCTGCCTCATCATCCGCCCGTAGTTTCGTTGGAAATGCCTTTGTTGGGTCCTAGTCATCTCATCGAAGGGTATTGCCCTTCCTGCATTGTACTGGAATGAATACCATACGTTTGGCCGGCGAGGTTGCGGTCTGAATGTTCTTCCATTATCTGCTGGCCTGAACTGCCTCTCAAAAGGCGGTCCTCTATAGAATAATGTACCTCGCCCTCTACCAGGCTGAGTGTTTGGGAAGAAGGAAGGGTGATGAGGATGCTGCCATGTCCCTGGTTTCTCCATATTTCCATTCACTTCTCTCTTACACCTTCCACACAGGACGTCTTCGTCCTTTTTTGGTTCTTTCCTCTTGATTCGTTCAAAGACGCTGGGATGTGGTCTAGGATCCTCTTCTCCATCATCTACGACCAACTTGAATTTTGGTAACTTGTTTTTGAATCCAGATGTTACCATGTTTACTCCAAGTGGCTGTGGGAAAGGATTCTCGTCTACTACCATCTTTTTCTTATCATCGAACGTAATTCATCCTGATTTAATGGCATTCTGCAATACTTGGCGGAAAACCAAGCAATTGTTAGTCAAATGTGACCATGCATTATGCCACTTACAATATTTTTTACCCTTAATTTGTTCAGGGTTTGGCAATTTGTGCTTATCGCTCAACTTTATCTGCTTATCCCTATATAATTTATCAAATATAAGGTCAGCTTTGGTCATGTCGAACGAGAACGTTCTAGCCTTTATGTTTCCATCTTTTATGGGCTCATCTTTGCCCAATGGTCTGGGCTCGGCCATTATGAGACAAGTATATGTATCCCCTTTGACCAATTCGGCCAAACACATTTCGGCCTGATCGTATAACTTATCGTCGATGGGATGAACGTCAAAATTTGGGTCTTTGTAATAAGTCCCTTTACTAGAATTTTTCATTTGTTCTTCCTCTCTTATCAGTCGCTCATACCTAATCACATTCGCACTTAACTGGAAAAGGTCAGAAAATTCCTTGTCCTGGAACTTCTTTTTTAAGTCAAAGCTCAAGCAGCCCTGAGCGATTTTGACAAATTCTTTTTCGGGCAGAGGTACAAAACATTTGCTTCTTGCTATCTTGAACCTTTGGAGAAAACTTTCTGCCCATTCATTTGGCATTTGACGTAGATTCGCCAAATCAGCTAAAGTGATTTCAGACTCAGTTTTATAAAACTGAGCGTGAAACAACTTAGACCGGTAAGCAGTGAGAATTCTGGCACTTTGTACCCTCTAGGCCATGGATATGCTTGGTCTACCCAATCAGGATATGGCTTTGTGTACGTCGGCCTAATGACAGGACGCACCCCAAAAGCCATCTGATCCTGTATGATTTCCATAATCTGATTCCTCAACATGACGTTGGGATCATATGGAATTCCTATAGGCTGGTTAACCGGTTGATTTGCATGAGGCCTGATGTTTGGTCCTTGATTGGCAACAAAATTACCATGATTAGGGCCATTACTATTAGCCTGAACGTCTATTCCCTCATTAACACGTGGAATATTCTGTCCATTGTTTAGGACATTATCTCTCACGTTTGGATTACCCCCCAAGTTAGGCATACCACTACCATTGTTTTGATTTGGCACTGCAGTACCCCCTTGGTTTGAAGTAGAGGGACCAGAAAGTGGTTCTACCCCTTGATTCAGATTAGGACCGAGGGATTATGTCCTACAATTGTCCTAGTTTGAAAGTGGTTTATAAGAGGTATAGCTGGTTGACAGACTTGGCCTACTAACTTATTCATTGTTTCGTTCAACGTCTTTAGTTGTTTGGCCACGTTGTCATAGTGTACATTCCCATTTTGCGTAAATCTTTCCATATTATGAATACTTCGAAGATTTACCTGTTCAACGACGTCTTGCGTGAGTTCTCCAAGTAATGCACACATGGTTCGAGGACTCAACTCCGTCATTGGTTCGTAACAACTGTTACTGCTCTGGTTCTATCCATCTATTCGTGGAGAGGCATGCTGCTCCTCATATCGCTCGATCACAGACTAGATTCCTCCCTAACTTGCTGCTTCCTTATCGGATCTCTGAGGCATATTGTTTCACCTTTTGTACTTTCAACACCTAACACCACTGTCCCACCGGGCGTGCCAAATTGTTTCGCGCGGGTTAGTCGCTAACAATTAAAAAGGATCAGACGATTGTGTAAGGGACAAACCTTTTGAGACAAAATCCCAAAAAGGTGTGTTCTTTTATTGGTGATGACTTTACAATTGGAGATTAAAAACAACGTGCCTCCAAGGGGCGCAAGCACACGAGTTATTGAAAGAAAAATGTTTAAATCTAAACTAAGGAAATGAAAATTACATATTCTCTGTTCGAGAGTTTTGGATTCGGTTCTTTGCTTCTATGTTTTTTCTCCCTTTTATACTTCATGGACGATCTCTTTGTGATCAACCGCCCTAAAAACTGCTTGATCGTCCTATAACTGTCCACTTTCTTCGTAATGGCCAACTTGTCATGAAAACTGCCTCTTTTAACTGCTGTCATTACTCTTCATCGTTCAACCGCTTTCGATTGAATTCCTTGAATCGTGGAACGTGATAGGGCTGCTCTAAAAACTGCTTTGATAACTGCACTTCTTGATAACCACGACGCTTTATGTTTGTTAAGACCTTGGGCGACTTGAAAGTTTGGGCGAGAATAGAGTAACAGCTCTGGGTGACTGTATGACACTCCATTCGCTCAGATTCTGGGCGACTTGCAAACTTGGGCGATGGCGTTACCGCGTTCTTGGGCCTCTTTATTTGGGCCTTCATCTTGATTTGTTCGATTGGGCTTCGTTCTTTGGGTTATCTGATTTGGGGATCCTCCAATTGGACTTCACTTCTTGAACTGTTTGATTTGGACTGAATTTTTATGTGTCAACAGTAACATCACATGTGTCTCGTAAGTAACTATACTACACCAGGAACGAAGTTAACTCAAATTCTATTAATTGGAAATAGAAAATAAATTTTCAAAAAACTCAACTAATTGTTTAATCATACCAACGATTACTAAAAATAAGACAATGTCTACCTCTTCTTCAACAAAGCAAAAAATTAGAAGAAGAAGAACAACAACATTAACCACTAGTACAAGAGCAAAAAAAGACTAGATAAGCATCAGATCAAGCAGGATAACCATTACAAAATAAGCAGCATTGGTAGTCGACAATAATTAAAAACTAACGGGCAATTATATCCATGATCATCTAATTGCTGAATTTCTTTTTCTCAAAGTTTTGTTGGCTAATGCGGAAAGTGTTGAAGTGAAAATGATAGTGTATTCTTGTTACTCTCATTAAAACGGCGGGGTGTCATTTTCAGAACTACATAAACGGGAGGGTGCCATTTTTCTCTACATGCTTGATGAAATCACCTACTACCAACTAGCATATCCTGAAAGCAACTCGGACTCCGCAAAATATGAATAGGGATACGAAATGTCATCATTTTTCTAACACAATACAATATACATCATATTAACAAAAGGGTTAGACCACCTCACATGCTTATATATATAATATTCTTCTTCACATGATTTCTTTTGATTCACTAGTGTCCATAAATGTCGATGCATTGCCAGATTTTCTTAAAAATAATGGCATGAAATAGTACAGGAAAAGTAACAACCTTTTCTACTTATGAACTGCCAGCCTTCATTAATTTAACTATATCTAAGCACAAACAACATCATTCAATTTTGCAGAATAAAAGATAAATTTAAATAAAAATAAAAACAAAGAGTCAATCTCATAGTACCAACTGCAGAGTTAACCAACGGTCTAATCCACTAAAACATGTAAAACTCTGAATCATTAAACCAGAATTGAAGTTATAGAAAAAAAGCTGAGACATGAAAGTATCATAGAGTGACAGCAGAATCTTGAAATCCCAAAATGGTCTAGTTCTCTCTCAAACATCAAAACACCTGAAAATGTTGCATCAGGAAAAATTAAATAACAAACTAATCCTCATTGAATCATTTTTCACCACTTGATAAGGTTTATTACTGGATCTAATCTAAAGCAACTAAATCATTAGCAAGAAGGACACAAATGTAATCAAGAAATGACCAAAAAAGCATATTGTTAAGTTCATCAAACCATCTTTTGACATTCTCAAAAGTAGTCCTCCTACTAATATCAAAAGCCTCCATGGCCCCTCAACAATAAGCACCAGCAGTGTCCCACACTAGGACCTTCACCTCCTTGCCATAAATCTCCACCTTCTGAGTCTGAAACTACATTCGAATTGTTGCTGTTGAGTTGTGGTCAGACTCATCTCTTGCAAAACGAGACAGTTTATTGGATTAGCCCACTGCTAAATCATCTATAATCACTATCTTTTCCTCTCTTTGAGGGGGGGCATTCTATAATCAGAAGGGGCACATACATAAATGATGAATACAAGCAGTCTACAGCCATTTCAGAGTGCTCAAATTTTGGCAATATGTTCACAATCAATTACTATATCTTCCTTGTACAGTTGTGTCAGTTAGCCAACGATTGCATTTCCATTTACAGCCTTGTAATCTCTTGTATAAATTGGTAGGCCACTGGGGATGAAATACATTAGATTCATTGTTACATTATATTATAATTACAAAGTCACAATCAGGATATTTATTCCAAGAATATAACATTTTAAGGTAAAATCTAAGATCAAGTAAGGGCAACATTTGGTCACCTTGATTAGAAGTTAAAGCTTTCCATATTATATGCAACATATAAGGTTCTCAATAAGCCATTACATTGGATCACAATCAAAATTAAAATGCAATCCACATTTTTTTATTTGAATAAAAATGCATATGATGAAGATTGCATCATATCAAATGCATACAAACTCTTGCGACCCTCTGATGAGGGACATTTATCTAGCTCTTTGACTGGTTATGTCATATTCAAATGAAGATATCAACCAAATGTCCCTTCTACCCGAGAAATAATAAAATAATTTGTTAGGTCCTAATTCTAAATGGCTTTATTTCTAGCCAAAATCATGATTATTTGAGTTGTAATTTAAGTCAAAATAATTGTGAGTTGGTAATATAGTTCTCGAAAGAGTCAAATATGGACCAAGGAGCAAAAGTCTGAGCAAAATCATCCACTGGCTGCTCATGGGCACTCGAGCGATGTATATATCTGGGAGATGACCTAATTCAATGTTAAATGTATATTTCAATTCTATTTCATCCCAAACACTACCTATTATAAATATACAACCATAGATCCGTTCCAAAGGGTGTTGAATCGTTATTTTAATTGGAGATCACATTTTTGAAAATTCAAAACACAATTGATTGATATCTTGATTCAATCCTAGGATCATTTATTCATAAATTATCCCCAAACATATTATTTTTATTGGTTAACTCTAATATTTAGTCAAGAGATTATCCTTTGAGGATCAATTACATATTCCAATATTCTTTTACCTCAGCCACAAATCAAAATATAAAAGATCATTAGTCCAAACACTAAAAACCTTTCCTTTACCTAGAAGTCTTCATAGTTTTGAAATTAGAAGAAGAGGCACTTGGAGTTCCAGCACTTCGAAACGAGTCTATTCTGGTGATTCATGCGCAGGAAAAAATAGCTTAGAGTTGCTGGAAAGTGCAGGTCGTATAATTAAAGGAGTTTCTCGATGATTTACAAGTTAGGTGGTCAAAGTCAACTAAAGTAAGTTAACTTTTCTACAGATGAGTTTGCTCGGAGGTTTTGATCATGAGAAGAAATTTTTCTCCATGATCATAGCTAGTATTATTTACTTTCATGTTTTTCATATATACGTTGTTGTGATTGTTTAAACTTATGATTAAATGGATTAATTATCTTAATCATCTGAAAATAATAATTAAGTGATTTGTTACTTGTTATTAATTAATTTCACATATTTGTGTCTAAATATTTTCTAACAATTAGTATCAGTAAGTTTAGGTTACTATACAAAAAGATTAGACTGTCCCTTCTACATCTATTTCAGGTGTAGTAATCCATATCGAGGTTTTCACTTGGTCTAAGAATAATTAAATGAGTGTAATTGAAACGGTGGAGGGCTACATACCACCTTTATTGTTATTTCGCCAGGAGTTGAAAGGGTGTCCATGTCTGAGACTGCGAAAAACACTTGAGATATGTTAGAAACAACAAATGAATGAAGTAAGATTGTTATAAACTTTAAGTTGCAGATGTTGACCACTAGGTTTGAAGAAATTAAAATGAATGATGACAAATCTTTTTATGGATTCTATGCTAAATTAAATAACATAATCAACTCTAGTTCAATCTAGGTGAGCAAATTTTCGAGGCTAAGATGGCGAGAAAGATTATGAGATTCTTACTTGAGAGATGTAGACCTAAGGTTATTGTTATTGAGGAATGTAAGGACATAGATACAATTAAGATAGAAGAACTCGTAGCTCCAAACCTATTAGCTTAATCTACCTTAGTCTAAGAAGGACAAATTTTTAGCCTTCAAAAATGTTAGAGGCTGAACGTGACACCACTGATGATGACAACCTTAAGGATGAAGAATTTGTCTACCTTGCTAGAAAATGTAAGAAATTCCTTAAGAATAGTTATAGAACTCCTTTTAAGTTTAAAGGTGTATGGAAAGATAAAAGAGAGAAGTATGATGCTAGAGATGCTTGAAAAATGTCCGTGAGCTGTCATGAGTGCTAGGGTTTTGGTCGTGTTAAATCTTAGTACCATAGTTATAAGAAAATTCGAGGTAATGTTATGGATGCTACTTCACTTATGACGAATCCAGCTCCAATAATTAAAGTGAGAATTCAAATCCTGATAAAGGAAGGAATTATATGGCATTCACTTTTGTGGTTAATAGCGAGTCACTTGAGGAAATAAAAATAAATAAAATCTGATACTTCAAATGAAGAGTTAGAAGATGAGGGTGATATTTATGAGTCCTTTGATGAATTATTTGAGAAGTGCCCTAAGTTGAAAAGGTTGAATAACCTTGTCTTTAAGAAATTGCATAAACTTGAGTTAGGAAAGGAAAATTTGGAAGACAAACTTAAGGAGTCTAATAGTAGATTGAATGAGTTAAGGGTAGAGAAAGAGTACTTAGATGTTAAGGTTAAGACTCTTATAATGACCTTGAGAAAATTAGTACCCTACTTCAATCATTTACTAGTGGTTCTAAGAAGATTGACAATATGCTAGATATGAATAAACCTAATACTCATGCTTTTTCATCTTCTAAAGCCAAGTTGGCTCCTCCATTTGTTAAATCTAAGCGAGTACCCTTGGAACTAGAGTACATGTACAACATAAGGTTCCTCAATGGTCCTAGGTTCATTCCCACATTTCATAACCATGGTGTTTTAGGTCGAATTTAGTCCTAAGTGCCGCAAGCCCTTGATTACGAACAATAAACAAGATCTAACTACTCATGTTAGACTCTCGATTAATCAAATGAGTCACTTAACTAAATTGATGACTCAATTGACCAAGATCACATTTTCTTCTAAGAAGGTTTGGGTCAAAATAAGTTGACTCACAAGTCTAAGTAATATTAGTTGCGATATTACTCGTGTTGCTCTTCATGGTAAGAGTGTTTCTAAGCCTTATTGTTTAGGTATTTAGTTGCTTGCACTTGCATTATTCAAGATTTCTACATGTTCATGCATGCACTATATAATTTTCTTCTTATTTTAATTGTTGTGCATTTTTTAATGAAATATAAAAATTAGAAAAAATGAAAAGGATAAAAAGGACTTTTGAAGTCACTTTCACTTAATATTTTAGACATGCTATTTTGTGATCAAGTACTAATAAAATTAACGAATAGCGAATAAAGTTTCCATTAACTTGGTTTGGAATACTTAGTATAGATTATTGTACCATCTACACTGCACACATTAAGCTCTTGTGAGTGATTTTTATTGTGTGTGTGAGATTTGAAATGTCAGTCATTTGTGTGGTGGTTCGACTTTGAATATGAAATGATCTTTAACTAGTTCACCTAAACTTTGAATAGGGGTCTTTAAGTATGCCTAGTAAAGATAAAGTCTATAGATAAGATATGAAAAAATTAAGAGAAAACATTATGTGTGTGTGTGTGGGCGAAAGAAAAGTTATATATTAAAAAAAATTAAATATGAGCTTTTTAATTCAAAAGGTTCTAATAGTACAGAATTTGATATTATATTTCGGCGATATATTCATTCATCAATGATTCTTTGCATGTCTTTTCCTATTGATTTAAAGTTTTGAAACTTGCTTACAAGAGTTTAGTGACACTTTTCACATATGTATAGTTTATGCATTTTGCTTCACATAGATTAAAATTAAGCTAGGTGAAAAAAGTTTACTATTTATAAATTATTCATGTATAAGTAAGCAAGTAATTGTTTATGATGTTAAATTTAAAAATTCATAAAAGATAGTTGTTTTAAAAGAAAGCAAATTTTTTTTAATCTCCCATAACAGATTATGCATAATTGTACATATGCATATTTGTTTTCACTCATTCCTCTCAGTGGTATTCATGTTTATATTACTATTTTTCATTTGTTATTCATGACAAAAGGCGGAGATATTCGTATTTATTTCATAGAGTTGAATATATGAGTTAAGGGGAACAATTTTTTGAAATTCTTGAAATTTGGTTTTGATATTTGACTCAAGGAGAGTTGTTGTTATTTGTAGATACTTGATTGATTGATTGATTATCTGACTAGTATGATTGGATATTTTGCTTATTGATATTATATTACATGTTTATCAATATTATTTTTGTTGGTGTTACACATGTTTTATTTGACTTATTTATATGCTTATTATAAGTTTCCTGCTACTTTTTACATGATATTGTTGTTTTCATAATGACAAGATTTGAGTTGACGTTTGGGAATTGAGTTTTTGGTTAGATTATTGTTAAATAAGTAATTTTGTTGTGGAATGCCAAAAGGGAAGTTTGTTAGGTCCTAATTGTAATTGGCTTTAACTGTATTTAAAATCATGGTCATTTGAGTTGTAATTTAAGTCAAAATAATTATGGATTGGTAATATAGTCATTGAAAGAGTCAAATATGGACCAACCAGAAAAAGTCGATATAAAATCGCTCATTGGTCGTGCATGATGTGGTTGAGTTCCCAGAGCAGGAGCATCACTTTGAGCCTACATCTCCGCAACGGAGTCACTACTCGCTAGGCGCTAGGCATAGCAATCAAGCACTGTATATATCTGAGAGATGACCTGATTCAATTTTAATTGTAATTTCTAATACTATTTCATCCCAAACACTACCTATTATAAATACAACCATAAGTCCATACCAAAATGTATTAAATCATTATTTTACATTAGAGATCACACTGTTGAAGATCCAAAACACAATCTATTGATTTCTTGATTCAACCCCAAGATCTTTGATTGATAAATTCATCCCAAACATATTTTTTTTATTGGTTGAGCCTTATATTTAGTCAATAGATTATCCTTTGAAGATCAAGTACATATTTCAATATTCCCTTACCTCAGCTACAGATGAAAACCCAAAAGATCTTTAGTTCAAATACCAAAAACCTTTCCTTCACCTATAAATCTTCAGAGTTTTGAAGTTGAGGAAAGAGGTTCCTGGAAAATGCAGGTCACACAACCAAAATAATTCCTTGGTAGTTAACAAGTGAGGTGGTCAGAGTTATCTAAGGTTTAGCGATGTCTAAACTAATTGTAAGTTAATTTTTTAAGCGAATTTTATTGGTAAGTTTGTTTGGAGGTTTTTTATTTTGAGAAGGGATTTTTCTTCGTGATCATATATGGTATTATTTACTTTATAGCTTTTGATCTATATGTTTACATAATTGTTTAAATTTAGGATTAATTGGATTAATTACTTTAATTATCTAGAATCAATAACTAAGTAAATTGTTGCTTTTTATTGATTAATTCCCATATTTGTGTCTAATTATTTCCCAACACAATTAAAATTGAATTTACTAAACTTTAGCTCCTGACACTTCTCGGAGCTGGACACGTTGTACAATTTGATTGAAGGATAAAGATGAAAACATAGACATCTTTATAAAAGTTTGGGCTACTACTCTTAATAAGTTTGACCTTTTAAGATGGAATCACACGTTTTAACATGGTATCAAAGCCTATTAAACCCAAACCTACAATTTGATCCGATTAACACTAAAAAATGAGCACTGGAATTTCAAAATTAATCTGCACAAATGGGCCGTTATCTTATAAGAGTATGTTAAGGATAAATTCCACATTGGTTAGATACCAAAATATAGACCAACTTATAAGGGTTTGAACCATTCCATTTAATAAGATTGACTTTTTAAGATTGGATCCCAAATCTTAATATAATATCAGAGCCCACTAAACTCAAATGAGCAATTCGATCTGATTAAGACTCAAAAAATGAGTGCATGAGTTTCAAGATTCGTCTTCTCAAACGAGCCACTATCTTGTGGTGGCATGTAAGGATAAAATTTTACATCGAACAATATAGACAAATTTATAAGAGTTTAGACTACTCCCCTTAATAAAGTTGAACTATTAAGATGGAACCACAAGTCTTAACGAAGGATGTCCTAATAGTCTCAAATTGAAGTATGAAATTTGAAATATTTTCAACATTGGTTCCAAGTTTTGATTTTGCAAAGGTCAAATACTCAACTATACGTATCATGTCGAAAACATATTTTCAATGTTATTCAAAGAAAAGAAGCAACTAAACTACTAAAAGGGAAGCAAAATCCAAAAAGTGCATAAATTTCTCTTAAAAATCGAATAGATTGTAGTATTACAAAGCACAAAAAAAAAAAAAAATAGAGGAGAAGAAGCAGCAGCTAACCTTCTCTTAATAATTTCTTCTTGTAACATTTTTCTAAATTGTACGTTGATCGTTGACTCATCCTTCTAATCATTGACATATCTTCACTATAGAGAGAGAAAAATGGCAAAATTGTATGTAATTATAACACTCTAAGCTATGTTGAAAAAAGACAAAATGCTGCTGCTAGTGTTGATGATCAGAAAAACGTTATGATGGCATAGACAGCTGCGCATGTATTAGTGGCATTGCTATGATGTTGCCAGTGTTATAATTATTGTTCAAAGATTAAATTTAAGCCTAATGAAATTGATAAAATATTATATACGAGGCCCAAATGAAATGAATTGGTTTGAAATCAAAACTGAGGTAATTAGAGTTTTGCCCATGCAAAAGCATGGCTTGAACCTGCAGAAACAGAATAAAAAATGCTTCTACCATGTGTACGTATGGATTATACTATGCGTACACATGAAGCGAAAAAGGAGCCATTGAGGGCTATTTTCTGGTTTGATTCTTGGCAGCTTTTCCTGAAAATACTCAATTTTTCATGTAATGATGGTACTATTTCATGGATGGTGAATTGAAATCTATAAACTGGTTATAGATTTCAATTAAAAAAAATAACAAATCAACAATAAAAACCATATTATAGTGCCTTTAAGTCCAATTCATTTACATATTCAAACATTTAATCTTCAAGATTTGGAAGATAAATACAAGTGCTTAAGTGTTTTCTTCTTCAAGGCTTGATTACTCCTACAAACCATTTGCTAAAAGTCCCTTTAAGCACCAATAAATTTCTAGAGGAGGCAAATATCGTTTGAGAACAATGATCTCGTGTTTGAGCCTTTCTACCATATTTTGGTACTTTTTTTTTTTTATTCTTCCCTTTTTGTTATCTTCTCCATTCACATGTAGGAAACTATTCTAACAATTTCAAACGATGCTTGTGGAGAACAAAAATACCATGGCCATTATCAAACTCATGAATCAAGACCTTGCTCACTTGGATCAATTTGATGGAACAGATTTCACTGGATGGTAAGACAAGTTGAAGTTCTTTCTCACGGCATTGATCTACATCCTTGATCCGGAGTTGGCACCACTACCAAAATCAACAAATGGAGATATTGGTGTTGTAAGAGCCGAAAGGCAAAAGAGTCAAGATGAATTGATTTGCTGTGGTCACATACTCAATGCATTATTCGACTGGTTGTATGATTTTTAAACCAACGTATCTTTGGCAAAAGAGATATGGAATACTTTAGAGAACAAATACAAAGTTGAAGAAGAGGGTACAAAGAAATTTTTGATATCAAGGTCCTTGAAAATATTCTTCATTCTTCTTCAAGTGCATGAATTGCAAGTGCTTGTTAACAAATTGAAGATGGTCGAAATAGAACTTTCAGAATCCTTCCAAGTAGAAGAAACACTGCAAAACTTCCAGGGATGTTGAAAAGATATCGAAAAAAGATTCTTCGTAGTTTCAAAGATTACTCTTTGAAACAAATTTAGAAATATTTTTGAATTGAGGAAGAATCGAGGGCAATAGATAAGAGTGAACTTTTATGAAGGCATTTCAAAGGTCAATGCAGTTGAAAATACCAAGCTTTTCAACAAATCCAGCAAGAGGAAATTTTCTAACAAAGACTACGAAAAGTCTAGGAAGAAACCAAGGGAGATTGTTTTGTTTGTGGAAAACTCTGACATTGCAAAGTATTATTGTGTGCACTCTATTAATGAAGATAATATTGCGGCTACCATGAATGAAATAAATGTTATCAAGGGAAAAGTTCCTATTCTATGATATGATACATGTGTAACTACTCACTAAGACTTATCATGAATCAAATAGAGAGGAAAAGATTCAAAGGGGTAATGAAGGCCGTTTCAAAGTGGTTGGAACCGTTTCAAAGTGGTTGGAAAAGGAAATGTTGATATTATCTTTATTTTTGGGAAAAACAAATGTACCTGATATGAATATGAATCTAGTGATAATCTCTTGGGAGAACTCGGCACTAAAAGTGTTTTTGAGTCTGAAAAATTTGTATTATCTCGAAATGAAAAAAATGTTGGAAATTGCTACTGAAATGAGGGAATGGTCAAATTATGTATTGTTGACAATATTATTAATGAAGTTGATTTTGTTTATTTGGTTGGTTCTTTTACATTATGACATGCTTGATTACGTCACATACATGCTAGTATCATGAAATAAATGTTAAATTGTGACATGATTTCTCATGATGTGAATAATGCCTATAAATGTAAAACGTGTGTAGAATCTAAAATGGTTAAAAAAGTCTTATCAAATTGTGAATATGACTTCTCATATTTCAGAACTTATTTATTCAAACATATGTGAACTAAAGGGTATGTTGATTAGAGGAAGAAAAAAATATTTTGTTATCTTCATGGATGATTACTCTAGATAAACTTATATTTATTTAATGAAACATGAACATGAAATATTTGACATGTTTAAGAGTTATAACAATGAAGTTGAAAATTACTTAAATAAGAAAATAATAACACTAAAAGGTGATAGAGAATGAGAATACTTTTCTAGTAATTTTAATTCCTTTTGTGAATAATAATCTATAATACTTCAATGTTCTGCACCTAAGACATCCTAATAAAATGGTTTGACTGAATGGAAAAATAGAATAATAGTTAAAATGATAAATGTCATGTTAACATATGCTAAGTTGTCATTTAATTTGTGAGGTAAAGGCTTGTTGAGTGTATGTAGAATATTAAATAGAATTCTATCAAAATTTATAATGGTTTCTCCTTATGAATTGTGAAAAGGGAGAAAAACTAAACATTGGATATTTCAAAATGTGAAGGTGTCTTGTATATTATAAGAACACGGACCCTAAAAGGACTAAGTTGTGTCAAGAGGCATTAAATAATGTGAGGGTGTCTTGTATATTATAAGAACACGGACCCTATAAGGACTAAGTTGTGTCAAGAGGCATTAAATAATGTGAGGGTGTCTTGTATATTATAAGAACACGGACCCTATAAGGACTAAGTTGTGTCAAGAGGCATTAAATAATGTGAGGGTGTCTTGTATATTATAAGAACACGGACCCTATAAGGACTAAGTTGTGTCAAGAGGCATTAAATGTACCTTTGTTAGATATGCTAGTAATAGCAAATCATATAAATTTGGTAATTTTAATTCCTTTTGTGAATAATAATCTATAATACTTCAATGTTCTGCACCTAAGACATCCTAATAAAATGGTTTGACTGAATGAAAAACTTGTATTATCTCGAAATGAAAAAAATGTTGGAAATTGCTACTGAAATGAGGGAATGGTCAAATTATGTATTGTTGACAATATTATTAATGAAGTTGATTTTGTTTATTTGGTTGGTTCTTTTACATTATGACATGCTAGATTACGTCACATACATGCTAGTATCATGAAATAAATGTTAAATTGTGACATGATTTCTCATGATGTGAATAATGCCTATAAATGTAAAACGTGTGTAGAATCTAAAATGGTTAAAAAATTCTTATCAAATTGTGAATATGACTTCTCATATTTCAGAACTTATTTATTCAAACATATGTGAACTAAACGGTATGTTGATTAGAGGAAGAAAAAAATATTTTGTTATCTTCATGGATGATTACTCTAGATAAACTTATATTTATTTAATGAAACATGAACATGAAATATTTGACATGTTTAAGAGTTATAACAATGAAGTTGAAAATTACTTAAATAAGAAAATAATAACACTAAAAAGTGATAGAGAATGAGAATACTTTTCTAGTAATTTTAATTCCTTTTGTGAATAATAATCTATAATACTTCAATGTTCTGCACCTAAGACATCCTAATAAAATGGTTTGACTGAATGAAAAACTTGTATTATCTCGAAATGAAAAAAATGTTGGAAATTGCTACTGAAATGAGGGAATGGTCAAATTATGTATTGTTGACAATATTATTAATGAAGTTGATTTTGTTTATTTGGTTGGTTCTTTTACATTATGACATGCTAGATTACGTCACATACATGCTAGTATCATGAAATAAATGTTAAATTGTGACATGATTTCTCATGATGTGAATAATGCCTATAAATGTAAAACGTGTGTAGAATCTAAAATGGTTAAAAAATTCTTATCAAATTGTGAATATGACTTCTCATATTTCAGAACTTATTTATTCAAACATATGTGAACTAAACGGTATGTTGATTAGAGGAAGAAAAAAATATTTTGTTATCTTCATGGATGATTACTCTAGATAAACTTATATTTATTTAATGAAACATGAACATGAAATATTTGACATGTTTAAGAGTTATAACAATGAAGTTGAAAATTACTTAAATAAGAAAATAATAACACTAAAAAGTGATAGAGAATGAGAATACTTTTCTAGTAATTTTAATTCCTTTTGTGAATAATAATCTATAATACTTCAATGTTCTGCACCTAAGACATCCTAATAAAATGGTTTGACTGAATGAAAAACTTGTATTATCTCGAAATGAAAAAAATGTTGGAAATTGCTACTGAAATGAGGGAATGGTCAAATTATGTATTGTTGACAATATTATTAATGAAGTTGATTTTGTTTATTTGGTTGGTTCTTTTACATTATGACATGCTAGATTACGTCACATACATGCTAGTATCATGAAATAAATGTTAAATTGTGACATGATTTCTCATGATGTGAATAATGCCTATAAATGTAAAACGTGTGTAGAATCTAAAATGGTTAAAAAATTCTTATCAAATTGTGAATATGACTTCTCATATTTCAGAACTTATTTATTCAAACATATGTGAACTAAACGGTATGTTGATTAGAGGAAGAAAAAAATATTTTGTTATCTTCATGGATGATTACTCTAGATAAACTTATATTTATTTAATGAAACATGAACATGAAATATTTGACATGTTTAAGAGTTATAACAATGAAGTTGAAAATTACTTAAATAAGAAAATAATAACACTAAAAAGTGATAGAGAATGAGAATACTTTTCTAGTAATTTTAATTCCTTTTGTGAATAATAATCTATAATACTTCAATGTTCTGCACCTAAGACATCCTAATAAAATGGTTTGACTGAATGAAAAACTTGTATTATCTCGAAATGAAAAAAATGTTGGAAATTGCTACTGAAATGAGGGAATGGTCAAATTATGTATTGTTGACAATATTATTAATGAAGTTGATTTTGTTTATTTGGTTGGTTCTTTTACATTATGACATGCTAGATTACGTCACATACATGCTAGTATCATGAAATAAATGTTAAATTGTGACATGATTTCTCATGATGTGAATAATGCCTATAAATGTAAAACGTGTGTAGAATCTAAAATGGTTAAAAAATTCTTATCAAATTGTGAATATGACTTCTCATATTTCAGAACTTATTTATTCAAACATATGTGAACTAAACGGTATGTTGATTAGAGGAAGAAAAAAATATTTTGTTATCTTCATGGATGATTACTCTAGATAAACTTATATTTATTTAATGAAACATGAACATGAAATATTTGACATGTTTAAGAGTTATAACAATGAAGTTGAAAATTACTTAAATAAGAAAATAATAACACTAAAAAGTGATAGAGAATGAGAATACTTTTCTAGTAATTTTAATTCCATTTGTGAATAATAATCTATAATACTTCAATGTTCTGCACCTAAGACATCCTAATAAAATGGTTTGACTGAATGGAAAAATAGAATAATAGTTAAAATGATAAATGTCATGTTAACATATGCTAAGTTGTCATTTAATTTGTGAGGTAAAGGCTTGTTGAGTGTATGTAGAATATTAAATAGAATTCTATCAAAATTTATAATGGTTTCTCCTTATGAATTGTGAAAAGGGAGAAAAACTAAACATTGGATATTTCAAAATGTGAAGGTGTCTTGTATATTATAAGAACACGGACCCTATAAGGACTAAGTTGTGTCAAGAGGCATTAAATGTACCTTTGTTAGATATGCTAGTAATAGCAAATCATATAAATTTGTAGACCAATGTTATAATTGAATCAAATAACGTGTACTTCTTTGAGAATCCACTATCTTCGGATTATGAATTAAAGGAAACTCATAAAGAGATTTCTAACTCTAGTGACACATAAGATGAAACATCTTCTATTTATATTAATGAATCTAGTGGACTTCGAAAAAGCAAAAGAATTGAATAGAAAAGACTTTAGGATAGAATGAAATTGATTTTCAACTTATTTCACTTTACTTAGCAGAGGAAAATGATAAGAATGTTAACAATATTTTTTGTTCTACAAGTGAAAATCGATCCTAAAACCTATAGAGAAGCTATCGTTTCTTGTGATAATATCTTTTGGAAAGATACAATTAAAGATAAAATAGATTCAATTATATCAAACAATGTGTGAAAAATCATTGATTTACCACCCGGATCTAAACCTATCGGTTGTAACTGAGTATTTAGGAGAATAAAATAATGTAGATAGCTTTCTTAAGACATAAAAGCTAGATTAGTAGTTAAAGGTTATCGACAAAATAAGGGAATAGATTATTTCGATACATATGTATCGGTATCTAGAATAACATCAATTATAATATTATTCACATTAGCATCCATGTATGACTTAAATGTTTATCAAATGAATGTCGAAATGACATTCTTAAATGGGGATCCCGGTGATGAGGCTTATATGAAATAACTTGAAGGGTTTGTTTTACCAGAAAAGGAGCATAAGATACGCAAGTTAGTAAAATCATATTATGATTTGAAGCAAGCACCTAAGAAATGACAAGATAAATTTCACTTAGCGGTTATATCATTTGGCTTTAAACATAATAGTGCAGAAAAATTCTTGTATCCCAAATTATATGATAATCGTGTTATATTTATTTGTCTATATGTTGATGACATGTTGATTTTGAGTAATTACATGGATAGAATAAAAGAAAGGAAGAGGTTATTATATTTCGCATTCAAGATGAAGGATCTTAACCAAGTGGATACCATTTTGGATAATGAAGTTACTAAAAATAGTGGGGGTTACTATTTGAGTCAATCATATTATATCTAGAATGAGACAAATAAGTTCAAATATTTGAAAATAAAATAGTATATTACCCCCCTTAATCCAAGTTTTAAGCTTATAAAGAATGATGGAAGAGCAATTGTTCAATTGAAGTATGCAAGTGTTATAGAGAATCTTATATATGCAGTTCAATACACAAGATCAGACATAATTTTTGTGATTATAAACTTAGTAGGTTTTATAATAATCTAAGCAAGGAACATTGAAAGGTCATTGGTAGAGTTCTTCATTACTTAAAGAAAACACAAAAAATTGGGTTTAAGTTTCCCATCTATATTAGAAGGATTTATCGATACTAGTAGGATATCTAGTTGAGAGTAAATCTACTTCGTCATGTAATGATGGCACTATTTTGAGGATGGTGAATTGAAATATATAAATACATGATATATTTCAATTACAAACATAACAAATCAACAATCATAACCATGTTATAGGACCTTTTAAATTCAATTCATTTACAAACCATTTGCCAAGAGTCTATTTAAGTTCCAGTTAAATTCTAGAGGGGGTAAATATCGTTTGAAAACAACGATCTTGTGTTCGAGCATTTTTCCATATTTTGGTGCTTTTTTGTTATCTTCTTCATTCTCTTGAACGAAAATATTTTGATAGCTAGTACTACTAGTTCATGGTGGTATTAGAGGAGTTGGTGGAGCCGATGGCCTTGGAGGTGCTAGTGGTGTTGGAGCCTCATTTTTGCCTTTGACACTCGTACCACCAGCTTTTCCAATCTCGCTGGCACCTCATTTTTTATTTTCAGTGGAGCTAGCACTGGCGGTCGTGCCAGCTCCGCCGCTAGAAGAAGATGATTGATTTTGAAATGGAATATATTTTGAATTTGTGACAATACGTTGCGATGGTAACCAAAATGCGACAAATATAGAAAAACTTTATGGACGAAAAAGAAGAAGATGATTGATTCTGAAATAAATCAATTTAAAATGTAGGGGAATTGTACGTAGTCAAGGTTATTTTAGATAGTTTATAAATTTTAAATAAAAATATTATTTTGATACTAATTTTTTGGTCAAAGGCTAAAATTAAAAATTTGGTGAGTAAATAAGCTATTTGACTAATTCTCACATTCTTTAATTTGCCCAATTGTTTCTTAAACTCATTTACAACTATACATTTTTCAAATAAATAAATTTGGATGTAAACCCATAACTTTTCTCTACTTTTTCAAGTACATATTCTTAAAAAATCATTTTTCACAAAATCTATTTTTTTTTTAAAAAGGACCATTCGTAAAAATATGACTTTTTGGAGAATATATTGTTAAAAAGTAATTTTCTTATTTACATGCAAAATCATTTTATGATAGATGCATGCTTAAAAATGAGTCTATGAAAAATGAATTTCAAAAAATGTGACTCAAGCATGGACCAAGTATTTATAAAATAGGTTTATACTGCGAGCTAAACCTCGGGCTAGGCTTTGTTTGCCTCACGAGTTGGCCCTTTGGTAGGGCAAACCGAGCCAACTCGCGAGTTATTTGCGACTCGCTAGTTCTTTAGTCGAAAATTGAACTTTAACTCTTAGAATTATAATAATGATGTAAATTTTTTATAAGAAAAATGTAAATGTAATAAATTAAAAATTTCGTACTCAGTTAAATCTATGTAGTTCGACAGGGTACAAATTTCATAGTTTTATAATTTTCCTCTTGACATGATATATTTTTATCGAAAGTAAAATTTAAATTATTTTTGAAGTAACTAAAAGCAATATTCGAACATTGGAGCCAGTAAAAAACAATTTTGACTTTTTTTCCCCCCTTCTTTCTCGAGATGCATACTTGGTTAGCGGATGGTAATAGAAAACATGATTCATATTGTATATATTACAAAAATATGTTTAACAAGTTATAAAATAAATTGCATATGAACATTCATCATCACTCAAACAACAATGTTTCGAAATTGATTACAAAAAATAGTTCTCTCATTTATGTAACGAATCAACATTTCTAGACTGTTATAATTTTGGTCAAAATTTGTATGTGAAAAAAATTAAATTCAATTAAATTCATACTATTTTTTGGGATATGAGGAGAATTATGGTGAAAGTGTCGTTTAAGCCTCTATATTTTCGATTTCTCATTCTTCAATTTACTTGAAATACCTTCTAATATATGAACATCGAATTTTATCAATGATTGTAAGTTCTGAACAAAATTTATATTCAAACACCTTATCAAAACGAAAAGAAAAAATCAATTCATGTAGATGCCTTACAATAGCATAGTAAGCCACACATCTTGTACACGATACACTAAATATTTTATTAATAAATTAAACTCTTGTAAATAATGTGCAATTATTTGCACAATGTGACAAATCGATTTATCTGTTAAATTGTATTCAACAGAAAATAATTTTTTCACCATAGTCAAATTATCATCTTCAAACTACAATGCTACTAAATGTACACAACGAAAATTATCAACAAGAGAAAATTTAAAGAAGTACTACACCCGTAGTTTAGAAAGAATAGCTTTAATTATTCTTTCATCTAACTGAACGAGATAACAGAAGTGGCATTTTTGTTGGATCTATGAAAAATTGGCAAGAAACTCGACAAACTATCTTCATTTCATGAAAATAATGATGAGCTAGCCATTATGTAAACTAGATAGAATAATGTAATAACAAAAATATATGTAGTTGTTAATTTATATTTTATCTACGAAGAAACTGAGAAAAATAGAGTGATAGTAGGTGCAAAATTATGAGAGTGATAATTGAAAAACTATATTATTACTTAGTTGAGAGCGATACATTAGAGAGCAGAGAGATTGTAGAGAAGATAATGCTAAAAATAAAAGTGAATTGCAAATTTGAAATTTGAAATTTGAAATTTGATTTCCACGTATGCATTATTTATAATCCCAAAGTCGTAAAAAAATTTAAATTTAAATTTATAAAATGACAAAACTGCCATCCGCCAAACCTAAATAATGCATACGTGGCTTTTTCGATTATGCTAGGTGAGCCTAGTCAACTTGGAGGCCAAGACCCGAGCCATTCCCGAGCAAGCTTGCATGAGTTGGGGGATTGTTAGGCGAAAAAGTTATTTGGCTCGCGCTCGTAGCTTGTCGAGGTGCGAGTCAAGTCCGAGAGTGGATTGTTACACTTTCAATGCCTAACATTGTTACTTAGCTTATCTTCACGGCCATCTCCAAAGGAGACATCAAAATGCACCAAAAAATGGTGCAAAATGTCTCCAATGTATACCAAATTTTGCACCATTTCCAAAATAGTGCAAAGTCAATTTTACTATTTGTTTTCATTTTTCAAACAAATTGATTAAGGATATTTGTGTCATTTGCATTATATTTTTTTAATACAATAACTTCTTCTTCTTCTTATTATTATTATTATATGCATTTACAATAAATTTTAATAATGTAAAAAATAATAGTCAATGAATCAATTAAAATAAGAATACAAAAAAATGAAACTTAAAATATAACAAACACAATTATTTAAATGAATTTAATATTTTCGTTAATTTATTGTTATTATTTATTTAGTAATTTATGTAGTTATAAAATAAATAAATAAATAAATAATTTTTCAAATAATTAAATTGTTATTTGATGTGTAAAGTTTTGGTGAATAGTTAAAAATGATTTTAGTTTAGTACAAGATTTGGTGTAAATTTGTGCAAAACCTACCTCAAATTTTGGTGCAAAATTAGAGATGGCCTAAGCACGGATGACGTCATAGCACACCAATCCATTGGTGAATAATAAATTTAACTCAAATATGGAGAGTCATGGTAGATTTATCCACCAATGATTGATACGTCGTATCATCAGTACTTAGTGGATGATAAACATATTACTTAGTAGAATATTTATCTATATATACATGTATACAGGGGCGGAGCTATATGGAGTCCACTACGGGCAGATGCCCGCATTGGATTTTGAGTTTGACAAAAGAAACTCCAGTATGCCTACACTGCCACACTGGACCAGCCGACTAGGAAATGAAGAAGAAAAGGAGAGAGCATGAACTGACATATAAAGAAGCTTGAAGCATAGTTGAAATTTATAGTCGCCGAGAGGAAGAAGCTTGAACGACAGTCACACTGGCGCCGAAGAATGGAGATGGTAGGAAGATGAAACACGGTTGTTTTTTTTTTTTTTTTTTTTGGGGTTTCTTTTGGGCGACCTTTTTAAAATTAGGCCCAATCCACTTCCTGGGTTTGTATTGTTTAATTGCAATATTTCACAAATCAATTGCAATTTGCAAAACACGTCCAAGCAATGTCAAACCCTATTTGACTTCACGGTATTTCTCAAGACCAAGCTGCAAATGGGTTGTGAAATTTACAGACAATTCCACCTCCGATTCCATTCGTGACATTTTAGATCCCCTTGGCTTTACTCGTACTTCTCATGACTTGGTAATTGTATTTGTTTTCTGGGATTTTATTTTCAATATACAGAATTTTTGATTGAGTTATCGATTTGAGTTTATTACTTCATTTGTTTTTATATGTAGGATGATTCTGCTATAAGTGAATAGAAGGAGGATGTTGAAGCAAATCGGAAATTTCAAGTAATTTTTCTTGTAATTTAGTTTAATATAATCGATTATGATGAAAAATTAAATTCTTGATCTATTATGAGGCTGAGGAGATGTTGTAGTGATTGAACTCATATCTACTAAGCTTTGGCAGATCTAAACTGAAGATCTTAAATTTTGAGTTATCAATGGAATATGTAGTAGATAAAAAAAAATTAGATTAATCAACTATTAGTTGTATTAATAATCTCAGAGCAATGTTTTTTGCTCATAAACTAATTTTGGTCAAAAAAATCAATGTAGCCGATGCCTAAAATTTTGCCCGCACAAGACATCCTCTGGCTCCGCCCCTGCATGTATACACGTATGTGTATATGTATATCATACATTATGGGTAAATATATTGAGCCTGTTTTGGAGGGATTTTGAGAATTGATTTTTTGACCGTTAGGAGAAAAGTGGGGCCCATTTGTGAGAGAAGAAATCAAATATAACAGTTGGAATAGTGAAATAACGGTCAAAAAATCAATTTTTTGGGAGAAAAAATCACTCCCAAACGGGTCCATTATCAGTTACCCAACTTTAACTATATAATATTAGTTAAATTTATGGGATAATTAATTTAATGATCAAATTTGCAAACAAATCAAACTTGATAAGATGGGTGATTAGATCTATAATCATATCAAAGTTGAATGATAAAATTTCACCAAATTGAAAATGAGGGAAAATTGCATTGATTTTAAACATATTTTTTGAGAAGTTAGGTGACACTTGGCCTTTTCAAATAAGCACGCTGATACTTAGCGTTATTTATTTTAGTTGCGCCATTCAATCTTTAATGTCAAAATTTGTCTCCAAGGAAACATTATTTTGCTCTTGCAAAATCATCTCACTTTAAAATTATAGTTACCAATCTAAATTGGGAAAACAAAATCTAACCCAATAAAATTGTACATGTGAAAGTCACGTGATAGATTTAACAAATATATAAACGGTTTTGGTTAGTATAGTTTGATTGTAAAACATCAATAAAAATTTAGGATCAACTTGCTATTTATACAACAGATTATGGACTGCTAGTGCAATTTTCGTATGAACGGTGGTTTTAGTTTCAACTCCCTCGACTGTTGACTCACAAAAACGTTGCCCAATTATAAGAGTATTTCCAAAATATTTTCTAAATATAAAATGCTCTGTTTTTAAGAAAGATAACTGTATTTTCAAGAAACTTTTTAAATATAAAATAATCTATATTTTAAAGAGTTAACTTTTGAAATTATGTTCCAAAAAACTCTTTACATTAGCCCTTATTTGAGCCCCATTCTTTTCAGGAAAATACATTTTTAAAAGTGTTTTGACCTCATTTCAACAACACATTCTTTAATAAAATAATATTACACGTAAATCCAAAACTTTTACTTATTTTTTAACCATACATCTCTCATCAATACATTATTCAAAAATTTATTTTCTCCTCATAAATGGGGCTCAAACAAGGGCTAAGTGGCTAACATTATAATAAAGTAGAGTAAAAAAAAGGCACGACTCAACGATAATTGAACTAATAAGTAATTTTTATTTTACTTTTGCATTATTCCACCCTGATTGAGTGAGGGGTGAATTATTATGAGAGCTGCTACAGGTACCCGGAGTTTGACACTTTGAATTACCTGCTATTCACATTGGAGGGTCGGGGTCCACGCTAATAAATGTGTGGGGTCCAACCACCCACTGACACCGGGTAACCTGATGTGTCAAATGCCAGGTACCAATGGCAAATCTCCATTATTATACATTAAATTTAAAATAAAAAATTGTTTACTTCCACCGCGTGGTCAAGCAAAGGTCAAAAAAAAAAAAAAAAAAACGACGATCACGACATAAGTAATATAAAAAGTAAAATAACATTTTTCTTCATATGTTCGACTTCCCAATAAGCAAATAAGGAGTAATAATTTAATTTTTTTTAAGCACTTTCTTACTTAATTGGACTCTATTAAAGCCACAAATGGCAAAAATAATATTTTGTCACATTATTTGATAAGACTAGTCAGTCAAGAATGGTATACAACTAAGCATTAACTAGATTCATGGAATGCATTCATTACTAAAGTTGAAAACGTGAAATAAATTGTTCAAAATATAAGACCTCTTAATCTAATCTTATCGAAAATGACAAAAGAAATGATATCAACTTATTGAGAATTTGAAATGAATTTTAAGTTCTTCGAGAGAAAGAATACTAAAATAGTATATGGATAAACTTTAAAAACTTAGAAGTTATTTGACTCATGGCCATATACACTAAGCTCGGATCTTAGATAAGCTCGAAATTTTGGGTCCATAGTGATGAGTCTAGTCAAATTGGTCATTGAGACCGTCACATCTTTTAAATTTGAAATTTACAAAAAGAAAAAGAAATTGATAAAACAAATACATTAATTAATTGACACGAAGAAGGTGGAGATAGAGTTACAATAAATGTTAGATTTTGTGATCCAAATTAGGTTTTATTTTTTGAAAAAATATTATTTCCTTATTTTTGTGTGAATTTATTGGAAAATATTGTTTCCTTTATTTTACGCGATTTAACAGGATTATAATGAAAAAATTAATATCGCAATAAATACATAATACATTAGTACAATTTACGTGTTCACGATCTTCCTCATTTTCTAAGGCTTGAACCCAATTATATGAAATCTAGGTGTCTTGGACCACAAGTTGACTTGTGGGCATTGTGAACAAGCATAACCCTCGAGCCTACAAGCAAAGGCACCTAGGCTCGACTCGGCTTGACTCAAATCTCATCTCGCGGATTACCCAAACTCAGACTTTCGTGGGCCGTCTTGCGAGCTTGTGAGCCGTCGAATCAGTTGTCCCCTTTATTTTTAATTAAAATTTTTTCTACATTTATTTGAATATTTTATCTTCCAAATTAAAATTTAAAATTACTTTTCTACTTTCAAGTTTCATCATACCGTGAAGACAAATAACTTACTTAATTTTCACTTTAACTAATAAAAATTCTTTTGTTTAAACTTTCTTATATGATATCTAAATAAAATAATAATAATAATAATAATAATAAGGTTGAACCCCAACCTTGAGGATTCCTACTGCCTCGTCCCTGAAGTATCGTGAGGGAGGTAAATCGAGGGATGTACCCTAACAGGCCAACGAATAAGAGCTTGCTCGTACACTGATATCCACAAAGAGTTCAATTTCATATCTCAAGAATCGAACCCTTACACTACGGCTGCCAATAAGGTTGAGACTACCTCACTCCTGTGTTTTGCACCACTGGGTTATGCCTCGGTTACATCTAAGTAAAAACTTATTTTTTTTCCCAAAAACTCTTTTCAATCATATATATTTTTTGTTAAAAAAATTATTTTCACACTTCTCCATAAATTTTCTCTATTTTAATTTATTTTATTTCAAACAATACATTTTTCGATAGAATTAAATTTCACAAAATTACTTCTTAAAGATTAATTTCACACAACAGCTTAGCAAAATGCTGTATAGATACTAGGGTCTGTTTGATAGCATTAAATTCCATTAGAAATGTCACATTCGACGAATTTGTTTTCTACTTTAGCTATTTGATATGAAATTGAAAATAAATTTCGAATTTCAAGGTACAAATACTTAAAACAAGTTTTTGGCCAATTAAGTAGCAATCGAATTTATATAATTTTGATGATTTTTTCTTTTCTAACTTATATGAAATTAATTTGGTTTTTTTTTTTATCGAAAGGACGTTTAGTTTTGTCTGACTCGGTTTCCGTTCCACCCACGACGTCCCTCTGAGTTTCATTGAGCCTGGCCCCCATTAAATTACATTCTATTACATTTTATTGTTCTCTCTTCTATATTCAACTATACAATCTTTCATAAAATAATATTATACGTAAATCGAAAAAAATTTCCTCTTTTTTAATCACTCATTGTTTAAAAAAATATTATTTCACTCATTTTCGTTACCAAAAAATTGGGGCGCGGGGGGGGGGGGGAGGGGGG
>NC_036239.1:16351289-16357262 GCF_002742605.1 Olea europaea var. sylvestris
CTAAATAATTTTTTTTTATCAACCTTTGCAATCGAAAGGACGTTTATTTTCGTCTGACTCGGTTTCCGTTCCACCCACGACGTCCCTCTGAGTTGCATTAAATAATTCCTCTCTCTCTCATGCACACCCACACCAGTCACACCCACCTGTACCATATTATTCCTTCGCTTTTCGTTCAGATCCCATAAAAAGTTCCTACTATTTCCCATCCCTAGCTGAAAACCATTTCAATTGCTGTAAGATTACACCTTTTTCAATCTTTTTTGTCAGTTTCAGTTTTGAAAACCCTAATTTAACTATTTTGATCACAGAAAAAAGTAATCCATATTTGCTTTATTGAATTCCAAGCGTCTTGAATCATATAGTTCCTGAATTGGGCATTCTCATATAGTGATTTATAGATCCCTTTTCATACAGTGATTTGAAGCTTGATAGATTTTTATAATTAGCTTGAATTTTTGGGGATTCTTGCTGAAAAAAGACTGAATATTTAGTTTGAAGGAATCTTCGGAGATTGAGTCGTGAATTTCTTAATTTAGCTTTTGAATTTTTGAGCTAGGTTTTCTAGATTTAGCTGAAGTGGCGTATGAAATAAAGCTCTGGCTTTTGAAGTTTTGCGTCTTTGAACTTTAATTGAAGGAATTTGTATAGTAGAAAGTGCGGAAAGAGAAAAAAAAAAAAAATGGAAAAATACGAGCTCGTGAAGGATATTGGGTCTGGGAATTTTGGTGTGGCGAGGCTCATGAGGAATAAGGAGACTAAAGAACTTGTGGCAATGAAATATATCGAAAGAGGACATAAGGTATGCATTCTTTATTCCTAGTAGTAGAAATCACTAATTTTCTTGTCAAGCCATTGATAGTGTGGTTTGCGCTGTGTGTGAATCTTTAGACACCTGTTGCTGTGTTGTTCAACATTTGAATTCCCTTTCTTAGTTAAGTGAATTATACAAATTTGAAGTTGGATATGAACAAATTTTATTAACAGTTGATTTGATTTATTTTATTCTATTTTATTTTTTTTTCGATTTAATGTAACTTTGCTCGTAGATTGATGAGAATGTGGCTCGGGAGATCATTAATCACAGATCACTTCGGCACCCCAACATAATTCGATTCAAGGAGGTGAGGAATCCAACGTTTTCCAAGTTTTCCTTTCACATTTTCTGTTTATAAGGTGAAATTTGGTTAGAAGGTTTGTTGTGCCGAATATCTGTTTGTGTTTGGATTTACAGGTCGTGTTGACTCCTACCCATCTTGCCATTGTCATGGAGTATGCGGCAGGTGGAGAGCTCTTTGAGAGAATCTGTAGTGCTGGAAGATTCAGCGAAGATGAGGTATTACAGCTTATTTTCAACTACCCCTCCATGCTACAGAAAGAACGGGGTCAAGAAACATATGATTTAGGTTTTGTACATTTTGATTTTCCACGTGATAGATACCTTTTCTTTTAATTTCAGGCTAGGTACTTCTTTCAGCAGCTCATTTCTGGAGTCAACTATTGTCACTCCATGGTAACTGAAACTTATCTTTCAAATTTGCTTATATGTATCTATGAATTTGTGGGTTTAAATTGTTTTTGGAATCCCATTGGTCTTTTCCTGTGCTGGAACTATGCTTCTTCGAATTTGTCTATGCTCTGCAGCAAATATGCCATAGAGATTTGAAGCTGGAGAATACCCTACTGGATGGAAGCCCTGCACCCCGCTTGAAAATCTGCGACTTTGGTTACTCAAAGGTTACACATTGTTATCTGATCATATAATGATATGTGGACTAGCTGGCTTTGTAATGTGGAGCAGAATGTACTTAGTGTGTTTGTAATTCTATTTTGTTTAGTCATCTCTGCTGCATTCAAGGCCCAAATCTACAGTTGGTACACCTGCTTATATTGCTCCTGAGGTCCTATCAAGAAGGGAATACGATGGAAAGGTATACACATCATTATTATTTTTTTCTTCGGACATAAGCATGGTTACAAGCCCCATCGTACCATAAAACATCATTCGGTCGTACTCTCTCCTACGTGTATATGTACATAGTTGAAATGTAATGTTTTTTGCTTTGCAGGTTTTTTGTTAACTTTTGTTTGCATTTTTTTTCAGCTGGCTGATGTATGGTCATGTGGTGTGACCCTTTATGTTATGCTGGTTGGAGCCTATCCTTTTGAAGACCAAGAAGATCCAAAGAACTTCAGGAAAACCATCCAAGTAAGTTTCTTCATTTCAATCTTTCAAATGCTACAAGGCCTTTGGTTTATGTTCCAAGTAAATGAGGGAATTATTTAATTGGTAGTCATGTAATCTTTGATGTTCTTTTCCAGCGAATAATGGCTGTTCAGTATAGGATCCCTGATTATGTCCACATATCTCAAGATTGTAGGCACCTCCTTTCTCACATATTTGTTGCCAATCCAGCCCGGGTATGTATTCTATCGATGTATTACACTTGTCGGAGAACTCACTTCTCGTGCATTTGAGTGTATGCTAAATGATTAAAATCTAGTTTCTTTTTTTTTTTTTTTTCTTTTTCTTCTTCTTTTTTTTTTTTTTTTTTGGATACATAACTTGGAATTGATACTACAATGAAAAAATTATATGTGTTTTGTCATCTTCACTTGTTGCCTCTGGCTTAGACTTTGTCTTTGTGAGTTTCAGATAGTTCTATGTCATATTCAAAATGGAAGATCTTGGATAGTGCATAAAATCATGGATTTTCCTTTATTTACTTTTCAACCCACTCTGACTTATGAATTTTAAATAGCGCTTTGTAGTATGAAGTTTGAATTGTTTCAAATCCATGATTATTGTCTCTACCTACTATATGTAGAAAGCATTTTCAATGTCATAATAGGATTTTGATTATCCCTTTCACTGTTTGTTGTGCCATTTTTTTAATAAGTGCTGATATTTTAGATTATTGAGAATGTTTTATCTTTTGTCTTTTTGAAGTTGTGATATAAGCTGAGCCACACTTAATTTAAATATTGATTGTCAACATCACAAGTGGGCTTGGTAATGTTCCGTTTAAGATTTTGTAATTGGGTTTCAGATTACATTATGATTTTCTTGGTGCAGAGGATCTCAATCAAAGATATTAAGACACACCCATGGTTTCTGAAGAATTTGCCGAGGGAATTAACTGATTTAGCTCAAGCAGCATACTACCGGAAAGGAAACCCTACCTATTCCCTTCAAGGTGTGGAGGAGATCATGAAAATTGTGGGCGAGGCCAAGACTCCTGCTCCAACCTCCCGTTCAGTTGGAGGCTTTGGTTGGGGAGGCGAAGAGGAGGAGGAAGAACTAGAAGAGGAGGAAGAGGAAGAGGAAGACGAGTATGATAAGCAAGTGAAGGCCGTGCATGCAAGTGGAGAAGTGCGTCTCACTTGAGCACTATGTGCTGCCGAAATCTGATGCTATTATGGTTGTAAAAAGTATATTTTACAGCTTGAAGTGTTGGTTTAATAAGCTTGTAAATTCGTAGTGTTGTTGTCAAGAGGCATCAGGCATGTGCATTTTATTTAGAGGGTAGTAGACAAAATTTCATGGTTAAGTTTGAGTGTGTTTGCATATCACAGATATGGGGGTGGATCAAATTACTCTTTAGAGTTGTTACATATCCAAGTTTTATGGAACATTGTGTGAATTTTATCCTGTGATTTTGACGTGATGTTGCTTTTATTCGGAACGCTCCTCACCCCTATGCATGCTGATCGAGTCGTTTTGATCACAATTGCTCGTTTCTATCATAATGCTTAAACCAGAAGAATGGTTTGCTTTATCTATGCTGCACTTTATCATGTTCAATCAGCAGAACAATTGTTTATGATTGTTAAAAAAAATTGCGGATACTTCCAACTTTAGATTTGTCTAACACAGTTTTATTTTTAAAGCCAAATGGTTGTTTTCTCAAAATTTTTACTAGTTTAATGGTATAGATTCTTTTCGAGGCAAAAGCAGAAATTAGGCTGGCACTACCATTGCTTTGTTGTAAAGTTGGTATTGCTAATATGGTAAAAGTTCAGTGGCCTCATAATGCAGGCTGCCGTGCTCTGTTGTCCTAGATTCTTCCACAAATTATTTCACGTTCCGTTTATAGCGTGCCTGGACTGTAATTTAAGCTTATTAAGCATACTTATTCACACAAACATCCCAAGCTTGAGCCTTTTCCTGAACCACGCATTACATACCTCAAAAGCCATTATTAAAGTAGAAACAATGATCTTTATTAGGATAAGATATATTTACGAAACTTATAGAATAAGAAAAGTCTTGTCTAATGGTAATCATTGAGTACATCACATAGTCGAAATGACAAGGTGACGTGCCTCAAAAGAAGGGTTGAAGCTTTTTAGCTTGTAGCTTTCCCCATCCCCCCTTCGTCGGGCGACGCTTGCATGGGGATCTAACTTTCAGGAATTAAGATAAATATATTCCCGTTCTTTAAAATCTACACTTTTTCAAAATCTAGAAAATAGACGGGATTCTAGGATTTGATTCCTTAGCATCTCATTTCATTTCTCTAAACCTCGATTACAAGGCATCGACTAGAAGATAAAACAATATGAGACCCTATGGAACACCAACCCGCTTGAACCCTTTCATCCCAAACTTACTAGTTTAGTGAAAGTAACTGGTTTAATTAATGCTCAGACAAGAGTTAGGCCTATCCCTTTTAATAACCAATCCTACGATACTACAGGCTTCTCCTAGCTGTTTCATGTCAAATTCTTTCATGAGCAGCTGTTTGATCCTACTTGCCATCTTGTTCGCTCTTATGAAACATGTCATCAACATATAATGAGAGATAGTTAACAAAGTCAGTTGCTAAATGCAGTAGCACAAGAAATTATCCAACTTGTTTCTCATGAATCTATTTTGATCACATAGATTTCTAACTTCTTGTGCCACTGCCTAGGAGACGGCTTAAAGAAATAAAGAAATTTCTTAAGCAAGCAAACCAAGTCTCCCGCTTACTTGGTTTTAAAACCTTGGGGCTGTTCCATATATATGGTCTCTTAAAGATTGTTTTTACATTCAGTCGTTCTAGTTCTTTGTTTGAATTAGCAGCAATCGACAAAGTTTCTCTTATGGCTTTAAACTTAACCACAAGAGAGAAAACTTCTATATAATCTTCGTGACTGAGGCACGCATTTTCGTCCCAAGACAAGTAGGCATGCGATGGAGTATTATGGAGATAAAATGCCATCAATGGAGACGATTCTACCAGAAAGCAAGTATCTAATGATATTATGTCTTTGATGTGTGTGTCTAGACTTACCATTATGTGTCACAATTTGTGCCAATCTAATTTTAGCTGGTCACATACGAGGTGCAAAATGTTTACCAATTAGAAAATCGTCAGTAATTCAAAGTCTACGCTTCTTTCCAGCCTTATTTAAAGTCACAATTTTCAGATTCAATTATTGATCTTTAAATACACAAGATGTGAGGAGGATTTCTGTGAAACAACCGCATTGTCTGTAATATATTGGTGGGTTTTGAATATAGATACTATATATCCTACCATTGTGTCCCCTTTACGTTTTTCAGGTATTAAGTAATGTGTCGTTCGCAAATTCAGTGTTCAACAAATGTCCCAATACTCAATCTATAATATTTGGACAAAGATTTTTCTCCTAGATTAAATTAGATAATCAATTGAATCATTGATCATAACATATTAAAGCAATATGTCACACTAGGTAATCTTAAGAACTCTACTGCCATTGACAACAATATTGTCATATTTCGCATGTCATCTTTTTTGAGGATCGTACTAACTCTTTTTCAAATTCGATAAATGTTGCATGATCGTATATTTCATTATAGTTCTATGAGGCTGTCTCTTTTTTTGTTGATTTTGAACAATTATCTGATCGTTACCCACTGACATATGGGACCCACGTTGACAGTAATGTTTGAAGATCTACCAGTGAAATACCTAAATTGCCATAAATGCCTGTCAAACTATA
>NC_036239.1:16358361-16380634 GCF_002742605.1 Olea europaea var. sylvestris
GAATTTTTTTTTTTTTTTTTTTTACGTAGTCCTGCGCATTAGCCAATCGAATCTTTGTTCACGAATACTTATACAGAAAAAGTCTTGAAATGATTTCTTATAGAAAAATGACACTTTCCATTTGACAGTAGGTAGGATAAAAACTTTTTATCACATCAACAGTGAGAAATTTTTATCATGTTCACTGGGAGCAAGAGATTATATATATATTATCGTGATGGAGAGCAAATACTTATTGTACTCTTTTCGTATATCAAGGCTTTGTCCCATTTATTTAATTTTCCTACGAGATTATAAATGGGGCAGCTTTTGTATCATATTCAAAAAAAACTTTTACTATGAATTTTTCTCGTCAGATTTTTCTTAATAAGGTTTTAACAAAACATATTCGTTGTGCAGTAAGTATTCAATGAGGAATGTTATAAATATCATAGTTATGGATGCCCATGACCTACAAAATATTTATCCTCAATATAACTCTTTGATTTTAATCTCATATGTTACAAATAGCATACAAGACCCTGAATAAAACAAGAAGATATGTTTATCCAACTGGGGATAGATGAATATCTTGTATGACGATGGTATTGACTATGATGAAGCAAGACAAGCCATCCATAAGCCAAACTTTCACGAACCAGCCCACTGAGTCAGCAAGCGATCCGGGCACATTGCCTCGAGAAATGTAATTGATAATTTTTTTTAGTGTTAATTTCCTCCACTTATTATTCTGTTTACTTCAAAACAGACAAAAGAACATAAAAGAAAAGAAATTAAAAAAAAATAATAATAATAAAGAAAAGAGAAAGCCAACAAAGTCGTCTCACTTCCATAGACATCACATTCCCACCTTGGTGTTGGTGAAGAAGTGAAATATGCAGCTCCCACGTATTTCATGTTGGCACATTATCTATTTGTCTCATGTCTTAACATTGCGGCTTCTCATTTTAGCCTTTATTTTTCCCTCATCCGGATTTTTTTCTTAGAGTCACAGCATCAAAAGATGAGACAAATAGATGACGTGCCCACATAGAATACTTGTGAACTGCATTTCAACAGTGGTAACAGCAAAAGCACCTCTCTTCCTCTACAAGTTGTTCACCCTGAAATGGAGAGGAATTTCCAAGAAAAATTAAGAAGAAATTGCAAATAATGTTGTTGAGAGATACAATGGGGAGAGACCTCTGTTGGAAAAATTATCGCCACCCGGGTTGGAGAAGAAACGACATAGAAGTGATATCAAGAAGATGAAATAAATGTGAAGAACAAATCAAATATGAAAGGCTCAAACACAACATTATATCGTTGTCCTCAAACGATATTTGCCCCTTCTTGGTAACAATTTTGGTGCTTAAAGGATCTCGCGACAAACGATTTGTAGGATTAATCAAGCCTTGTAGAGAATAATACACTTAAGCACATGTGTTTTTCTCCAAAACTTCAAGAACACAAGGAGGAAAAAATGAGTATGGAAGAAGAAATAATTTAACTTTCTTATGGAATGAAAAAAGTTTATCATATATTTGTAACATAAATTTGACACCATGTATTGATCCATCCATCACCTATTTATAGATTTGAATCAATACTCTACGAATAGGTGCCAAAATTTGATGAAGAGTTGCAAGAAACCCTCCAAAAGCCGCCAAAAACGAACTGAAAAAATGGCCTCTAACGGTCACTTTAAATGCGGTCGCATGGTTTATTTGTGATTGAGCCTTTTACGCTCGGCATATGGCCATGCGGTCGCATGGTTAAATATGGAGACGCCGTTTTAGTTTCATGTTCCAATTTTGTTTCTTCCATTCCACACACGTGTTTATTGATTTTTGAACAACATATTTTCAACAATCTCCCACTTGTTCAAATTTCAATAAACTCTCATATTCAAAGTATCAATACTCATGCGTAAGGATTAGATATCTTTCAATTTGAATCTAACCATAGTGTAATTCAAACAAAGTAAAGTCGGAATCAAAGGTAGCGTGAAGCTTTGAACCAATTGTTCGATGTGACAGTACCGATAAGAATATACACACGAGTATTACGTGTTCTCAAGTTCCTCAATCTCGCTTAGCGCTTATATGCCCTTGTGCTTATCCTTTTCAACAAACTTTTAAGAGAGAAACTTCAATTCTCTATTGAAGCGGCACCACTTCGAAGTTCGTCTAGGTGAAATTCTTTCAGTACCTTTGTTACTTTTAGAGGTACTTGTGTTTTAGAATTGAACTTCATTAAGAGCTTAAAGCTCAACCTTCATTTCAGTAACAACCAGCATTATTTTAATTAGGATAGGATTATCGCAAATTTGTATAATGTTGCAACCATCCACATATCGAATGACTTGTTAGTACCCTTTAAACCCGTGGATTACCTTTTGAGTAATGACAGGTAGGGTTGCCGTCATTGGTGGACCTTTATATTTTAGGAGTTTCAACCCCATCCTACTCGAAGTAGATGTCACTAAAATTTATTTAGTGGTCTTGTTAAAGGATCCGCTAATATTTTCTTCGGAAATTATTCCATATTTGATAATTTCCTTGTGACGTCACCCCTAAGACTTATACGTCACTTCTCATTTCATGTGATGCTTCTTACTCACTTTGTTTAAAGCTTTATAGATTTTCAAAACATCATTGGATGATTTCCATTAATTCATTACACTAGTCAGTCACTTCTATTTGTGGATTTTCATACTTGGGTATTCACATATCATCATTGAATCATTACAATGATCTTCAATGAATATATATATATTTTAAATATTCCATTGGTTTTGCAAGCGCCACAATCAGCCTTTACCCATTTAATCCACCTTAGACTTAGTGTGTTTCATCCTTACAAAGTCTTCTCTACCTTTCTTTATCATAGATGTATTTCTATGATTATAAGGTTTAGGGAATTTTACTTTTCTATTAAGTTACTCCCACAATTCCTTAATTAGGAATTCTTATGTAATCTTGTAATATTGCATCTTGAACTTCTCATGTAAGTTCACAAGCGTTATTGATAACCTCCATATTTAGGGTTATATTCGAGCTTAGAGTTCATTAATGTGTTAACCCCCACATTTGAGATTATACTTGAACTTAGAGTTTATCAACTCTTTTATAGTTCAATTTTCTTATCACTTAGATAACATCCGAATCGAGTGCTTCATGAAAGTCTCATTACTTTCAAATAGTGGTTGTCGATTTCGCACAAATTATTTTTCCATTCAAATTTGTACTTCAATCACTTATAATAGTTTGATCATCCAAATTAAATCAAGATTGTCACATAGACCATCAACACTTTACTAAGCATGAATCAACTTAATTGATTCCATGATCGAAGCCAAATTCAACAATGAAGAAGACTAAGCATCTTGCTTTACAAGAATTGCAACTTCTCCAAGCATATACAATTTTATCACATTGTGACATTTCACATAATAATATTATTCATGTCACATAATATGGCACATATCACCTTATATTCCATGTTAGAAAAGTTGTGTCACAATCTTACAAAAGGATACACCTTTAGAATATTTCATAATATTCTTCACAATTTTATCCTTTATAAATGAATGTCATTTACAATCATTATTTTCAAGGATATTCAGCACCACCGCCATCTATAAACACCATTGTGTTATATAAATATTTTCCATATCCCAATAAATGGGTAAGCAATTTTCACTTTGAAAATTAAGACAAAATCACACTTTGTCACAATCTTATGCACATATAATTTTGCATAAGTCATCTCATTAATTTCATCAAGTTAATTGAGGCTCAACAAGATATGGAATTTTAATTAATAGTTTACCATATCATTTTTCATGTTCCAATAAAAGGAATAGTCATGAAAGTTCAAATACTTTTACAAGTAGTTGGCATTCTCCCAACATTTAAACATGTCCAATAGTTCGGAGTAATTTTCCTATTCAAAGTGAAGAAGGAATAACAACGAATATGTTTATTCCAAAATAGTTGGCAGTACATAGACGACATGTGGCTGGAAAGAATTTATGGTACTTCTTCCCGACAAATGCCCACTGTCTCAATGGAGTTCAGATCTCAATTAAAATCCATACAACATTTCGCATGGCAGTTATAAAAAATGAACAGGCATGAATTAAAAACTCAGGTCTCTTCATGCACCTTTCCAATTACATACTTCCAGTCCCATGCATTTAATTATCAAAGATTTGACAGCCAATAGGAACCAAAGCATATAATTAAATTTCCATAAATTTCCATTGTCAAACTATGCATGCAACTGGGTTCCCATATATTAAAAGGTCTATGGTATCACTTAATAGAGACACCCTTTGAATTAAAAGGTGCCACAATAGAAAACTGGCAGATGAAAATTTCAATAATTCCGGCGTTTCTAAGCATCCTGCCATTTAACCATATGCAAACAAATGGATGGCATCACACACATTTTCTTATGTAATCATCACGTGTTCATTTTTCATAAATTGGAGTATTTTAACGCCTCTTTTAACCAGTCGATGGAAACATGAAATGTTGCAATAGAACTTACGTAAAGATCATATAATATGTTAATTACCGACATCCAGATCCTTCATGCAACTTCTCCATAAGATGCAAACAATATTAAAAAGTGTCAGCAAAAGTGCAAAACTGCCCAAAATTAAAAACTGGGGAAAATTGGAATGTTCTTGAATGCACATATGATTTCAAAATCACGTATTTCCATATACATGTATCATCAGAACAGATTCAATGCAAGTGTCTCACAAAGAAACAATTTGAATAATCTGATTTTGCCAGAACTTAATAGATATGTCCATATTAATAAAACATCCACCGAAGAATCTCTCACTTCGAACAAATTAGAATATAAAATGCACATGAAAGATCATGCAAAAGGATTCATCTTAAGATTGTTGGAGAATATTACGCCGATTATGTGCAAATTAACGAAATCAAAATGTAATTTGACTTACCGAAATAGGATTTGAGAAGCAAAACATAATAATTATCGAATCCAAACGGTTGAACATGGATTCATCCCGAAATCAAACTCATGATGAAGGATTCCATTCTTTCATTGTTCTCTTCAACGCTGTCGGAGTAACCTTCAATCTGAATTTGCCTTCTCATGGAGTTCTTCCCACCGAATGATCCAAAAAAATATGGATTTCATCAACTTGATCTCGCCAAAGTAATTTCGTTCTCCATCGCAAAAAAGGTATCATTTGAGATTGTTGGAAAAATTATCGCCACCGGGGTTGGAGAAGAAACGACATAGAATTGATATCAAGAAGATGAAATAAATGTGAAGAAAAAATCGAATATGAAAGGCTCTAACACGACGTTATATCGTTGTCCTCAAAAGATATTTGCCCCCTCTCGGTAACAATTTTGGTGCTTAAAGGGTCTTGCGGCAAACGGTTTGTAGGATTAATCAAGTCTTGTAGAGAATCAAACACTTAAGCAAATGTGTTTTTCTCCAAAACTTGAAGAACACAAGGAGGAAAGATGAATATGGAAGAAGAAAGAATTTAACTTTATTATGGAATGAAAAAAGTTTATCATATATTTGTAACATAAGTTTGACACCATGTATTGATCCCTCCATCACCTATTTATAGATTTGAATCAATACTCCACGAATAGGTACCAAAATATGATGAAGAGTTGCAAGAAACCCTCCAAAAGCCACTAAAAACTAACTGAAAAAATGTCTTCCAACGGTCACTTTAAATATACCATGCGACCGCATGGTTTAACTCCATGCGGTTGCATGGTATATTTTTCATTGAGCCTTTTAGGCTCGGCATATGGCCATGCGACTACATGGCCAAATACACCATGCGGTCGCATGGTTAAACATGCAGACGCTGTTTTAGTTTTATATTCCAATTTTGTTCCTTCCATTCCACACACGTGTTTATTGATTTTTGAACAATATATCTTCAATAACCTCTAGCTTATTATGTTTGTCCAATATATTTTTGTAACTTCACCATACCTTGCAAAACCAATTGTGGACACTGGTTTTGTGGCATGCCTTTTCTTCCTCCTACTTATAATTTTACTTCAAAATTTAGTTGTGACATTAAAAACAACTTTGTAAGTTATCATAAACAATTTTAAATAAATACACTAATTTTATGCAATAAGTAAAGAAAAAAGCAACATTTGATCTTGAAATGGGAAGAAAAAATGGGGGAAACGAAAGGAAAACTTGCTACAAAACCAGTGACCACATCGGTTTTGCAATTTGCATGGGGTGGTGAACTTGTCAAAACAAATTGGACAAAAATCATCAATAATTGGAGGTCTGGAGGTCTCACCTGATTGTATCCCCCATCAAGATTGTCTTCCTCATTTTCCCTCTTCAAGTGATGTTCTGAACACTATGCATCTGTCTCTGAAGAAAAGTAGAGGAAGAGATGTGCTTCTTTTGGGAATTTTATGACAACTCTTATAGGCAAATTCTAAAGCGCTTGCTATCACTTCTATAGAAATGGATTCGACACGTAGAAATGCAGCCAACACTTATAAATGCCGGCGACACATATTTTTAAGTAACACTATTTAACACCACTGGTCCAGTCAAGGTGGTTTATCGTTTAGAGCCATGTATTTTAACACTAGTGGTACTAGATAATATTATTCATATTTTTTTATTCAAATACAAGTGGGTGCCATCACTTTGTCACACCTTCTCATCTTCCGGCTTTGCTTTTTTCACCTTTTTCTTCTCAACTGATATTTTCACTAAAAGCCAAACCCGGAGTGGAGCTCCACATTTTCCCCACTTCACTAAGGTCGGAATGAAGTGGGGAAAATGGTGGTTGATGAAGTCTATGAACAAACTTCAGTCGTGTAAAATTTAGCCCGTTTCATCCCCATTTTTAGTATATATTTTGGAGTTCAAATTTGACCATTGGAAGATGGTTTATGTGGAAAATGGAGTTTGTCCCACATAGGAAAAATATGAAAGCAGGAACCACTTTAAATATGATTGTACATTGGAAGGGTGTCATCGTGTGTAGCATACAGGCTCCCTTCACGTGCACGTGCAAGGGGATGCAAGTCACAGATCGAAATAGCCTTCGAACCTTGAACTTGTGTGCGGGCGCGACCTGTGTACATGAATATCGGACCGAACGGAACAAAACTTGGCCCGTTTGGAGTGTCCACGTTTTACAATTTTTTCTTGCTTTCTCCACTGACTTTTGAGTTTTTGAAACTTCCAAAACTCTCAAAAACTGAAGTGACTCCAATATTTATTGCCACAGAGTTAATGGTAGATTCATCTATATAAATTTTCATTTTTCAACAATTCCAGAACATACGAAAATACTGCATACACAAAATACAGAGAAAAATTGTTCTGCATCACCGTGTCGTTCAGTCTATCTGCATATATAATTTTTCTGTCAGCGTCATCTTGATGGTGATATTGTTCGGATACTAATCAGTTCGTCGGAGTAGTTTCTACAGTACTTAGATTCTACTGATTTACCGTTGTATTTTAGAAAACAGACGTTCGAATTAAATCTCAAGCGCTTATGGTGAGGGAGTGAATTTGTTTTAAAGAAACTGTGCTCGCATAGGCCTCAGGTTGAAAGTTCATCCGTTATTTATATATTTCTACGATTTATTTGTGTGATTCATATAACTTGCAATTTTATTATTTTGTCGTTACATTTATGTTTATTAAAAATTAATCTGGGTTACTTGGACAACTAGATTAGTTAATCAAATTAATTTGTTTATTCTATTGAAAATTAAATCTGCTAGATTTTGTCTTGTACATTGCATATACGATGTTCTGCAATTCCGGTATGTGTAAGTGCAAAATCGAGATCTAAAGACAATATATACATATACGGTAGACAACATATACGGTATGCTAAGCTGTTGTATATATGGTATGCTGTAAATACTGTATACGTAAATACAGTATATTGCATATACGGTATGTATAAATCAGACATGTAAAGTTCATATATGGTATGAATGAATCATGTTTCATCCACTACACTAAAATTCAACAATTAGAACACTGAATTTGCTGACAGAGAAAGATGCAACAGTCTATAAAATGTTTATAGTCTGTCCATTTCCTACCCGCCATTGGTTGATCAACTCAGTCTCCTAAATGATACTTCTGATACATTGGCGAGCTGTAAAATGGTTAATTAGATACCTCTAAGGTACTTTTAATTTGAAGTTATGTTACTCCAATAATGATTGTATTCTATTAAAAGAGAAAGTAAGATGAGAGAGAGTACTCTGTAAACAATCTTGGAGAAACTTTCCATTTGTTTCTCAAGAAAATCGGTTGAGTCGAGAGCGTCTTATGGCTAGTGATTTGTGTAAAGTCATGGGGGGTGTAATATCTTCCTATATAGTAAATTGATAGGGGCGGAGCCAAAAAATAATATTAGGATGGGTTGAAATTTAAAAAACTTTGAATGAACTTATGCCACAAGAAATTGAGTTTCGAAGGCTATTTTTGTGACATTCATGATAAAAAGTATACTACATTCAATGAAATTAAAAAAAAAAAAAGTTTAGATGTCACACATTAAGATATTCCACTAAATTTTTGTATTTTTTTTACCAAATAGAAAATCGATGCTTAACTTAAAAAAATATAAACTAACCGAATCATTGCAGAATTAAGCAAAAATACATATCTACCAATGAACATTTAAAAAATTATATAATGAGTACTCTTCTAGTAACTTTGACAACTCGTTTTTCTAAACAATTGTAAGTTATTTATTTTGATCATAATATTATCTACTTTATGGTCAAAATAAGTATTTTTTTTATTTTTATAAATAAGAATTAGAAATGAATGAAAACATATGTAATTTAGAAAAATACATAGTGTCTTAAATATTAGAATAAGTAATTTACTTTTAGATCTAATCAATACAAATTATCTGTAATAAAATTTACTTAATAATTATAAGTAAATTTTAGTCAAACATGCATTAAATAGAATATCTAATTTGACAATAAAATATTCACATTTCATAAATGTCATGAAAACAGTAATTAATAATTATAGTGTCTTTAATGCAAATTGAATAATTGAGCATTAGACTTAGGTTGAGATTTAAATTAAAGCTAGACCAATGCTAATATCTGGGCCACAATTCTAAAATCTTTGCTTAGAACATAATATGGGCTGTGGAGCATTAATGGGCTAACATCTGGGCCACAATTCTAAAATCTTTACTTAGAAAATAATATGGGTTGGGGACCTCGGACTCTGTATATTGATTAGGGATTTATTCCTTGCCTTGGACATAGGATCTATTTAATCCGAACCAAGTGATCTCATGTTCATCATTTTTTTTACTCTGTTTATTGTTGGTGAAAATAGTAAACTTAGCTTTAATTGATTTAAATATTTGCTCTTTGATATTAAATTACTTACGTTCATTTGTTTTTATTATTGTTATTCTTGCATTTTCATTTATGTGGCCAATGAATGAATATATTTAGTGATTTGTACATCGTTCGAGAAAATATTATGCATTTTAGACCAAATAATAGAAACCCTAGGTCTGTGTAAGGATTATAAATTTTTTTCCCAATCCCAGTTGACTCATTGAGATATTTTCACAAAGATTTAATACGATTGTTTGACTTTAATCGACATAAAGATGTAGTAGGTTAAATCAATCAATTACCGTTAATTTCACTCAAGAGAAGTAATTAACTAAATTTTAAAAATCGGGTCTAACATCGTAAATGGGTAATTTATTAATTTGCTTGCGTAGAAATTAATTAGGCGATAGTTAAGCGAAGCTATGAATCCCAACCACGTTTTCCTCCAAAATTCCCAAGATTTTTTTATGTTTTATTAGTTTGTAGATTTTTAGTCATCTTTTACGTTTACAAATCAAATTTTATTGTGTGTTTGTTTTTATTATTAGAATTAAATTGATTAAGATTGTGTAATCGAAAGTAAACATTTCTCGAGGAATCGACAACTTGAACTAAAAATGTCCACTTTATTACTTAAACACTACCCATGCACTTACGGTTTGTATTTCTTAGCAAACAGTAACTTTCCCTTTTTCTTCAACTTTAGAACTTGCAGAATTTTCCATGAAGAGTTGTTCTCCATTTAATTCTTTGTAGTTTGAGAACATGGTTTTGTTTGCATAAATGTGACGGGTAGCACTAGTATTAACCCACCATTTCCTTGAATTTTCAATGTTGTTATATTTAGAAACAACTGCAAAAAAATTCATCTCTTGTATCCCTTCAAAAAGGTATATTTTTCAACCACATTTGCTTGTGAGTTCTTCTAAGGCTTTCGACATTCATTTGAGTGATGTCCGACTTCCACAATTATAACAGTTGCCTTTAAACTTCTTGGCATTTTTAGAGATATCTCTTTTTAGTGCATTACCAGAGATCTTATGCTTCTTGTTGATAACCTTCGAACCAGTTTCAACAAAATTTGCTCCAAATTGAACAATAGACTTTCTTTCGATTTTTCTATCATCTTCTGCAATCCTCAAATGGACTATCAATTGCTCCATGTTCATCTCATTGCGTTTGTGTTTGAGATAGTTCCTGAAATCTCTCCACATAGGAGGGGGTTTCTCAATGATGGCTGCAACTTGGAAGAATTCACTTAATTCTATCTTTTTTCGCACAAATGTCATGAAGTAGAACATGCAGTTCTTGCACTTTATTAATGATTATTTTGAAGTCTATCATCTTGTAATCAAGAAACTTTCCAACTAGAAATTTCTTGGTACCAACATCCTCCATTTTGTATTTTTTCTCCCAAGAATCCCAAAGTTCCTTGATCGACTTTATAGTACTATATACTCCATAAAGTGTTTTATCCAATTCATTTAGGATGTAGTTTTTACATAGAAAATTCGAGTGTTTCTATGCATCCAATGCAATAATCGATTCACGATTATTTTCCCCTTCTTGTACCGCTAGAGGGTTTTTGGTTAAGAACTTCGTCAAGTTCAAAGTAGTGAGATAAAACATCTTCAAATTTCTCTGATCTTCCCCATGTGGGATTGGAGAATTTTGAAGTGGTACAGCCAAAGGTGGAACCACATTATTTGTTCCATTTGTTGTTTGACTTGAAATAGTTTCAATGATATTTTGTTATATTACGTAAACAGAATTTTAATACAAATAAAATTTAAGATCAGAATAGCACAAATGTCTATTCCAAAGATGAAGAGAACGAGGTATGATCCACCGAACAACAAACAAAAATTTGTCTTAAGAATTGTTAGGGAATATAGTAAAGTTTGTTTTGAATGTGGATAACAAAAGGCTAAATATAACAAAGAAAAAACGAAGTTAAACAAAGTAACGAAATTAGAAATGAAGAAGAAGAAAGTGATTGAATGATTCAAGGAAAGTGAAAACACTATTTCCATAAGACAAATTTGCCTTGCAATAGTGTTAAAGGAGTAACGACAATTATATCCCACAATATAATAGATAATTTCCTTTTAGTATAAGCACTTCAAACTATAATGCAACAACGAATTCAAAAGGACTAAGATATTTTTAGAATGATTTTTGGAGAGTTTTTAATATAATACTCAATGCAAATGACATAGGATGCATAATGGACATCCAAAAGGTCCTATTTATAGAAGAGGAGATGTTATGAGTGAAGTGACACGCCCAAAACTTTGCAACCATACAAAGGGAAGCATCTTTTGCTGTCGCTAGCTTCTTGCTTGAGCGACAGTCTCTTTGCTTGAGCACTAGGTGATCAATGGAGTTGAGCAAATTTTTTGGCAAGTTTTTCCTATTTTCTTTTTAATTTTGGACCTTAATTTTTTATTCATCTGAAATTGGTTTTGAGATTTCAAATATACCACGACAATCTACTCGACGAGTAGAATAAGTTAATTTATTTATATTTATAATTTAACTATCGGATCAAGTTCAAAATTTGGCCGAAGTTGACACAAATTCACTTTCCAAATTTTTATACTCAAGCAAAATTTTCAATCTTTAAACCAAATTCCAACATTTATGCTTCGCCATTTCTTCGTTTCTTGGTTTGCCTTCTCCTTTTGAGTGTGCAGTTCTATATCGGAGATTTTCGAAGGAAGCAAAATCCTCATGATAACTTGTCCACCCTCTACATAATGTTTCTAAGGAAACAAGACCGCTATATACTTAATGGGGACAAAGACATTTGGAGGCTAGAAATGGGGAAGGAGTGGATCCAGGATTAGACTAAAAAAAAATTTCAAGTCGAGCTAAGAAAAAGTTACACGTAAATTTTATTTTTTATTTTAACAAAACTAAATGGGCAGCCCAAATCCCGCCTACGTCCGCCCACAAGAAGAAGAAAATGGAGGAAATCAATGATAAATTTAATGCTCTCATTTCTTTCTTTAGTTTTACCTTTAATTTCTGAATAATGACATTAGCAGGTACTCACTGTTATAATCATACTATATGGTATACAAGTTGTAATTAGTGATTTAATGCATGAAACAATAAAAAACTACCACATTAATGCATTAAATCACAAGCCGTCTTATAAGATGCCACGTAAGATGACTACCGCAACGAGTTACTATGAACAACGTTACTCTTAATTTCTTCAAAGTTGTGATGTATCCCTTAAACCCTTTTACTTCTTTATTTTTTTATTACCTATAATGAGCTAAATTAGTTTATATTAGAGTACTTTTATTGTAATTAATTTCAACTTTTGCTATTTGAAATTGTGTTACCCACTTATATCTTGTGCTCGATACGTGCTTAATTGCTTTCTTTTGATTGATCAGTAAATGATTCTCTTGTAATTTGTGAAATCATCAAGATGTTTTATATTTTTGGGACTGTGTATCAAACGTTTTAGATTTGTAAGAGAGAGAGAGAGATATACTCCTAATATTAGGTGATCCCTTTTAGCTATTTCTCAAAACTTTAGAGTGTATTTGATTGGCATGGAAAATATTACCTAGAAATGAAAATGTTTTCCATCTTTTGTGGAAAATAAAAACCACCTCTACCCAAGGAAAATGTTTTCCTTAAAAACAGTGAAAATTAGGCATATTTTCAAAAGTTGGAAAATATTTTCCATGGAAAAAATAGCAATCAAACACTCTAAATAAAAATTTGGGTGAAAAACTGATATTTTCCATTAAAAATAAACGTAATCAAACACACCTTTAATGTGATTTAGTAGGTATTAATCGACATAAAAATATAGTAAATTGATACGCTGAATTAGGGCTAATTTCAAGCTTGAGGTAGCTAACTAGCTAGTTTTGGAGAATCTGGTTTATCTATGGTTGTGGGTACCATATCAATATAGGGAAATTAAGTATACAACGATTAATTTCCTGGCACTTTAAACAAATTGAGTCACCCAAAATTAGTTTTACTTGATTTAATTGTTTTTATCTGCAATTTATTTGAGTAGTTTAGTTAAAAACATGAAACCAGTTTGTGTGTGCATGTTTAACCATATGCAAACAAATGGATGGCATCACACACAATTTCTCATGTAATCATCACAGGTTCATTTTTCATAAATTGGAGTATTTTAACGCCTCTTTTAACCAGTCGATGGAAACATGAAATGTTGCAATAGAACTTACGTAAAGATCATATAATATGTTAATTACCGACATCCAGATCCTTCATGCAACTTCTCCATAAGATGCAAACAATATTAAAAAGTGTCAGCAAAAGTGCAAAACTGCCCAAAATTAAAAACTGGGGAAAATTGGAATGTTCTTGAATGCACATATGATTTCAAAATCACGTATTTCCATATACATGTATCATCAGAACAGATTCAATGCAAGTGTCTCACAAAGAAACAATTTGAATAATCTGATTTTGCCAGAACTTAATAGATATGTCCATATTAATAAAACATCCACCGAAGAATCTCTCACTTCGAACAAATTAGAATATAAAATGCACATGAAAGATCATGCAAAAGGATTCATCTTAAGATTGTTGGAGAATATTACGCCGATTATGTGCAAATTAACGAAATCGAAATGTAATTTGACTTACCGAAATAGGATTTGAGAAGCAAAACATAATAATTATCGAATCCAAACGGTTGAACATGGATTCATCCCGAAATCAAACTCATGATGAAGGATTCCATTCTTTCATCGTTCTCTTCAACGCCATTAGAGTAACCTTCAATTTGAATTGGTCTTCTCATAGAGTTCGTCCCACCGAATGATCCAAACAAGATATGGATTTCATCAACTTGATCTCGCCAAAGTAATTTCGTTCTCCATCGCAAAAAAGGTATCATTTGAGATTGTTGGAAAAATTATCGCCACCGGGGTTGGAGAAGAAACGACATAGAATTGATATCAAGAAGATGAAATAAATGTGAAGAAAAAATCGAATATGAAAGGCTCTAACACGACGTTATATCGTTGTCCTCAAAAGATATTTGCCCCCTCTCGGTAACAATTTTGGTGCTTAAAGGGTCTTGCGGCAAACGGTTTGTAGGATTAATCAAGTCTTGTAGAGAATCAAACACTTAAGCAAATGTGTTTTTCTCCAAAACTTGAAGAACACAAGGAGGAAAGATGAATATGGAAGAAGAAAGAATTTAACTTTATTATGGAATGAAAAAAGTTTATCATATATTTGTAACATAAGTTTGACACCATGTATTGATCCCTCCATCACCTATTTATAGATTTGAATCAATACTCCACGAATAGGTACCAAAATATGATGAAGAGTTGCAAGAAACCCTCCAAAAGCCACTAAAAACTAACTGAAAAAATGTCTTCCAACGGTCACTTTAAATATACCATGCGACCGCATGGTTTAACTCCATGCGGTTGCATGGTATATTTTTCATTGAGCCTTTTAGGCTCGGCATATGGCCATGCGACTACATGGCCAAATACACCATGCGGTCGCATGGTTAAACATGCAGACGCTGTTTTAGTTTTATATTCCAATTTTGTTCCTTCCATTCCACACACGTGTTTATTGATTTTTGAACAATATATCTTCAATAACCTCTAGCTTATTATGTTTGTCCAATATATTTTTATAACTTCACCAAACCTTGCAAAACCAATTGTGGACACTGGTTTTGTGGCATGCCTTTTCTTCCTCCTACTTATAATTTTACTTCAAAATTTAGTTGTGACATTAAAAACAACTTTGTAAGTTATCATAAACAATTTTAAATAAATACACTAATTTTATGCAATAACTAAAGAAAAAAGCAACATTTGATCTTGAAATGGGAAGAAAAAATGGGGGAAACGAAAGGAAAACTTGCTACAAAACCAGTGACCACATCGGTTTTGCAATTTGCATGGGGTGGTGAACTTGTCAAAACAAATTGGACAAAAATCATCAATAATTGGAGGTCTGGAGGTCTCACCTGATTGTATCCCCCATCAAGATTGTCTTCCTCATTTTCCCTCTTCAAGTGATGTTCTGAACACTATGCATCTGTCTCTGAAGAAAAGTAGAGGAAGAGATGTGCTTCTTTTGGGAATTTTATGACAACTCTTATAGGCAAATTCTAAAGCGCTTGCTATCACTTCTATAGAAATGGATTCGACACGTAGAAATGCAGCCAACACTTATAAATGCCGGCGACACATATTTTTAAGTAACACTATTTAACACCACTGGTCCAGTCAAGGTGGTTTATCGTTTAGAGCCATGTATTTTAACACTAGTGGTACTAGATAATATTATTCATATTTTTTTATTCAAATACAAGTGGGTGCCATCACTTTGTCACACCTTCTCATCTTCCGGCTTTGCTTTTTTCACCTTTTTCTTCTCAACTGATATTTTCACTAAAAGCCAAACCCGGAGTGGAGCTCCACATTTTCCCCACTTCACTAAGGTCGGAATGAAGTGGGGAAAATGGTGGTTGATGAAGTCTATGAACAAACTTCAGTCGTGTAAAATTTAGCCCGTTTCATCCCCATTTTTAGTATATATTTTGGAGTTCAAATTTGACCATTGGAAGATGGTTTATGTGGAAAATGGAGATTGTCCCACATAGGAAAAATATGAAAACAAGAACCACTTTAAATATGATTGTACATTGGAAGGGTGTCATCGTGTGTAGCATAGAGGCTCCCTTCACGTGCACGTGCAAGGGGATGCAAGTCAAAGATCGAAATAGCCTTCGAACCTTGAACTTGTGTGCGGGCGCGACCTGTGTACATGAATATCGGACCGAACGGAACAAAACTTGGCCCGTTTGGAGTGTCCACGTTTTACAATTTTTTCTTGCTTTCTCCACTGACTTTTGAGTTTTTGAAACTTCCAAAACTCTCAAAAACTGAAGTGACTTCAATATTTATTGCCACAGAGTTAATGGTAGATTCATCTATATAAATTTTCATTTTTCAACAATTCCAGAACATACGAAAATACTGCATACACAAAATACAGAGAAAAATTGTTCTGCATCACCGTGTCGTTCAGTCTATCTGCATATATAATTTTTCTGTCAGCGTCATCTTGATGGTGATATTGTTCGGATACTAATCAGTTCGTCGGAGTAGTTTCTACAGTACTTAGATTCTACTGATTTACCGTTGTATTTTAGAAAACAGACGTTCGAATTAAATCTCAAGCGCTTATGGTGAGGGAGTGAATTTGTTTTAAAGAAACTGTGCTCGCATAGGCCTCAGGTTGAAAGTTCATCCGTTATTTATATATTTCTACGATTTATTTGTGTGATTCATATAACTTGCAATTTTATTATTTTGTCGTTACATTTATGTTTATTAAAAATTAATCTGGGTTACTTGGACAACTAGATTAGTTAATCAAATTAATTTGTTTATTCTATTGAAAATTAAATCTGCTAGATTTTGTCTTGTACATTGCATATACGATGTTCTGCAATTCCGGTATGTGTAAGTGCAAAATCGAGATCTAAAGACAATATATACATATACGGTAGACAACATATACGGTATGCTAAGCTGTTGTATATATGGTATGCTGTAAATACTGTATACGTAAATACAGTATATTGCATATACGGTATGTATAAATCAGACATGTAAAGTTCATATATGGTATGAATGAATCATGTTTCATCCACTACACTAAAATTCAACAATTAGAACACTGAATTTGCTGACAGAGAAAGATGCAACAGTCTATAAAATGTTTATAGTCTGTCCATTTCCTACCCGCCATTGGTTGATCAACTCAGTCTCCTAAATGATACTTCTGATACATTGGCGAGCTGTAAAATGGTTAATTAGATACCTCTAAGGTACTTTTAATTTGAAGTTATGTTACTCCAATAATGATTGTATTCTATTAAAAGAGAAAGTAAGATGAGAGAGAGTACTCTGTAAACAATCTTGGAGAAACTTTCCATTTGTTTCTCAAGAAAATCGGTTGAGTCGAGAGCGTCTTATGGCTAGTGATTTGTGTAAAGTCATGGGGGGTGTAATATCTTCCTATATAGTAAATTGATAGGGGCGGAGCCAGAAAATAATATTAGGATGGGTTGAAATTTAAAAAACTTTGAATGAACTTATGCCACAAGAAATTGAGTTTCGAAGGCTATTTTTGTGACATTCATGATAAAAAGTATACTACATTCAATGAAATTAAAAAAAAAAAAAAGTTTAGATGTCACACATTAAGATATTCCACTAAATTTTGTATTTTTTTTACCAAATAGAAAATCGATGCTTAACTTAAAAAAATATAAACTAACCGAATCATTGCAGAATTAAGCAAAAATACATATCTACCAATGAACATTTAAAAAATTATATAATGAGTACTCTTCTAGTAACTTTGACAACTCGTTTTTCTAAACAATTGTAAGTTATTTATTTTGATCATAATATTATCTACTTTATGGTCAAAATAAGTATTTTTTTTTATTTTTATAAATAAGAATTAGAAATGAATGAAAACATATGTAATTTAGAAAAATACATAGTGTCTTAAATATTAGAATAAGTAATTTACTTTTAGATCTAATCAATACAAATTATCTGTAATAAAATTTACTTAATAATTATAAGTAAATTTTAGTCAAACATACATTAAATAGAATATCTAATTTGACAATAAAATATTCACATTTCATAAATGTCATGAAAACAGTAATTAATAATTATAGTGTCTTTAATGCAAATTGAATAATTGAGCATTAGACTTAGGTTGAGATTTAAATTAAAGCTAGACCAATGCTAATATCTGGGCCACAATTCTAAAATCTTTGCTTAGAACATAATATGGGCTGTGGAGCATTAATGGGCTAACATCTGGGCCACAATTCTAAAATCTTTACTTAGAAAATAATATGGGTTGGGGAGCATCTAATATGGACTGCCAGGGTTGGGGAGGCTACCTCGGACTCTGTATATTGATTAGGGATTTATTCCTTGCCTTGGACATAGGATCTATTTAATCCGAACCAAGTGATCTCATGTTCATCATTTTTTTTACTCTGTTTATTGTTGGTGAAAATAGTAAACTTAGCTTTAATTGATTTAAATATTTGCTCTTTGATATTAAATTACTTATGTTCATTTGTTTTTATTATTGTTATTCTTGCATTTTCATTTATGTGGCCAATGAATGAATATATTTAGTGATTTGTACATCGTTCGAGAAAATATTATGCATTTTAGACCAAATAATAGAAACCCTAGGTCTGTGTAAGGATTATAAATTTTTTTCCCAATCCTAGTTGACTCATTGAGATATTTTCACAAAGATTTAATACGATTGTTTGACTTTAATCGACATAAAGATGTAGTAGGTTAAATCAATCAATTACCGTTAATTTCACTCAAGAGAAGTAATTAACTAAATTTTAAAAATCGGGTCTAACATCGTAAATGGGTAATTTATTAATTTGCTTGCGTAGAAATTAATTAGGCGATAGTTAAGCGAAGCTATGAATCCCAACCACGTTTTCCTCCAAAATTCCCAAGATTTTTTTATGTTTTATTAGTTTGTAGATTTTTAGTCATCTTTTACGTTTACAAATCAAATTTTATTGTGTGTTTGTTTTTATTATTAGAATTAAATTGATTAAGATTGTGTAATCGAAAGTAAACATTTCTCGAGGAATCGACAACTTGAACTAAAAATGTCCACTTTATTACTTAAACACTACCCATGCACTTACGGTTTGTATTTCTTAGCAAACAGTAACTTTCCCTTTTTCTTCAACTTTAGAACTTGCAGAATTTTCCATGAAGAGTTGTTCTCCATTTAATTCTTTGTAGTTTGAGAACATGGTTTTGTTTGCATAAATGTGACGGGTAGCACTAGTATTAACCCACCATTTCCTTGAATTTTCAATGTTGTTATATTTAGAAACAACTGCAAAAAAATTCATCTCTTGTATCCCTTCAAAAAGGTATATTTTTCAACCACATTTGCTTGTGAGTTCTTCTAAGGCTTTCGACATTCATTTGAGTGATGTCCGACTTCCACAATTATAACAGTTGCCTTTAAACTTCTTGGCATTTTTAGAGATATCTCTTTTTAGTGCATTACCAGAGATCTTATGCTTCTTGTTGATAACCTTCGAACCAGTTTCAACAAAATTTGCTCCAAATTGAACAATAGACTTTCTTTCGATTTTTCTATCATCTTCTGCAATCCTCAAATGGACTATCAATTGCTCCATGTTCATCTCATTGCGTTTGTGTTTGAGATAGTTCCTGAAATCTCTCCACATAGGAGGGGGTTTCTCAATGATGGCTGCAACTTGGAAGAATTCACTTAATTCTATCTTTTTTCGCACAAATGTCATGAAGTAGAACATGCAGTTCTTGCACTTTATTAATGATTATTTTGAAGTCTATCATCTTGTAATCAAGAAACTTTCCAACTAGAAATTTCTTGGTACCAACATCCTCCATTTTGTATTTTTTCTCCCAAGAATCCCAAAGTTCCTTGATCGACTTTATAGTACTATATACTCCATAAAGTGTTTTATCCAATTCATTTAGGATGTAGTTTTTACATAGAAAATTCGAGTGTTTCTATGCATCCAATGCAATAATCGATTCACGATTATTTTCCCCTTCTTGTACCGCTAGAGGGTTTTTGGTTAAGAACTTCGTCAAGTTCAAAGTAGTGAGATAAAACATCTTCAAATTTCTCTGATCTTCCCCATGTGGGATTGGAGAATTTTGAAGTGGTACAGCCAAAGGTGGAACCACATTATTTGTTCCATTTGTTGTTTGACTTGAAATAGTTTCAATGATATTTTGTTATATTACGTAAACAGAATTTTAATACAAATAAAATTTAAGATCAGAATAGCACAAATGTCTATTCCAAAGATGAAGAGAACGAGGTATGATCCACCGAACAACAAACAAAAATTTGTCTTAAGAATTGTTAGGGAATATAGTAAAGTTTGTTTTGAATGTGGATAACAAAAGGCTAAATATAACAAAGAAAAAACGAAGTTAAACAAAGTAACGAAATTAGAAATGAAGAAGAAGAAAGTGATTGAATGATTCAAGGAAAGTGAAAACACTATTTCCATAAGACAAATTTGCCTTGCAATAGTGTTAAAGGAGTAACGACAATTATATCCCACAATATAATAGATAATTTCCTTTTAGTATAAGCACTTCAAACTATAATGCAACAACGAATTCAAAAGGACTAAGATATTTTTAGAATGATTTTTGGAGAGTTTTTAATATAATACTCAATGCAAATGACATGGGATGTATAATGGACATCCAAAAGTTTGCAAGAGTTTTTAATATAATACTCAATGCAAATGACATAGGATGCATAATGGACATCCAAAAGGTCCTATTTATAGAAGAGGAGATGTTATGAGTGAAGTGACACGCCCAAAACTTTGCAACCATACAAAGGGAAGCATCTTTTGCTGTCGCTAGCTTCTTGCTTGAGCGACAGTCTCTTTGCTTGAGCACTAGGTGATCAATGGAGTTGAGCAAATTTTTTGGCAAGTTTTTCCTATTTTCTTTTTAATTTTGGACCTTAATTTTTTATTCATCTGAAATTGGTTTTGAGATTTCAAATATACCACGACAATCTACTCGACGAGTAGAATAAGTTAATTTATTTATATTTATAATTTAACTATCGGATCAAGTTCAAAATTTGGCCGAAGTTGACACAAATTCACTTTCCAAATTTTTATACTCAAGCAAAATTTTCAATCTTTAAACCAAATTCCAACATTTATGCTTCGCCATTTCTTCGTTTCTTGGTTTGCCTTCTCCTTTTGAGTGTGCAGTTCTATATCGGAGATTTTCGAAGGAAGCAAAATCCTCATGATAACTTGCCCACCCTCTACATAATGTTTCTAAGGAAACAAGACCGCTATATACTTAATGGGGACAAAGACATTTGGAGGCTAGAAATGGGGAAGGAGTGGATCCAGGATTAGACTAAAAAAAAATTTCAAGTCGAGCTAAGAAAAAGTTACACGTAAATTTTATTTTTTATTTTAACAAAACTAAATGGGCAGCCCAAATCCCGCCTACGTCCGCCCACAAGAAGAAGAAAATGGAGGAAATCAATGATAAATTTAATGCTCTCATTTCTTTCTTTAGTTTTACCTTTAATTTCTGAATAATGACATTAGCAGGTACTCACTGTTATAATCATACTATATGGTATACAAGTTGTAATTAGTGATTTAATGCATGAAACAATAAAAAACTACCACATTAATGCATTAAATCACAAGCCGTCTTATAAGATGCCACGTAAGATGACTACCGCAACGAGTTACTATGAACAACGTTACTCTTAATTTCTTCAAAGTTGTGATGTATCCCTTAAACCCTTTTACTTCTTTATTTTTTTATTACCTATAATGAGCTAAATTAGTTTATATTAGAGTACTTTTATTGTAATTAATTTCAACTTTTGCTATTTGAAATTGTGTTACCCACTTATATCTTGTGCTCGATACGTGCTTAATTGCTTTCTTTTGATTGATCAGTAAATGATTCTCTTGTAATTTGTGAAATCATCAAGATGTTTTATATTTTTGGGACTGTGTATCAAACGTTTTAGATTTGTAAGAGAGAGAGAGAGATATACTCCTAATATTAGGTGATCCCTTTTAGCTATTTCTCAAAACTTTAGAGTGTATTTGATTGGCATGGAAAATATTACCTAGAAATGAAAATGTTTTCCATCTTTTGTGGAAAATAAAAACCACCTCTACCCAAGGAAAATGTTTTCCTTAAAAACAGTGAAAATTAGGCATATTTTCAAAAGTTGGAAAATATTTTCCATGGAAAAAA
>NC_036239.1:16381553-16518656 GCF_002742605.1 Olea europaea var. sylvestris
TATTATCAGTAATCAACCTCCCCAGGACAAAAGCACTTTGATTTTCTGCTCTGATATAAGATCTGGCAATAATTTTTTAAGCCCATTAGCCATAATCCTAGATTTTGATTTATAAACGACATTGCAAAGACTAGCGTGTGTGTGTTTGTGTTACTATCTTTACTTATTTTTATTTGCAATTTATTTAAGTAGGTTATTCAAAAACATGAAACCAGTGTGTGTGTTTGTGTTACTAGACAATTTAATCAAATTAAAGATAAGTAAGCACATATCAATCAATCCTCGTGGATCCAACACTCTTATCACTTTATTAATTGTTTACGGCCCTTGAACTTGCGGAATTGCCTCGTGGCAAACAACGAGCACATGCCTTGGTGGCTTTAATCTAAGCACTTCTCTTGGCTTATTCGTTCACTGTCCACTGCCCAGATCATCATCCAGCCCCTTAAACCACTTGCAACGTCCAGCAAAACATCCTCCATTCTTTTCACGTTGTAGGAATTGGTTCAAATTATTAACCAAAAATTGAAAAATGAAAAGGTGTGTAAAAGTGGAAAATGAAAAGGTGTGACTACATGTCAATTTCGACCAAATATTCGGACTTGATCCGATGGTCAAATTACAAAATTAAATAGACCAATTTATTCTACTTGTCGAGTAGATCGTCGTTGTATATTTGGAATCTCGAAACCAGTTCCGGATGAATGAGAAATTTCAGACCAAAGTTGGAAGAAATAAAGTGTTGCAACTTTTCGAAAAGATGTAGGTTTTGACCAAGTGTTGTAACTTTTTTGAAAGGATGCATATTTTGGCCCACACTATTTCATTTGCATCCTTTCTACATCTATAAATAGAACCCTATGGACATGATTTTGGGTACACCAATTGCATTGAGCATTCATTCTCCTTTTGCAATTCTCTCATTTCTAATTCCATAGCATTTCATACATTTCCTTTGTAGAGCGAAAATTCTGTCAAAAGTTCGTCGGTTTATTGTGGTTTGAAGTGCTGCTACCACAAGTTGTGAATTCACTGTATCTTGGGAGACAAATGCCATGCACCGTGAGCACCGTAGTGGGGCAATTTATCTTAAGGAAAGAGATAACGTCTCGCCTTAGATTATTCTCTATTTCTATTCCTTCTTAATTCTTGTTTTGTGTAATCTTTATACCAAAACTCTGTCCAAATTTTCATTCATATAAATTGTTTTTGATATCACTCTTGCGGGTTAAAACTGGTCAAACAAATATATAAAAAACCAACCCTTATATAGCCCTTTTTATAAGTCGTCTCCAACACACCTGCCAATGAAACTGTCCTATTTCTCTAGCACCAAATCACCCATAAGATGCAGGCCAACTCCCTCGAGGTGAACTTCTGAATAAAACCCGAAAAAGTTTCAGCATTGAAGAAAAATAAATATGGTGACAATGGGAGACCCTGTCAGAGACCTCTCGACGGCGGCCGCAGAACACACCCTGAGTGTATCCATTAATGAACAAGGCAAAGGAATATGTGGATATACTGTTAAAGATCAAGTCCAGCCATTTCTTTGAGAACTCCGTACATTCCATGACCATTTATAACAAAACCTCACTCTACTATATCATATGCTTTGCTTGTATCCAACTTTACTGCCATAAAATCCTTCTTCCCATCGCACTGTGTGTTCATACAAGGCAAGCACTCGTAAGCCACAACTGTATTATCAGTAATCAACCTCCCCAGGACAAAAGCACTTTGATTTTCTGCTCTGATATAAGATCTGGCAATAATTTTTTAAGCCTATTAGCCATAATCTTAGATTTTGATTTATAAACGACATTGCAAAGACTAGCGTCTTCAGGGTGAGATTTCTTAGGAACAAGCAAAATGTTGGTAAAATTTAACGGCAGACCAGAATTCAAGATATCGTGAATACCTTGGTAATATTGTGCTCAACCTAGGACCAGCAATGCTGTAGGTACGGAAAAAATTTCACAGAAATCATACAAATAGACAGTTGACAGATTATTATTAAAGATGACAAAAACACAAACAAAAAGCAGCCATATAGGTGCTGCATACAAATTCTGACCAGGCACCTTGGCATCAGTGCCGCCTCATCTCTACCACTGAACTAATAGCCCATCGTGCGAGCCTTCGACTAGGGGCCCGCTATGCCAAAAGAAAGAGAAATCCCATCCCTCTCTTTCATTTTTTCGCCTCCATGTCGCCCTATGGATGGCATATCTGGAAACTCCAAATTATCATCCGATAAATGAATTGATGCCCTTTGTACTCATATTTAGCACCTGTTTGAGCCTCTTTTTTGGGTAAAAAAATGCATTTTAAAATAGTAGATTGATAGAGGAATGTGTGATTAAAAAATATTAAAAAATATTGAGTTTAAGTGTAATATTATTTTGTTGAACAATGTGCGGTTGAAAAAAAGAGAAAATCATTTAGAAAATAATGGGGATCAAACAAGGCATAATTGCTTCAAAGATGATCCTACTTTCAATTTAACAAAATATTAGTTTGTGTACCGCTCAAGGACGGCTTTTAGAATTTCGTCCGTATTTTGGATTTTTAAGAGCGTGGCCAACAATTAAGAATTATATTCCCTAGTAATGAGAATCTGACTCCATGAGAAATTGAACAAAAAGCCACACAAAATTGAGCTTTTTTGAATTCGCTTACATATCATGTGATCAGTGCCACATCCAAATAAGAGATGAGAGTTACATTTTCGAATTTTCAAAACTCTTTTATCAAGCACATTTATTTCTACTTCATCGTCGTTTATAAACTTGCGACTTCATTATGTTCCAAAACATAAGAGTAATGCTATTTGCAGTCGCTCACTTTGGTAGTTGCCCTACGTGGCATACACATGGCAGATGATTATTTGATGTATTAATGTGATATTTTTTTATTTATTAATGCATCAAATAATCACCTGTCATGTGTATGCCACGTAGGGCGACTATCACAGTGAGCGATTGTCAATAGCATTATTCACAAAATAATGTAAATTTCGACCTAAATGGCGGGCGAGCAAAGCTGAATTTTTTCGGAAGAGCTGACTTAGTGACTCATGATAGTTTTGGAATGAACAGAGAAACGAGTACACTCACGCTGGGCCAAAACCAATAGCTCAACCCATTAACACCCCTACAATATCCATTTGACTCCAGAAGAAAGTTTCTTGAGACTTAAAGTGTGATTTTTCTTTCACTCACACTTCCCATTTTACGAATTGCTGATTTTAATTAAGTAATTTTTTTTAAAAATAAATTTATAATTAGAACATAAACAGCCCGGTTCTCACTTTTCCGCCCCCATTAACATCAGAATAAGTAGAATTGATACCTCCAAGTCTCGAATATTTTCGCCAACCGAGTTAGATGTACACAATTTTTTTCACAGAAGACAGAAGTGCTTCAGAACTCTCACAGCAAAGGTCGGTAGGTGAATTTTTTGCCAATTTTTTTATCACCACATGGGGCACTTCGCATGAGTTCTCCGGCTCCGCAGAGTTCTATACAAGGGGCTTCAGCCTTTCACCAATATAACATTATTCGTACAGAAAATAACTCCAATCACTAATCTAAAATTTTCAAATGCAAAATTCTAGCGTTTAACTATAAACAAAGAAAACAACTTAAATTAATAAATATATTAAAGAACAATTATTTCAATTTCACGTATAATAAGAATAAACTATAGTGAAAAATAATTATCTATTAGTTTATAAATAATAATCACGAATTTATGCTCTCTTATTTATTCACCATATTTACAGCTTTATATGTTTACTGAATATCTAGATTCTACACTGTTCAAATTTCATTTAACCACCACCCTTCAACCCAGCACCACCTTAAGTTTAATCTACACATGACAAACTAATGAAACTTAATATGTACAAGAGAACCATATAATGAACAAATTACTCCTTTGTTATCAAATTTGCATACCAAGGGCCATGAACACTAACAGAAACCTTGGCCACTGCCACCAATACTGAGGCTGCAGCCACCACTTCATCAAGGAGCAAAGCCGCCCCCACTTTCTGCAATGCTGCTTCCGCCAGTTCTCTTCCATGTTTACCGGTTCCCCCAAGTACGACCCCTCTGGTAGCCAAATATATTGCACGAGAAACCATGTTAAAAACAGCATCCTCTTGCTCCAGATTTTTGGCCAACATTCTCGCCATGATTTCCTCCATTGACTCGAGCTTCATGCCGCCAATTGACTTCACCACAGCTTCACAAAGTACTGCAATGATATCTGGGATGCTGGCATCCTTGTCAGAGTCGAGACGTGCAGAAAGGTTTTTGACGCTGCTAGAAAGAAGGCTTTCCATGCCTGCTTGGCTGGTTACCATTCGCTTACTCACTAGAGCCTGTCGCAAGACTAGAATGCTGCAATCGGAGTAGTTGCATTAGCTCAAGGACAACGGAGATGACAATGTTGGACAGTGTAAAGGCCTAATAATATTGTGCATTCAGATCATTGTATTGGGTGGCCCAAGTATCCTATGCTATATACAGTAAACTTTGGGGTTCGCGTGCACAGGGACAAGGGGTGGGGAGTGTTTTTCTTGGTTGAGATCTCCGTTTTAGAACCACTACACAGCTGCACAATTGTAGGCATGTTTCTGTTTTTTCTCTGCTCATTAATACTATTGGGATTGAGATTAGTGCTTAATCCCCTACGGATTTGGGTGATATGGGGACGTGCATCGCACTACTGGATGAAGGGGAAGGGGGAGGGGGATATATTTACCTTGTCACAATCACAATTATCTTCTGAACTCGAGACTGAACAGCTCTTAACCTGGAGAAGTTAAGCTTCATAGTTTCAGGGAGCTCACCCTCTTCCAAACCATGTACCTTACTTACCAACTTTAACAAGCCCAACCTCACCAATATATCAATCTCCTCTCCGTTGCATTCTGAAGTGTGGTCGGCGTTCTCTGTAAACAAGATGCTGTGTTTTTAGTAACAGGATAATACAACCAAATTCAACATCGTTACAGTTACAAACAAGATTTAGGAGGGATGAAATCCCAAGCCAGAAATCAACCTGTCAAACTTGTAGCATAGGAGGGTGAAGAAGACGTGTCAGCTGTATTAGTGCTGCTCATTTTAACTAATAAACTTCCACCAGTTCGAAGAGTGGTGGATGGAAGGAAACTCCGAGATGAATACTCTCGTCTGCTTGTCAACAAGGTGCGAGAAATTTTATGTTCATTCCATTCCTCATCTTTACTACCATTCATAGATGAAAGCCAATTTTCCGTTAAGGGTAGAGAGGTGAAGGCATTAGAAGGATGACCATAATGCTTAGTGAAAGCTTTTCCAAGAAACTCTAAAGCCCCAGGCCCCTTCAAGAAAGGCTCCAAAATTCTTATACGGGCCACACTTATTTCTTGTTTGAGTTCCTGTCACAAAGGGTCAAACTTTGATTGTGAAGGAATACATAGAATGCGGCAAAGACTGGTAAAAATAGATAGCATTGACATCTTTATTATAACTACAATCTCATATTAAATCTCTACATAGATCATTTCCTCCCCGTTTGGCAACCAATAATTGGTCCTCAGTGTTAGCTGGAACCACACCTTCAGTAAATCTACTCAAACAGGAATTCTTCATGAAGCTTTCATAGACAAATCAGCTCTTTTATCGTCTCCATATTAAGCATAAAAGTGCCATACTAAATTGAGGTTCATAAGCATGTCCACAAGAGAGACAAATATAAAATGAACAAGGCAACTCATTCATGAGAGATTAGCACTGGCACTATATGACCTGCACTAAATTGCAATACGACCCTATAAAGCAGCAGAACCAAGCAGTTTCAGAGTGATCTTTCTACATTCAATGGAATGAAAAACCAAGTAAAGAAAGCAGGTAAAATACCTGCATCTGTTCTAGAACAAAACTCAAGCCCTTAATGAATGCAATGACATGTGAATTCTCTGACCCATCACTGGCCCAACATATCTCAGCCAGCTCTTTCAAAAATTTCTGGTGTTTCTCCTTCAATTCATCCTCACAAGCAGGAGCAGAGAGCTTCTGCAAAGTGACCAATGCAAATTCCAGAATCTTCCCCAGGTAATCAATGTCCGCTTTGCCCGAATTCAACACCTAAGAGGGAAAAATTCAAGAGCAATGAACAGCAGATGAGTATGGACATAGCGGTAGCCAGGTAGGAAAAGAAGAAAAAGAAGTACAATTACAGTAAATGGTCACCTCAGTGAGAATGTTCAGATCAATAGCTTCAATAATTTCTTGTCTCCAACTCTTAGGAGCCATTGCAGAAATTTCATCGCTCACCTCCCTTGTCAACTCAACAACACGGCTGTAGTTAGACTTGTCCTTTTTCACGGAATCCATGACACCATCCCAATAAGCCTTCTTTAGAGTCTCTCTAACCTTTGCCTGCACATTAATTGAACAATCAAAAATCAGTAAATACTCAGCCTTCTTGTGAAATGGGGACCGATATATATCTTGGTTGAGTAAAGCCTCACAAAGCACTAAGAAAAAAATTGCATATTGATACTACGAAAACCGTGAACTGACCATGATGTTTTCTTGGCCATCATCAGCAGAATTAGAAGTATCAATAAATGCGAGGTTCTCTCCATGGACACATTCATTCACGATCCTGACATTCTCCAATTCCAACTTCTCACTAGAATATTCGGCTGGGCTACTGCTAGAAGATGGGGAACTAACTTCCTTGGGATTAACTTCATCCCTAAATAAAGACCGCACTACAGGACTTCGCTTCGGAGTATTTTCAGTCAAATCATCTGTTTTATCAGAGCTACCAAGGGCAGCCGGGGAAGCAGAATTCGGGGATAAAATCAGCGTAGATAGTGGGCTGATTGGTATTCCATTCTCCCTTGCCTCAAAGAATTTCATTCGTGTGTCAGAAAGTGCATTTTCCATACGTTTGATACCAGCATCTCCACTGAGGTGTGTCACTTTCTCCCTTAAAAGCTTCTGATCTTCATTGACCTGCATTATTACTCATAGATTAATACATTTCTTCTTACGAAATGTCTTAAATGAAAAAATTAGGGTTAAATATCCCAATGCCCACTAAAGAATCACAAATGTTTCACAATTGTCATTGAACTTTAAAAGTTCTCTCAGTTACCAATGAACATCCCCAAATGTTCCCAATTGCCATTGGACTTTAAAAAAGTACTCTGAGTTTCCATTTAACTAACTAAAATATATTCTATTCGCAACTCCGACACTTGTTATTTTAAAAGTTAACTTGATGTACCAAAATGTTATTCCATTTGTCCTTCCTTCCACCATCATCTAGTCCATTTAACTTTTCAAATGGCGAGTGGCAGATTAGAGAATATTTTGGTATGTCCGGTGGCAACTCAAAGAACTTTTTAAATTCAATGGTGCAACTTGATGATATTTTAAAGTTCAACGGCAATGGAAAATATTTGGAAAAGTTTAATGGTAACCGGAGATATTCAACCTGGAAAAATAGTAATGCACCAAAACAATCATCTTAACTCAAAACAAATAATTTTTTATTATTTCAGCTGGATTATTTTGTTTTGATCATCATCTAGACAAAGAAAAAGTGGCTGGGAGGTAACCTGTTTCTGTATAGCCTTCATATCATGGGCGAGAGAACCACTATCTCCATCAGGAGTCATCTTGCAGGTCTGAATCATAGAGAGTTCTAGCCGACAAGCAGCCTTGACCAGATCATCCTCTAACGACCTGGCATCTTTAACCTTCCANACAACTCTCACTTGGTACCTTGATAATTTAACAGGAGTTTTGGCTGCTTGCCTAATGGCTGTTGTCTTTTTATCCTCTCTACTTGAGACATTTTTCCTAGGAGTTACCCTCCTTTTTGGGGAGGCTACTCGCTTGAGAAGGTGATTGATATCATCAAAACTAGAAGTATTAGGGGCAGATCCAGCCATTCGCGTCAAATTAAAGCGTTTTTCTACTCGGTCAAGTAAAGCTTTGGTTGTACGAAGAGTAGCAGTTGACTGGATAAGAAGTGCAAACTGCTCAAATGGCATTCCCTTCACCGATCCCTCATTAATATTCAGCTGACTATAAGCTCTGGTAAGATGTGCTGTAGTTTTTCTAGCCATCACGAACTTCCTCCAGCACCTGCAGAATTCAATGTTATCCAAGGAATGAGATTAAAAAAATAAATAAAAAAAAGGTTCATCATGCATGACGATATACAGAACAACTTCACGAGTTTTAACAAATTTTGAAGACATTTGGCCTATATTTGGCTCATGTTTATAAACTGTTTATGTAAAGTCAATTCACTTCTAATCCATACATTTTGAGGAACCCACAAGTACTACCCATTTATCCACAACTCATTTTTATCTATACATAATTCAAATTATTATTTATAAACATGCTTTTAGTTTTCACTACACTCCAGGAATCCCATTCATAATAATTGATATCAAACTAAATATCCTGTATCAAACTAAATATCCTGCATGTACCTTGCTAATTTTCTGGAAAGGATGTCAGCCTCCTGCTCTTGCGTAATATTCCACTCATAACAAACAAAATTCTGAGGCTTTCCTCTCTGCTTTAAATATTCTGCTCTCTGTCTCCTTGCCTATTTCACAATAAAATCCAATTGTAAAAATGACAAATAAAGACAAGGCCACCAAGTAAATCTTAACCAACATGGAACTATGAGAATACCCTTTGTAGTCTGTCTTCTAGCTTGTTCTTCATTTCCTTCCTCTCAATTTCTCGTTGGTGAGAAATGGACCTTGCTACCTTCCGCACCTCCAAGACCCTGGCACGTACCCTCCTCTTCTCTGCTTCCAGCAATGCCAGTCGCTTCTTCTCAGCAGCTGCACGCTTTTGACATATTGCAGTGCACACTCGTTCCTTATACTTGCTCTCCTTGGCCATCCTTCGAAGCAATGATTGAGATGTTCTCTCCTTTAATGTGGCCCTCCTTTGCTTATAAGCCTTAAGGATAAGCATTCTATTGGCCTCTGCCTGTTGAACCCGCATTTCAACCTTTGTACTTAACTCAGCTCGTTTCTTTCTGAGGCGCATTTCTGCCTCTATTTTAGCAGCTTGCCGCAATTCATCAAGCTTAGCAAGGCGCATCTGCGCATTTGTCAATATGCTCAACCTGCCAATTCAAAGAACTGAATAAATAAGGCCACACTATCGTTCATATTCAAAGTTCCTACAGCCAGTAAATATATAAACCACCTTCCCAGGGCAGAGCAGTATATCAAGGTGCATATTATCCTAGGGACAGACATGTCACATTAAGGGAGATGATGAAAGTGCAAAGTACTAGTTAATTAAATTTTCATCCATATCGTCATAAAAGGGAATACTTTTGTTGATGAGATCCTCTAGGGTTAGAGCTAATTGTGACCACATAATCGTTCATATTCAAAGTTCCTACAGCTAGTAAATATCTAAGCCATCTGTAGGGGAAGGGCAGTTTATCAAGGTGCTTATTACCCTAGGCACAGACATGTCACATTGAGGAAAATGATGAAAACATAGAGTACCAGTTAATTAAATTTTCATCCATATCCTCATAAAAGGGAGTACTTTTATTGATGAGGAGACGATCTTCAGAGGTTAGAGCTAACTGGAGTGACTAGACCACATTTAGCCCCCATTATTTTTTATTATAATGGGGGGAATAGTGTTTTTATGAAAAATGGATGATCGTAAAAGAATGAAAAGTTTTCGATTTATGTGTATTATTATTTTATTGAAGATTGTGTAGCTGAAGATAGGAGAGAAAAAAATTTAATTTAATTTGATGACATTTAATGGGGGCCAAACCGGGGCTTACTAGACCATGGTGTTACTATATCACATTTATTAACCAAATAAAACAGAGAAAATAACTCCAAATTAAGAGAAAGACAGAGACAAAGACAGATGTTAACGTGCCATACTTTTAACACGCTCAAAAACAGAATTCTTCATTTTACAAAGCAGGGTTTTCTTCTCCTGAGACCACGGGCAGTAGCATAACAGATTTATTCAGACAAACAAAATACATTATACTGAAAATTTTTACATCTCATGAAACATACTTGACAAAGAAAGTCATCAAACAATGACAATTAAGCTATAAGATATCAACTAATAAACGATGAGATAGATCAGTTCGCGAGCAATATGAAATCTCAAGTCCCAGCTAGTTCACATGCATGATATCCACTGCGTTAGCCGCTTTCAGCTATATCAATTCTCTTAAATTGAAATTAAGAGAACAAAAGTTTACCTTTTCTCTTCAGCAGCTTGGAGCTTAGCGTCAAGGCGTTGTCCAAGATCGTCTTCATGAGACGAACATCGCGAGGGGCTTCTAGGCTTTGGCCTAGCCTTGCTGGACAAATTCTCATAAAATTTCTGTAATTTTGTTAAATTTAAATAAAATAGGCCATGTTAAAGTATGTCAGGTGATGAAAACTATATAAATAGGTAGACAACATAAAATACTCCCACCCCCAACCAAAAAATAAAAATAAAAATGGTATAACATATTATTAAACCGAAGTAAAAGAACTTTCACCTCGATGAGAAAACTGAAATTAAATAAATTTTGGTAAATTAAAAAAAAAAGGAAATAAAAGAAAAAATAAAATAGGGAAAAGACGTGTAAATTAACTGCATCCAAATTTCAAACATTAAAAAGGATAAAATTAAAGAAAGTAGCCTGATTCAAGTCAAAGAGTACGGCAAAGTGGAAAATTAATTCGACTACCCAACGCTTACCTAACTCAAGGATGAAGAAACCCAACCCTGAATAGAAACTCAATTAGTTTTCTTCGTGGGTGAGAGAGATAAATAGAAAATCAAAACGTTGAAAAAGAATTGAGAGAAATGGAAAAAGCTGCAAAATCAAGAAACATAAAGAAATTTTTTTCCCCTGATAATCTTTATAAACAATTATAGTTGTACTCTCAAAAAAAAAAAAAAATAAATAAATAAATATTACGAATTCACAAAAAATGGCTACCATAATAGTGTGAGACAAAATAATATTTAATTCCTTTGATGATTATTAAAATAAAAAACTCTAAAAACTCTGTTCATGCAGTATTTTCATAATTATGACGAAATGAAACGATGAAAAAGAGTCAGTATTACAGTAGTAGTTGTTAATTATTTCATGAACGTTAAGATTAACAACTTCTGATCAAAGGCTTAAACTACCTGACGGCGAAGATCAGCGTCCCGAAGCCTGGCTTCGATTTCTTCAACAGTAGACGGCGGCGGCGTCTTGGACTCAGAGAGCCTCCGTCGGAGCCACGACGGCATAGTCGGTGGCGAGCACGACATAGCGCCATCGCTTGCCGGGAACTCCATCGCCACCGCTGACCTCCCCCTCTCCGGAGACTCCATCATTTAACAATTCACACCTTAACCTCGAAAATCAGATGAGTAATCACTATTTATACACAAAAAAGAAAAATTGACAGTACAGACAGTAATCGAAATTAATTCTTTACATGTATTTGTGTCGTTAAATATGAATTTTTATAAAGAAAGAGAGGGACAGAGATTATGGGAATTTGGGGAAGGTTGAAACAATTGAAATGTGTGTTTTTGAGGTGAGTTTTATGGCTTTTCGCATTTATATTTTTTTGTAATGAGAAAGAAAACTCAACAGAAGCGTAACGTTGAGAAGCGTGCGGGAAGGCGTTGGTGTTGTGTAATTAATAATTTACTTGTTCGGTGGAAATTAAGTTTAAATCAATAATAAAATTTATAAATGAGGTTGTTTGAGATCCATTTATCTAAAAAAAAATACATTTTAAAATGAGTAATACTATTCATAATCGTTCACAATGATTGTCGCTCTACGTGATATGCTATATTACAATTTTTGATTTCATATATTAATATGATAGTTTTTTCTTACCTCATATATCAAATTTTTAATGGTCATAGTTGCAACAGTGAGTGACTGTAAATAGCGTTATTTTTTTGAAATAGTGTTATGATGGAGAATGTGTGGTTAAAAAATAAGGAAAAAATTTTAAATTTGCATGTTATATTATTTTATTGAAAAATATATGTTAAAATGATATTAAATTACCGTTGAAAAATGCATTTTGCTATAAAAATGGTGCTTAAACAAGGACTTGATGTTCATAAATTCTTAATCACATATTTCATAACTTTTATTAATATTTACTAAAAATGTGATTTTAATAAAAATATAATTTTAATTTGAGGATTAAAATAAGACTTTTAGTAAATTTTGATAAAAATTGATAAAATGTATGGTTAAATCTAATTGTTAAATTTGATCTTATCTATTTGTTTATTCTAGTTACATGATTGAATTTCAATTTGGTTCGAGGAAATTTATTTATTTGTAATAATTTATCAATCAAGTTAATTTAAGTGAGCCCTGTTTGATGGTTATTATTGTGGAAAAACGATGTTTTGAATGTTATTTTATGGAGAACGTGTAATTAAAACGTGAAAAAAATTATTTGAATTTAGGTGCAAAATATTTTATTATTTGAATATGTGATTTAAAATAGATATAAGAAATATATTATTTTATTTTAAAGGGAATCAAACAAGAGCTGAGTTAGCAGGAACAATGTACATTCAAATAAGCAATTTTGATGTGATTAGCATAAAGCATGAAATTGTACAAAGAGTTTAGGAAAATTTACATCAGCGGTTCCTAACTTTTTCATTTTTTGCAGATTTTATCATCACCTTTATTTTGTACCAAGGAAGGTCCCTAACCTTTTATAAATATACATTTGAGGTCTATTTGGACGGAAACCGTTCAAAACAACGTTAATTGACCAAGAAAATTAAGGAATCAATATTCAATAAAATCGTCCAAAAGGTATCAAAATCCAATAAAAATCATTGCAATAGTAGATAGTTCAAGAAATTTTCCTGATCAACTAACGGTGTTTTGAACGGTCACCGTCCAGATGGATTGCATGTGCATATTTATGAAATGTTAGGGACTGCCACAAATGAAGGTTAGGGTAAAATTTACAAAAAACGAAAAGATTAGGAACCGATGCTGCAATTTTCCCAAGAGTTTTTGTTATATTTGGATTACTCTCAATTTGGATGTAATTGAACAAAAAGTTTATCACAACAATGTCAGATTTCGTGTCACCAAAAATATACATATAACATCACTCTTTTCATTTATTAGTTAGCATAAAAACAATCGAGCCATAACTCATCAATCTTGTTTGTTTTGATTCTAATGTCATGAGCATAGAATTAAATTTGGTCCAATTCTTATTAAAATTAAAATGCTATGCGTGTTATTATCATTATTCTCATCATCAAATCTTCCTTATATTCTATTTTGATATAAAAATTGAAATACAAAATAAAAATATCGGTACAGTAATAATAATATTAGCTAGATGGAGCAATCAAATATTCCCCCTAACTTCATCTTTAATTTATAGGGAAAAAAAATGTGATAATCACACATTAATGCAAATGACACATATTGCTATTAAATAAAGAATTTTATATTGCAAGTTCCATTGACTAATTATTTAGTAGATAAACCTTTCATAGCCATTATTTAATTAAAATAATAGTTTGAATTGTGATTTTCTGAAGAATATATGGTTAAAAAGTAAATAAATAAATTTAAATATAATCTAGCCAAATAATAAAGCAATTGTTTTTGTGGCCACTAAGTAAGGTTATCTTCAAAGTGGATAAGATAAAACTTCTCATTGTGAACAAAAGAACACGAGTGATTAAAAAAAATTATTTCACATGTGCTGATGATACTATTTTTTATTCACCTCATCCTCCTTTGGTGTTCGGTCTCCGATTTCTTTTTCTACTTCCATTATCATCATATTCGTTTCCCATTTTGTGTTACATATCATGTTTTATGTATGTTTTCAAGCGTGATGCACGTGAAGAATTTTCAAATGAAATAAGCGAAAATAGATCATTAGTATCAATATATTAAAAATTGAATATCAAATTATTGAGAAAAAGTAAATGGTTGTAGAATAAACAAAATTTCTTTCTAATACTAACACAATTAATATATTCTTCTTTATAAAAAATAAAAAAAAAAATTTGTTTCACATAAACTGATTAGCTAAACAATGGCTCAAATGCAATAATAGGTAATTTATAATCAAAATTAGCCTTGTTACTCTCAAAATTACAGAACACATACACTCGCTTGTCTTGACGGTTAAGTAAGGCGACTTTTTTCTGACGTCAATTAGAGGCTGCCACGAATCATTCGTAGAATTTCACCACGTGTCCACGGTACCCTGAGGTTGAAATTTAACCATTAAATAGCAATTGTCAATGGTTGTGGCCCACCTTTGAAAAGTAAACCGAATGGTTTGGGGAAATCTTAGGCGGGCCCCAACTGAAAATTTAAAGCGGGCCCCAACTGTCCACAGTATTTGATTTGCATTTTCATTTTTCATTTTCAAAACAAATTTTTTACTCCGAAAAATGGTCCGTTTTTCGCATATTGAGTATTTTCAACATTTATAACTGAAAACGTTGAAAACGATAAAAAGTCATTTTGCGTTTTCAGTTATAAATTTTAACTCGTTTTCGAAAATGCGTTTTTGAAAACAACGGACCAAAACGCGTTTTTGAAAACGGAAAATGGACCAAAAACGGCAAATCAACCACGGTCTAATATTTTTTGCCAAATATTGTGATTAACTTTATACTTTTAAGAAAAGAAATATTTGGGTGTGAATCAAATTTCTTGAATTTAGGATTTTTATCAAAATTATAAAATTGAGGATCAATAGTGCCACCAATCCAAACTAATGTTGGGAAAAAAAAAAGTAATTTGAAAGAGTAATATTTGGAAGAAATGGTTAAAAAAAGGAAAAATTTTGAGTTTACGTATAATATTATTTTATTGAAAAATATATTAAAATAAAAATAGAACCCAAACAAGGCTTAATATAGTTACGATCAATCTTCAACTACTAAAAATGTTTTGAAACAATTTCAAATTATCTTGTAGCTCTCACATCTTCAATTTTCTAAAACTTGGAATTCATTTTTCAATCTTGATTGTTGTCCAAAAATTTTAAGGGAAACATTTTTCACGTGCATTGTTTTATTAAAACTCTAGAAAATTTTCAATTGTTGAGAATTTAATGCAACATTAAAATGCCAGCGATCAACCTGCACCCAATCAATAAGTTGGGTCCAATGGCATTATGTAAAAAAAAAAAAAAAAAGTAATGTTATTTGTAGTTGTTCACTATCATAATCGTTTTATGTAACATAGATGTGGCGATTATTAATTGGATGCATAATGTGGTAGTTTTTTTTTTTTTTTTAAACGTTATTCATTAAATTACTAACCGATATATGTATGTTACGGAAGACGACTGCGATAGGACGACTGCGATAGAACGACTGCAAATAACATTATTTTATATAAAAAGTTAATAATAAGCATAGAAGATATAATAATAATAATAATAATAATATTTACTTGAAAATTAAATACAAAAAAATTGCAGACATATTCAGGTATCCACCTTACAGTGACTAAATCCTGGAGTCTACACCTTGGCCCCTCAAGCTACAGACAGGTTAAATCGCAGGTTGTGCCCCAAATTGACCAGTGCTCAAGAGCCCGCCCAACTGATCTGCCAAAGTGTCAAGCAAGTCGTTTTCTTATCTATGCACCTTGCCTTCCAGTAGAGCTCCTGCCTTCCAGGAGAATATCTGCCTTCCAAGAGCCTTCTAAGAATTGAACTCACGACCTCTGATCTGCCAGTCTTGAAACGTCCTTATCTTTGTCAGTTGGAATGTGCCTTGGGGTCGCTTTTTCAGCTAATAAATTTATTTATTTATTTATTTTATTTTTTTTATGGATAGAAGGGAATCCAAAGTCTAAAACTATGCATCGTGTATAATATTATAATAATTTGAGGTAATGCTCATCTTTGTACGTCTCTGTCTAAATCATTATGCTGGCAATTTGTTTATTATTATAGGTCCATCCAAGTGTTCTTTCCAGAATTTGCTTGTATAATGCACGTGTTCAATATAACTTCTATAATGCAATTTTGGTGTACGTTTCAATTAAATTATAGGTTAGTTCTTAGAGGTTCTGTATTTGGTTGTAATTTGGTCCATGTTAAATATAGATAGGAATGGGCAGTTGGAATTAGGAAAGCTTTTCTCATTGTTTCTCCATTTTAGAAAATATCGAATGCATCGATGTTTAAATGTACGAACTAAGTCATTTTACTTGACTACTTTTAATTCGGCTTGGCTCGGCCCATCAGTCATAGCTCACCTGATTTTTACGAATTGTTCACGAGTTGACTTGTGTGATTAACTAGAGCATACACAAATGATTCAGTTCGGCTCACGCCCACAAATATCCCAAGTCAAGCCAGATCATCTTGTTTGTGGGGACGAGGACGAGTCGAACTTACGAGTGACTCGCCCTACTTAACCTCTCTAATCTAATCAAATAGGATTAAAATGATCAACTTGACTGGTTAAGAGTATTAAAACTTCTAACTATATTATTAAATTTTGAATTTGATTTTATAAGAATAAGTAAACGCTAAGATTAGTTGGTTATTTGGCTTGAAGATCAATTGTATAGGAGTATTTATCATCTATTAAGAAAGTTGTGATTTACGTAATAAAAGATTACTAAAAATGAATAACTGGTTAAGATGACTTTTTATATCCTCTCAATTGAGTTAACTTACATGACTATATAAAAAGTGAAAAGAGAAATTTACATACTGATTTACACTATATACTGTTTTCACCATAAAATGGAATCACATTTGACTTAATTAAAACATGTCAATTTGGGTCTAATTCACTTCTATCTACATAGAAATAGCTGTTCAATTCTATTTGTATAATTTCTATCGATATTCAATTTTATTTGATTCTCATCAAAACTCGATCGAATCAAATCATGATCAATATTATTGGTACCCATTTTTTTATTTTTACTAGGACTCGATCAAACTGAATCAGGAATGGTTCTATCTGTAAAATTTCTATTGATACTCAATTTGATTTGATTCTCATCAAAACTCGATCAAATCAAATCATGAATAGTTTTATTGATACTCGATTTAGTTTAATTTTTTTATCATGACTCGATCAAGTTAAATCAAGAATAGTTCTATTTATAGTTGCATGACGGGAATGGAAAAGAAACGCTCTCGACATCTTTTTGTTTGGTAATGAAAATGTTTATTAAGCAAAATGATCTTATCTAATCTTTTGACCATAGACGCTTTCGTATGAAAATAATACTCAAATCTAATTTGATTCTCATCACAACTCGATCATGTCGAATCATTTCCATTTCCCATCTCTAATTGTTGGGCCATATAAAAATTGATAAGTGGAATGCGACAATTTGTTATCTAATTCCATTAGAACGTGGGACCAGAAGCTTCAAGAGTGGCACGGTGGCGCCTAATAAGATGTGGCTAGAAAATACGGAGGTCGTGGCTGTTTTGGGCTACCTCCTTGTTGCATTATAATTGCCTACGTGGTGTATTTTTGTGTACATGGTATTTAATTGGATAAAAATACTTGGCCATTTCAGACCAACTCAGCATGAGACAAAACATCATATACAAAATACACGGCTATAGAGGTTTCTACATTTTGGTGGTGTTGTCTTTTTCTTGTCTGATTGATCAAGAGAATTGCATCACGTGTTCTTACAATTAATTTTGGTTGAAAATTATTTTTTTTTTAGATTTTGCATATATCGATTTAAAAAAAAAAAAAAGGTTGAACCCCAACCTTAAGAGTCCCCCACCGCCCCTACTCTGAAGTATCGTGAGGGAGGTAAATCGCAAGTTATGCCTCAAAAGGTATAGGGTGGAAGGCTGCTTGTACACTTACACTTACCCAAGAACCAAATCCATATTTCAGGATTCGAATCCTTGACGCGGTAGCCTCAAGTAAAGCTGAATTTCTCCACCCTCTCCTTTTAACACTTGGAGATGTGCCCTGGGGGCGCATATATCGATTTATTATTATTACGATGAGTTACTACAGTACACACATGGCAATGATTTAGATACACATATTAAATATTAAGATTTGAGACTTTATATTAGGGGATCAATATTGTTGAGGGAGGTAGTCCAAATTCTTATATATTAGTTATGTATTTTATTTGATATGATGTTTATTAGTATTTTGTTTATTAATTAGTTTACTTTCAGTTTTATTTTACTTTCCTGTCATTTGATCTTTTCAAAGTTATTGATCACGTCTTTAGGTTTGTTAAATGTGGGTTGCATTTCTTTGCTTTCAATTATTTTGTAGGTGTTGGATAATTGCCTCAAAAGTCGAAAGTTATAGGACTTCTATTGTAAATAATAAAATGTAGTTATTGTATGGAAACTTTTAATTAAAGTTGAGAGCAGAATCCTTGCAGAATTTGGTCTCCAATTTACAGCCGATTTTAGAGTCTTGCATATGAAAAAATTCTTGTTGAGTTAAATGAGTCTTGTTTGAGTTTAAATTAAACTCTACTACTTGATTATTGATTTTATAAATAGTGGATGTATTTCATTATTTTGGGTGTAGCCAGAGAGTTGATCTGAAAAAAAATATTGTAAGCCTAACATCTGGAGACTTTTCGTACAAAGGGTAGAATTAGAAGTGATAAAGTTCAAGTTTATTTTTTTCTTTGTAATACTTGGGGATTGGATTAGTGAGTGAAATTTTATATGATTGTAACAATTTTTCATATAATGAAAAGATTTGACCGTCCATTTAATTTGTGCATTATATTCTTTATTTTTCTTGTTTGCCGATATTCTCTTGAACAACAAAAGATCTTGTGGGTAAGTAGAAATAAAGGGAATTGGAGTAAAATTCCTAACAAGTGATATCAGAGCGTCAGGTGGTTCAGAGTATTGGAGCAACAGAAAAATATGTCGCCGTTGAAATATGACGTGGAGAAATTTGAGGGGAGAATCAATTTTGGCTTGTGGCAAGTACTAGTTAGGGATTTATTGATTCAAACTGGATCGCACAAGGCTTTGAAAGGAAAACTAACCAAGAGTTCTGGCAAGGAAGCTGAATCCAATATGAGTGATAAGGATTGGGAAGAATTGGATTTGAAAGCTATAAGCATGAATATCTGCTGTAAAGGTCCTTGCAAATATTCACGAAATATTTGCTATAAAGGAACTATGGGAGAAGCTAGAAGGACTGTATCAAACGAAGAGCCTCTCAAATCGATTGTACCTGAAGGAGCAATTTCATTCATTGCGCATAAAGGCAGGTACGAAAATCTCAGACCGTTTGAATATTCTCAACGGGATTGTTTCAGAACTGGAGTCTATTGGAGTGAAGATAAATGATGAGGATAAGGTACTACGACTCATCTGGTATCTTCCATCTACCAATGAACATATCAATCTAATCTTGATGTATGGAAAGGAAACTGTGAGTTTCACAGAAGTGACAAGCAACTTGATTTTAGAAGAAAGAAGAATATGGGGACGAATACTCCATCTGACAATGCGGTGCTTGTGACTGAAAAGGGGAAGAATGGCAACTCCATGAGGATGAAAGTAACTTTTTTGGAACTACGATCAGACTGGACATGTGAAGAGAAATTATCCAAAAGGTGGGTTGGATAATGCGTCTCTCCTGGCGGAGGTAGACATGTATGTAGTGCTATAAAGTAAGATAGGAACATCCTCATGGCATGTTGCCAGTTGCCATGGTAGAGAATGTGTTCTTACTAGAGCGATCAGCATATCTGCACATAACATTGACTGACTTTGATGCAAGGTGTGTAGATATGCGGTGGTGCTGTGATGTCGATGGTTAATGAGCTCTCTGAAAAAGTCAGTGGGAGAGTTGCAACATAACTACCAGTAGGGTTATTTCGACATGTAGCCGATGAAATGCTCGGAGTTCACGAATTATTCTGAGTGGTTATACTCATATGGTGGAGTATAAGATCATTAAAATGTGTCAAAGGCTTTTTTTTTCCAAGTATATTAAAAGTTGTAGAAGATGTGGAGATTGTTGGGTAATTGCCTCAAAAATCGAAGGCTGGAGGACTCCTATTGCAAATAATACAAGGTAGTTATTGTATGGAAGACTTCAAAATTAAAGTTGAAAGCAGAATCCTTGCAGAATTTGATCTCCAATTTACTGTCGATTTTGGAGTCTTGCATATGAAGGAATCCTTATTGAGTTAAAAGGAGTCTTGTTTTAGTTTAAATTAAACTCTACTAATTGGTTATTGATCCTCTAAATAGTAGATGTATTTCATTATTTTAGGTGTGGCCAGAGAGTTTTTCTGAGAGAAAAATATTGTGAGCATAGTATTTTGAGACTTTTCGTACAAAAGATAGAAAAGTAGATGTGGTAAAGTTCGAGTTTACTTTTTTCTTTGCAATACTTGGGCATGGAATTGGTGAGTGAAATTTTATATGATTTTAACAATTTTTCATATAGTGAAAAGTTATGACGATCCGTTTAATTTGTGCGTTATATTCTTTATTTTTCTTGTTTGCTGATATTCTCTTGAACAACAAGAGATCATGTAGGTAAATAGAAATAAAGGGAATTTGCGTAAAATTCCCAACAGTAAGGCTATTTACAAGCCACTTTGTTCATTCACTCAAATAAGACCATTCTTCTAAATATATTGTTTTTTGAGTAGAACTCTCTTGGCATTTGGTATCAGAGCTGCAATAACTGTGGTTGAATGAAACCAGAGAAATAGCAATCTTCTAAGTATGTAGCAGTAACGAAATGGCAATTGAAAGTTGTTTTTTCTAACCAGCAATTCCAAAGCTCGATAGACAATATGATCATAGGTTTATGCTCATGGAGAATTTTCTTCACTCTAAGAAATATTGGAGCATGATAGAACATGGGATTCCAATAGTTGGAGAAGTACTACCACTAAAGAACAAATAAAGGCAATTGAAGATGTTGAACTAAAAGACTTGAAGGCTAAGAATTATTTATTCCAAGCCATTATTTATTCCAAAGAGTATTTGAGACTCTTTGGAGCAAAATTATTAGGGGACAACACTAGTCTAGTGTGCACAACTACAAGCTTTTCAAAGGGAATTTGAGGTGCTCAACATGAAGGTAGGAGAATCTGTAAATGAATAATTTGCTCGAACTCGTGCTGTAGCAAACAAGATGAGGAATCATGGAAAGAAGATGATTGATGTTGTGGTCATTGAAAAGATTCTAAGATCTATGACTCCAAAATTCGACTATGTTGTGTGCTCTACTGAGGAGTTTAATCATCTAGACAACTTATCAATTGATGAGTTGCAGAGTAGTTTTCTTGTACATGAACAGTATATAAATAGCCATGTTGTGGAAGAATAGGTCTTGAAGGTTAAAAAAATGAAAGCTACAGGCAACTACACACCGCCTATGTGTGTTTTATAGAAAAGAAATACGTGAGCCGACTCAGGTCGATAAGGCTCAAGCCGAAAGTTTGGGGTTGAGCCCAAATATTTTGGCAGAGCAAAAGTCCAACTTAGCTAGGGCCGAAAAAAGGTTGACCCATTTTTACTCAAGCCGAGCTTGAGCCTCAAGTTTCAGCTCACGAACCAGCTCGATTTGGCTTGTTAACATCCTAAAGTAAGAAGATAGAGAATGAACACTATATTGATGTCAGTGAAGAAATGTTTTTAACGGCCAATGAGGATATCAAGGAATCTATCGAAAAGGATTTATGGTTTTTTAACTCAGGATGCAATAAACATACGTCTGGCAAAAAGGAGTTTTTCATCAAGCAAGATGACAGTTTTAGCACTTCTTTGGGAGATAACTAAACCATGGTTGTGATAAGAAAAGGCAATATGGAGACGTTGGTTAATGCAATTATGGAGACCATCATTGAGGTGTTCTGTGTTCTTGGATTGAAGAATAATCTACTTAGCGTTGGACAGAATTCTCATACAACAAGGAAAGTGTAAGATTTATCATCAAAAGAGAGGTTTAATTATGGCGACTACAATGTCATCAAACAAAATGTTTAATTTACTTTCTACAATACAAAAGAAAGAATAAGAGACATATTTAAGTTCTCTTACAGAAGGTCTAGCTCAACTTTGACATTGCAGATGTGAACATTTAAGCTTTATTAACTTAAAAATCCTGCACCAAAAAAAAAAAAATGATGAATGGTTTGCCTCAACCTTCAACTTATTTGAAGGTATGTGAAGACTGCTTAAATGAAAAACAACCTAGAAATTCCTTTCCAAAGAAGAGCACATGGAGAAATTCTCTGCAACAAAAAAATGATGAATGATCTGCCTCAACTTTCAACTTTTTTTAAGGTGAGTGAAGTCTGCTTAAAAGGAAAACAACAAAGAAATTCCTTTCCAAAGAAGAGCACATGGAGGCTTCTTAAATCTTACAATTGGTCCGAATATATGTGGACCAATTAATCCTGCTTCAAACAACCAAAACAGGTATCTAATTACTTTTATTGATTATTTTAGCCGCAAAGCTTATGTTTATTTCTTGATAGAGAAGTTAGAAGCTTTTTCCACTTTTAAGAATTATAAAAGTCTTGTTGAGAAAGTAATTGATTCCCATTTAAGATCTCCTGACATTACATTAGGGAGAGCAGATAACAGTTACTTCTAAGTGGCCAACAACAAAATCAAGACAACTGAAATGATGACTTGTAATTGTGGTGGTGATGGTAGCATTTTCTTGGAAATGGTGCTAGAATCATTTGGCATAGAGATGAAGACAAAAGACAGAGACTACCACAAAGGAAATGAGTATTATATCCACCATCATGATTTTCTTTATGAGCTCAAGCACAATTGTATCATCAGAATCCCTAAACATACTCGTCGAATCTCATATTTTTATGACAAAAGTAAAGAAATATTTACGGGACAGTTAAGGAAGAATTGATTTAGGCGGGAAAAAATGGAAAAAATTGAGGGAAGACAAGAATACCATTCCTTTTGGACAAGAACAATGTTCATGCTTTTACTTAACGAAGCATTTAGATGGAAATTGATGAAAATGATGTCTTGTGCAATAAAAGGTGGAATTAAGGGTGAAAATGCCAAAAATTAGAAGGTGAAAATGTTTATACAATAATAATAAAAGTTAGGGATATTTTGTCCTAATTTCCTTGATAGAAATGAGTAGAATAAATGAGAATATCTTGGGAAAATTATTGTTTTAGTTCCAAATTATTCTTTTCTCTATCTTGTATCTTTATCTTTATACTATGTTCATGGTTAGATATTTTTCAATTGCCTTATCAATAAATTAAGTATCTAAAAAAGCCGAATTTCTAGCCATTGGCTACTTTTGACATTGTAGATTTGTTTTCCAACCAATAATATTTGTTTGTGGTGTGAGCTTCAGTGTTTTCAGCGGCAGTTGGGTAGTGGGAAATGGAGGCTAGCAACTCCAGGTAGGGTTATTTGTAAGTTTTTAAAAAGTTTAGGAGTTAGATTGGAATTTGTTATTTATTTTTCTTCTCTCTTCGTTTCTTTTTTTTGTTTTATTTAAATAAGAGGGTATATTAGCCATTTTATATTAAAATTGGTGAAAATGACGTTTTCCGTAATGAAATGTAAATATAGGGTTAAAAATGTCAAAAAAATGAAAGACATTGGCGTTTTGTACAACAACATTGAAAAGTATAGGCGTTTTGTGCTAATTATTCTTTTAAAAAGTTTTCAGCCAATTTACCAGAGCAGATTTATCTGTGCCCGTAACAATGAAAGGTGCGATTTTAATTAAGAATTCAAGTCCTTATTGCAAATTTAGCAAATCGAAACCTCAATTGCACAGGATACACACATACAAAACAAAGAAAATCCGATTTTCAACCACTAAGGATAAAAAAAATTAGCAGATAATCGAGCCACTAAAGCTTTGATACCAGTTTGTGGTGTTAAAATACAACCTTCAATTGATCAAACCAACACTAAGTGAGTTCCAAATCAATAATAATAATGAAATAAACAAAGATGTGAATGAATATAAACACTTCCCCTTTTTAATATCACAAAGATTGGCACCAAAATGGAGCATACAAGCTTATATAATTGACCTAAATACAGACAAGGTGGCTCTACTAGAAGGAACCAAGAATCTCACTTAAAGCTATGAAGGTATCGCCCACTAAAATCACATTGAGGGCAGCCGCACGCGAAGGCAACTAAGGAGTAGCAGCGAAGGTGAAGATAGTGGCCGAAACAGTAAGGGAAAAGCCAACCAAAACAGGTTCAATGCCGGTAGCCAAGCCACCGGTCAAGATGTTGATAAGGTGAGGTGGATGAGGTCTCAGAAAAGGGATATAAAGGAATGAGGCATCAAGTCACAAAGAGCAGCCAAAGAATTGTGTGTGTATGTATAAATAGGGAAAAAGGAATAAAGGTAAGTACATAACACACCTTAGGTCAATTAAGTGGGTTGGGCCTTGAATATAATACTCAGTCCAGCTTCTGTTGTGGGCGGCTAGTTGTGTGTATTGGGTCAACTATATAAAATAGTCTAAATTGTAGGTTCCAAATGAACCATATGTTTTTAATCTGATTCGATGAGTCATCATCACCCTGGTTTGTTTTGTATTTTGACCTAACAATTTCTTTATATTTATGCTTGTAGGCACTCCTGTAATAACATCAAAAGGTTGTCTAGAGGCTGATTACAGGATGAGGGATGATTTTCTCATTAGTGCTGCACATATTGAAAGTTTAGTGGACAGAGAACATGGGAAGATGCCTAAAGATATTCTGAAGGGGCTTGAGGATGACAAATTAAGCATCTGTATGTCATTCTTTACTTTACATTCCTTCCATTATTGTTTCTACCAATACTCATTTTTAACCACACATTTTTCATTAAAATAATATTACATGCAAATAAAGAACTTTTCCTTCTTTTTTAACCACATGTTCTCCATCAATCACTATTTCATAATATATTTCTTCAAATTAATGGGGCTCAAACAGGCCTAAGTTGTTGAGCTTCAAACACAAGTTGAAAGCTAGATTTCAAGGTAATGAAAATAAAAACACGACACGACACGACAGTATATGATAAATGGAAATACTATATTTGAACAAAGCAAGACTTAAAATGCCGTGTGATCATTTTAATTTAGGTCTCATCTGTTGTGAAATGTCACCTAGGAACGCTCTGCTATGTCAAATTCAAATTTTATTGTTACCAAGTTTACGTTCTAGATTACAAATTATTTGACTATACGTGCGGAATTAACTAACTACAGCAACAAGTCACTTTAATTAGATATCTAGGTGATTAATCATACAATCCAATTTTACTAAGTTTGAATGCCGCAATAATAATATGGAAAACAATTAAATCAACACACAATATGATGATGGAGAAACCTCAACGTGGGTAAAACTCTGGGATCAAGCCAGTTACCTCCCCATACCAATTCAGCAAGTATAAGTTATACCAAACTCCATACCCAACCAGACCTGCTGTTCCAGTCTCACAATATACTACTGTAGAAGATTCTAGCCTCTTGCTAGATTTCCCGATCTACTTCCTGCATCCCAATCTACTGTCACTACAACCTCCTGGTCCTTAGCTGATTGTATCCCTAAGTGAAATTTCAAGAACCACCTGTTCTTGTTTGTTTCACTGCGCTTGACATCCACTTCTCTCAATCTCCAATGGGAAAGTCAATTCCTTACATGACTAAGGAAGACAGGGTATTTTAGATTCATGAACCTTGACGTTTTCCAAATCCTTGGTTGCCAGATCACAAGATGCAAAGATCGAATTCAGTGTTTGAAGTTTTCTTGGATCTCTTGAATATGTTTGAAGAAGATATCAATATGAGGCACAATGTAGCAACCTTAACTCTCACGTCCCAGACTTTAGTATTTATTTATGAGGGTAAATAAGTGTCCTGTACTGTGTAAAATTCTCCAAAAGGCGACCTAGGGATTGACTGCATAACTATGTTGCTCGAGCGAAAAGCGAGCAATAGGTTTTCGCTCGAGCGATGTGGGGACGAAGAGCGAGTGACAAGCTCTTTGTTATTTTTGCTCGAGCGTTGGCCTGGCGAGCGGCTAGCAATATTTCAGCAGATTTCTGCCCTTTTTCAAAACTCGAGCCCTAGCCTACCAACTCTACTAATTGCACCCTAAGAACCTGACTTTTACAACATTGTTCAATTGAGTCCCTGACGTTTATAAACTTACAATTAAGCTCATTTTGTCCACAAAATTACCAATTACATTTTTAGACCTAACAAACTCCCCCTTTGACATTCTGTGACAAAACCAGATACAATAAGTCAGGACTATAGGAAAATAAGTCAGGACTCTAAACATGGAAACCAAGTCTTGCATTCTCCAAAAACTCACACCCAGTGTTAAAGTATGGATACAGGGGGTATAAAAGATAAATCACTTAATCACAGATACAGTTTAAGACGTGACACTGTTGCTAATCAAAACACCAACCAACACTCCAATAGCACAAATCATCAAAACGCAAACAGCAATATGTAATACAGAATGCAATGCAATGCTCCTCGTCACTGCAGACTCTTATGAAGGTACTAAAGTAAATCAATGTCTCTATGTCTCTCGCCAATGACCCCTAAACATAGCAATGCACAATGCCAGTAATGTTGATCATTGAAGTCATGTGCATGCAAATGCAGTCATTCTCCTATGTGTATGTTCTTTTATATGTTTTTCTCCTCCTCAGTTACACTTTTTTCTCCTCCTTTTTGTCACAAATGCTGAAAGGAATCATATTAAGAATAGTTTGAGCAATAACAAATAACAACTCAAAAATACAGTTGATAGCATGCAAAAGTAAAATTAACAAGTAGCAAACCTATCCACATACTCAGTTTAGACCAGAGTAAAGTAAAAAAGTACAAGTGATTCATGTGTATAAAGTGTCACTATTCTAATGCAAGGAGGATTTCAAACCTTAATTTTGTAAGAAGGAACATGCCAATCACTGCCAATAAGTATATCCTTCTACTTATGAAAGTCAAACCTTGTAAGTGCAGTAGAACCCATACTTATTATTTTTCTTAGTTTTCTCCCCCTTACTTTTAGCATTTATATTTTTCAATTTTTCACATTTTTCAGCTCATCACATTTATATTTTTCAATTTTTCACATTTTTCAGCTTATCACATTTTCATATTTTTCACATTTTTCCAAGCTCATTTATATATTTTTTTTTATGTTAAGCGCATGTTCTTCTCCATTAGACGATTGAAATGACCCATGTAGTGAGTTTTAGGATGGTTAACCCAAGTCAGTTTACTATAGGCACTAGGTTTTAGGAGACCCGTAGGCTTAATTGCTCGAGTCAAATAGGCCCAAAGAAGAACATTAAGATATAAGTTATTATAAAATGGGGGAAATTTTTGGGTTAAGGTCTACAAAAAGTGGTCAATTCATATTTGAAGTCACCCCATCAACACGTGACAGCCATCCCAAATCTCACACATGTGGTAAAGTCCCACTAACAAGTTCATAGTGTATGCAATGCAGATAATACATGAAGACACATATACACATTAATCCAAATAGACCTAACCAAGAAATGAAAATTATTCTACAATTTATCAATTTTAGCTTCTACATGATCACAACGTGCAAGTTCAAAAGTCATGTGTCATGTTGTAGCAATTTTCACAACCAACTATTTTTGTTTTTTCATTTTTTCAATGTTTTGTATTTTTTATTTTTCTAAAATAAATACTCCACACACAAAATAAAAAAAAGTCAAGCACACAAAGATAAAACTAAATATGCATGTGCCAAAACAAACAAGTAAAAATACACATGCATGAAATAAAACAAAACTAAACACAATACACATGATGCATTCAACAACCATATGTCTAACGGAAACCAGGCATGCATAAAAAAAATACCTAATCACGAAGGTATATAAGTGTTTTTCCTATAAGTGCACCGTAATCTACTACCAAATTCGAGAGATTGCTCTTCTTCACTCAAACCTGTCTAGAACGGAGATTGTTTTCAGAACTGTGTCACCAATTGGGTCAAACAATTCACTTATCAGCTCGGAATCCAATTTGACCAGCAGAAACCTGATTTTTATCATTTTTCAAGTTCAAGTCTTTCCTATTATTCAGGTACTGATGACATTTAGGGCGGATGTGACCTAACTCACCATAATGAGCTAGGGCCTATGTTATGTGAACGTTGACGTCTGTTCCTAGGTTGACGGTTCCTACGTTGTCTAGTAGACCTCTGTCCTACATATCACATAATCTTAGGTTCGAGGTTAGGTACATGTTTAGGCTAGTCAGTAGCAGGGACAAATGTGGTCTTCGAAGTACTAGCAACATCATGACTTTTACCCTTATATCCTAGACCTCCCCTGTTTCCAGCCGGCTTGCCTAATCCAAGAAGATTATCTAGCTTTGACGAACTACTAGTGAAGGCAAGAAGTTGAGATTTTGAGTTCTCTAAATCGCTCACAAGGTTCACTACCTGAATTTGCAAAGTCTCATTCATGGTGGTCAACTCCCTGACTATTATAGAGGACCTCTCAAGCTCATTGGTGAGATTCTTAACCTGAGACTCTAAGGCTTCATTCGTAGACTTAGCTCACTTAGGACAGTGGAAGATTCCTTAAAGTACGTCTCTAACTTAGCTTTCTCAGATTTCAGCTCCTGAATAGTAGTACTTAAGGCCTTGTTTTTATCAAGAATTTTCAAGCTTTTCTGATACATCTTCTCATAGGCCTCTTGGATATCTTCATCACTCACAGACTCATCTCCAGATTCTTCACTACTATCTAGGTCCTCATCCCTTTCACTCTCCTGTTTGGATCTACTCTTAACCCTAGCAACGAAGGCCACATATTTTTCACTCTCCTCACGTGTGGATTTCTCACTCTGATTGTTCAAGCTAGGCTCGTCATCAGTGAGAGTAGTATTCATTGAATTCTCTTCAACTCTCCTAGCATTAGGGCACTCACTCATCACATGACCGAACCCCGACAATTATGGCATCTTATGGATTTATATTTTCTCCTAGTTTTACTCGGGCCACCTTTTTGTCTCTCTTGAGGCTTCTTCTTATTCTAAAATATTTTTCGAAATTTCTTAGCTAGATAGGCCATCTTCTCATCATTGGGTGAATCTGAATTAGAAGTTTCCATCCAGTTATTCCTAACAGATTTCAAGGCTATGGATTTTTCCTTAACAGGATTGTCTAATGTCAACTCATAAGTTTAGAGGGATCCGACTAACTCCTCTACCTTGATAGTGTTTATGTCCTCACTTTCCTCAATAGCTGTGACTTTTGTCCTGAAACGCTTAGGTAAGGGTGAAAGAATTTTTCTAATTATCTTAGTCTCGGGAATTTTCTCATCTAGGTTGAAGGACGAATTTACTATGTCAATTAATGATGCAGGAGGATCCGAGTCGAATGATGCTGATTTGTCAGATAGCACGATGATATCGCTGAGATACCATGAGATGGCAAAGATGGAAAGTGAATCGCCATTATTTCCTTAATTGGGGGAATTTGACGCGTCTTTGATAATTTGGCCATAGCTTTGGCTACAGTTATCAGAATCCCTATTATGACCCCAATCCGAAAAGCTATCTTCGGCATGCACGTGGTGGCCACCCAGCTATGCTCGGTGGACATCAATTTTGAGCTCAAAATCCACTGTTTTCCTTTCCAAAATTCAATTTTAAGTTATTTTTTCCTATTTATGGTAATATTTTGTTTCCTTTTTTCCATATATTAGAAAACTCGAATTGAGCCAAATTTTTGGCAACTTACTTCTTTTAATTTATATTTTATTTTGGCATAATTTTGAGATTTTGCTATTTTTGGTAATTTTTCCATAATTTCATATTTCGCAGCTATTTAACCCAGCTTGTGAGTTAATTTTGATCGTTCTGCATTATTAATAATATTAAGTTGAATTAAGAGTATTTTCTCTGATTTTTGGGCATTCTATGTCGTTCTTTTCTTGCGGATCATCTGCTACAACAAGACAATAGGATAATCACTACCCTACCCGACGTCAATTAAGCTTGCATAAAAGACATCAAATATCTCATCATCTCTCATCCTAATTTCCTCGAACCTAGTGGTCAACATCTGTAACTTAGAATTTTTAACGGCCTAGGTTCCCTCATGTGTGGTTCGCAGAATGTCCCAAACATCCTTAACTACCTCACACATAATTACTCTCCTAAATTTCTCGAGGGACAACCATAAAGAATGTATGTATGGCCTTGCTATTAAAGTTACAACTATCCAATTGTACTCTAGATCAGTTTTCTACGAGGGTGTGAGTGACTGCACCATCTACTGTGGTACTAGGGACAGAACAACCATTTACTATGCTTTGCCAAACACGTTCATCCATGGTCTATCCTTCTAATATGCATAATTACTACCATCAAAGTGGGGCAACATATTGAACGAGGTACTAATCTAAACTATGTAAGGCCAGGACACGATTTTAGGCTCTAATAATACTTGAAAGGTCACCTAGGAAGGCTTTGCTATGTCAAATTCAAATTTTAGCGCTATCAAGTTTACGTTCTAGATTACAAATTATTCAACCTTATGTGCAGAATTAACTAACTAAAGCAACAAGTCACTTTAATTAGATGTTTAGGTGATTAATCATACAATCCAATTTTCCTAAGTTTTAATGCCGCAATAATATGGAAATCAATTAAATCAGCACACAATATGATGATGGAGAAACCCCAACATGGGGTAAAACTCAGGGACCAAGCTAGTTACCTCCACTATACCAATTCAGCAAGTACAAGTTATACCAAACTCCGTACCCAATCAGACCCGCCGTTCCAGTCTCATGATCTACTGCTGTAGATGCTTTTAGCCTCCTGCTAAATTTCTCGATCTACTTCCTACAGCCAATCTGCTGTCCACTACAGCCTCCTTGTCCTTAGCTGATTGTATCCTCAAATGAAATTCCAAGAACCACCTGTTCTTGTCCGTTTCACTGCACTTGACATCCACCTCTCTCAATCCCTAATGAGAGAGTCACTCCTTACAAGACAAAGGAAGACACGGTGTTTTGGATTCACGAACATTGGTGTTCGTGAATCACAAGATGCAAAGATTGAATTCAGTGTTTGAAGTTCCCTTGGATCTCTTAAATATGTTTGAAAAAGATATCAATATGAGGCACAATGTAGCAACCTTAATTCTTACGTGCCAGACTATAGTATTTATACATGAGGGTAAATAAGTGTCCTGGACCATGTAGAATTCTCCAAAATGCGACCTAGGGATTAGCCACATAACTCTATTGCTCGAGCGAAAAGTGAGCTATAGGTTTTTGCTCGAGCAACGTGGGGCGAAGAGCTCTTTGTTATTTTTGCTCGAGCATTGGCTTGCCAAGCAGCTAGTGATATTCAAGAATATTTCTTCCCTTTTTCAAAACTCGAACCCTAGCCTACTGACGCCGGGTAGGATAGTGATTATCCTATTGGCTTGTTGTAGCAGATAATTCGCAAGAAAAGAACGACAAAAATCGCCCAAAAAATCAGAGAAAATACTCTGAATTCAACTCAATATTATTAATAATGCAGAATGATGAAAACTAACCCACAAGCCGGGTTAAATAGCTGCGAAATACGAAATTATGGGAAAATTACTATAAATGGCAAAATCCCAAAATTATAACAAAATAAAATATTAAGTAAAAGAAGTAAGTTGCCAAAAATTTGGCTCAATTCGAGTTTTCTAACATATGGAAAAAAGGAAACGAAATATTACCATAAATAGTAAAAAATAACTTAAAATTGAATTTTGGAAAGGAAAATAGTGGATTTTGGGCTCAAAATTGACGTCCATCGAGCATAGCTAGGTGGCCACGACGTGCGCGCTGAAGAGAGCTTTCTGGATTGGGGTCATAATAGGGATTCTGATAACCGTAGTCAAAGTTATGGTCAAATTACTAAAGATGCGTCAAATTCCCCCAATTAAGGAAATAATGGTGATTCACTTTCCATCTTTGCGCCGATCCGCCATCTCATGGTATCTCAGCGCCATCATCGTGCTATCTGACAAATCAGCATCACTCGACTTAGATTCTCCTGCATCACCTACCAACGCTACATAATTGTACCCTAAGTCCCCAACTTTTAGAACATTGTTCAATCGAGTCCGTGACTTTTACAAACTTACAATTAATCTCATTTTGTCCACAGAATTACCAATTACATTTTTAGACCTAACATGTTGTGCTTTAACTGCTTCCAAATTCTAATTATGCACCAGTAAATGGCCTAATGGAACTTTCCTAAAAGCTTTAAATAGTTGCTTCGTTGATTTTTTTTTTTTTTGGGATAATAATGATATGTGTTGGGATACAATATGTAGGTCTTCTATTTGAAAAGATGTTGTTTGTGAGGAAAAAGAAATCAAAGGTGAAACAATTAAAAAGCTTTGTTTGGATTGGGGATAGGAATGAGATGAAAATTTGTTTCTCAAAGATTACAGAATTTGGGTTTGCTAGTGCTGAATGAAGCTAAACAAATGGTCAGTGAAATGGAAATTAAAGCTGTATTTCGAGAAAAACACAGCATTCAAAGAAACAAGCAATTTGATGAAAGTGACAGTGAAGAGGTAACACAATCAGTTAAAGAATCTTTAAGAGTTGATTATTTTTTCTTTATAATTGATAAAGCTCAATCTTCACTTCAAATTCGTTTTGAACAATTTAGACATTATGAAGAGACATTTGGATTTTCATTTAATTTGGAGAGGTTAAAGAGTACGCATAGAGATAGCTTGTTTAAATCTTGTGAGAATCTTGAGCAATATTTGAAACATAATGGACATTCAGACATCATTGGTGATGACTTATGTTCGGCATTTACAGTCTTGAAGTGCTATTTACCTAAAGAAATAAGAAGAGCGATTGATGTGCTACATTACTTGAAGAAAATGAATAGCTATTTCCCAATGCTTGCATTGCTTCCAAAATTTTGTTAACTATACTGGTTACAGTTGTATTAGGAGAAAGAAGTTTTTCCAAGTTGAAATTAGTCAAGACTTATCTCCGATCAACTATGTCACTGTAAAGATCGAATGGATTGACCATGTTACCTATTGAAAAAAAAAATTGTTGAACAAATCGATTATTCAAAGTTGATTGATAATTTTGCCTCTAAAACCATAAGATGAGATGTATTTAAGTGATCATTTAAAACATTTTCGCATTATTATTTAATTGTAATTTAAATAATTTGAATATTTCGTTTTATATGTTGTTTTATAGTTGATTTTAAGTTAACAAATTTAATTTTATAAAACTCTTATAAAGGAAAAAAATTTATTATTTGCTATGATTTAAAAGCCCAAATTTTGAAGTTTGCCCTGCTAAACACATGTACTACTCTGAAGACAATGCATGGAAAAGGAAAGGAAAGGAGAAGAGGAGAGAAGAAGACGCTAGAAATAGAATCTAAGAACTTTAATATTTGTGTTTGGCAGATAAGGGAGGCAGATAAGGGAAAGAAAAACAGTACACCATTACTTTCGATTCCAGCTAAACTAGAATAAGATAAAAGCTTATTCACAGGGCAAAAAAATTCTTTTTGAATTTTTGCAAGCCCCTAAAATTTATTTTTTTCAAAGTTGATTGATAATTTTGCCTCTAAAACCATAAGATGAGATGTATTTAAGTGATCATTTAAAACATTTTCGCATTATTATTTCATTGTAATTTAAATAATTTGAATATTTCGCTTTATATGTTGTTTTATAGTTGATTTTAAGTTAACAAATTTAATTTTATAAAACTCTTATAAAGGAAAAAAATTTATTATTTGCTATGATTTAAAAGCCCAAATTTTGAAGTTTGCCCCGCTAAACACATGTACTACTCTGAAGACAATGCATGGAAAAGGAAAGGAAAGGAGAAGAGGAGAGAAGAAGACACTAGAAATAGAATCTAAGAACTTTAATATCTGTGTTTGGCAGATAAGGGAGGCAGATAAGGGAAAGAAAAACAGTACACCATTACTTTCGATTCCAGCTAAACTAGAATAAGATAAAAGCTTCTTCACAGGGCAAAAAAATTCTTTTTGAATTTTTGCAAGCCCCTAAAATTTATTTTTTTCTTTTTTTTTTTTAATAAAAAAATCCCTTTGCCTTTCTCTAGCTAACCCCCTTCCACCTTCCTCATATTGTCCTTCTCCCACTTTTCTATCATTGTTTCACAACTGAAATCATTAGTCATATACTATCACTATTTAGAAGAATCTAACCCGAAAATGCATGATATTTAAATGTTAAGAAAATCCACCCATCAATGAAGTGAAATCAAGATGCACTTTTTATGGAGAGCTTAGGTGCTATAAGTGCATGCCTTTCTCACCATGACTTTTCTAAGTTTTTAAAACAGCTACTTCAATTTTGCTAATCATTTGTTTGTTCTCTTCTTCTAAGTATATCCATGAAATTTTACTGCTTGTCAGATGTAATTTGCTATGTTATTTTAAATCGTTATTCTACTATGATTTAAAGAACTTGCTAGTGCTAACTCTTCGGCTTAGGAACTCCAAAATGCCCAATAATCTTAATCAAAGGAGTCGATCAACTTCAACATGTCATCACGTATATTTTAAATTTTTGATAAAAATCGAGCCTTAGCACTTCCAATCAATGCTACCACGTAATCAATAGCTGTGTGTGTCAATATTATTTATCAGTATATGCATATTTAAACTGTGATAGATGCAACAGCAGAAAGTGGAGAATAAAGAGAGTGAATGACTCCTCTTTTTTTAACATTTACACAACAAGTGAATATTTGAAGAGCTCAGGTTTCTAAATGGTAAAAACATTTTGTCCATTGGCGCAGTTATGTCTGTTTCTTATAAAGTAGAGGCGATGGACTGAGAATCTGCCATTCACATTATTTGACAAGCATGAAAGAGAGAGAAACAAAGTTGTTAGAGATCTAAAGTGGAATTATAAAATCTTTATTTTTATTTAGGCTTCTTAGGTATGTTGCAATTATGCTGAGTTTAACACAAAAAATAAAATGTTATTATTCCAAAAACAATTACACATACCGCTATCTCACTAAATTAATATTTAACAAAGACACTATTGACATCAATTGTTTTTCTGCACTATTTCTCTCTCACTATCTCACTCTTTCTTTCTCTTCTACTCCCAGCTTACTCTCTCTGTTCACTCTCTTTCTCTTCACAGACTTATATTACAATAGGTAAGGACATATTTATAGTTGTGTATGTCATTTGCTTATAATTCTAGATAATTCCAGCATAAAATGATGAGGAATACAAATTTCAGATTATTCTTCCAATGACGGTGGACAGTAGAATTCTCCAGATTATTACATTGCTTCAAAAAGTGGTAAGGAGCCTCTAGAACTTTCTAAATAAGGTTGTGCTCATTCTTCAATTCTCGCATTCTCCCACTCAGTACTGACTTTTCATTTTGACTCTTTTCTTTTTCGTCACGTGCAACTATGCCTTGACGAATTTTGAAGTTCTTGGTTCCTCGATCAGCATATCTGCCGCATCAAATATTTTTGGTTCTTCCATGCTTTCTTCTTCATTGATTTTTAGGTGGTTATACTTGGTATTTGAATTCTCTTGTCCATCCGATTTTCTTATTTGTGATTGTAAATTTGTATGTACTTTAACAACTTATTGTTGACTTTGCTTAATCTCATCTACTGTCGTCTGATGCACATCTGTCTGCCAAGAATTTTGTATTACGGTAATAAACTTCTTTTCGTCACTTGATCTTTGTGCATCTTTTGTCTCCTCATGGCTTTTTTGTACTTCTATGATCTCTTCTTGTAATTTATCTTTCATTTTCCTATAAATCTAACAGCTCAACCCTCTGCGATGTTTGCCAAACATATGCTTTTTCAAATACATCTTCTAAGTTTTTTCCCCCAGTGGAGTCTACCAAGAAGACTCTTAATAAATTACAATGTCCTCTTTTGAGTTATCGATCCAATCATCTTCTTCTGAGTCATCAATCCAGTCATCTTCGCAATTTATTTGCTTAGGCAGGACTACCACTAACATTGATTCATCCTTCACAATTAAGTTTAATTTCTTCTCTCGAGTCTACTCAATTATTGTCCTCGTTGCCTAAGTATCCAATTCTTCTTCACTATTGTACTTCTCTTGCTCATTGGAGGTTGCTATATTGTCTTTTCCTTACTCTTTTTTTTTTTTTAAACCAACAGTCTCTAATATAATGGCCTCGTTTTCACAAACAAAGCACGCGCCATTAGTTCGTTGATATTCTGGACCTCTCTTGTCACAATTTTGTTGAGCTCTCATTGTCATAAAACTTTCTTTATGTTTATTTCCTTTATTATTTTGTTGACAGGACTAACCTCTTATTTTACAACTATATAGTGCTTTTTCCTCTTCTTTCTTTATTGGAACCCTGCATTTTCCTTGTCAACGCTTCTTGATCGGTCGGCAAATTCTCAAGATTGACCAATGAAGGTTGCTCTAGCGAACCTTGTATTGCGGCAATAAATCTTCTAAATTCAGGTCTTAATCCATGTATAATTATTCTTCTCATTTTAGACTCCGAAATTTCACTTGAAGCATCTAGCTCAAAAATTCACAACAGAAAGATTTCCCTTTATTAAAATATCATCTTACTGTTAAGTCTCCTTGAGTAATCAAGAGAAGCTCATTTTCTAGCAATTACAACCTCAAGTCATTTTTCTTTGAGAACAGCGAGGCCAAAGTGTCCCATATTTCCTTCGGTGTGTTCCTATTTCTTACGTACTCCAACAGTTATTCCTCAATTGTCATTTTTATAATGAACAAAACCTTACCTGCTTTGATTCTCAACTTTTTTCAGAGCTTTGACCTCTTCTGGCGATGTCACGTTATGTCCACCAACTACCTCCCATAGGTCTTGCCCTTGGAGATATGACTCCCACGTAGGTTGCTCATTGTGACTTGATTTATCTCCTCTTAATCAAGCAAACTTTAATAAAGCATCACAATCTCACTTTTTGCACAATCTCAAAAAGCTCAAAATTTGTCCCTGACTGCCTCGCTTTGATACCATATATAACAGACCGCCCGTTCGGCCCTTGAGGTTACGGGACACCCTAAGGTAGCCTTTCCCCACCCATGCAGTCGAAAAGCTACATAATGTATATCCCTAGCATCCATCATCCTCAAAGCTTTCCATCTTTAATTCTGCTTGCTTGCCAATCTCTTTGCCACATGTTGGTGGTCCCAAAATCTTCTTCGCAAGAATGTATGCCATTAGTCTTAGGTAAACCGACAATACAACGTTCGAAGCAGACCTGCTCTAATACCACATGTTGAGTTTAACACCAAGAATAAAATGTTTATTATTCCAAAAACAATTACACACACCACTATCTCACTAAATTAATATTTAACAAAGACACTATTGACATCAATTGTTTTCCAGCACTATTTCTCTCTCACTGTCACCCTCTTTCTTTCTCATCTACTCTCAACTCACTCTCTTTCTCTTCATGCACTCGTATTACAATAGGCAGGAACATATTTATAGTTGTGTATGTTAGTGGCTTACAATTATAGAAAATTCCTACAAATTCCAAATGATCCTTCCTATTGCGGTGGACAGTAGAGCTCTCCAAATTATAGATTGCTTCAAGAGGTGGGAAGGAGCCTCTAGAACTTTCTAAATAAGGCGGTGCTGATTCTTCAAATTCGACCAAAACAATGCAAGAAAAAAAATTATATCCTTCGTTTCTTCTTAGCAAATTAGAAAAGCCAACTCATTTTCTAGTACTTCAGCATCTTTCCATTTTTTAAACAAAGGTGATGAACCGAGCTGTAAAATTTGTTGAGGAAGAGCAATTACAAGATAACAGATCTCAACTTGAGATTCTTCTTTTTTGTCATTGTCTTCAATCTTTCTTTATTTTTCTTAATTAGTCCTTAATTGATAAGTTTTTAGCTGAATCTGTTACATTTTCACGTTTTATTCACCATGTCACATGTTCTTCACTTTCAAGGGGTTTATCATTCTTGTTCATGTGTGCTTCAATAATGGTTTTGCTAACGTGTCATAAAATGTGAAAACAAACAAAAGTGTTTTTGCTTGTTCAACAATTGTGTCAGCACTTCTGTGTGCTTGTCGTTCAGAGTAAGTTTTTAACTAAATCTGTTACATTTTCACATTTTATTCACCATGTCACGTGTTCTTCACTCTTTGATTGATGTCACTTTTAAGAGGTTTATTGTTCTTGTCCATGTGTGCTTCAATAATGATCTTGCTAACGTTTAATAACATGTGAAAACAAACAAAAGTGTTTTTGCTTGTTCAACAATTGTGTTAGCACGTCTTGAGTGCTCGTCGTTCATAGTCAAGATCAAACTTATGATTTCGTATATCAAATGCTCGCTGCCAGCAGCATGAGTTCTCACATGCGAGCTCAAAGTTAAGTTGAATGGAAATTCCTGCCACTATCCTTGTAAAATTAGTTGTTAACATACCAAAGGCAGTATAAGTATTTATGTCTATTTGAAGAAGGAAAATTCTTATCAAAGTACTCAATATTCTGGCAATAATATGATCATGACTCTCTTTAAGTACAATGAACCAAAAAAAGTAGCCATGACTAGGTGCGCATAACATTGTTTGACTCGAATAAAGTGCTTCGAATTCTCTTAAGTGCGCATAATATTTTTTGACTGAAAATTTTACATGGAGACGTGAAAGGTTTGGACACCATAATAGACCTTATAATGCTGCAATTTGATATTCTGCCCATCAATCAAATCTTACCAGATGGGATTGCAAAGGAAACCTATAAAATATTTCAGTTTTAACCACATTTCTACATGCCGTATTGGTCGATCAGGTCAACAAAGAGATACGTGCAAAGCTTTCCTCATGCATCCCGTCCTTCAGCTTTGTTTTGGACAGCACGATTAAGTATATCAGACTCGGTTTTTCTAATTTGATCTCTTTTGCTCATTCTAGTAATATGGCAAAAAAGTATTTATGCAACCGACTCTAAATTGTCAAAAAATAAGACCATATTATGCAAATTATGATCCATGGAAATAATCTATATTATGCAAATTATGATCCATGGAAATAATCTACTTTTTTTGAGAGCACATCACTTGATATTCCATCATAAGTACGATTGACTTGGAAGGACTTTCAGGTAAGGCTTAATACTTCTACAAGGTTTTTCCAAACTGTAGGATGCACAAGTAATTTCTATTGAAACTAGCAGTGAAAATCTTAAGGCTCCCTCAATTCACTTTCTGTAATCCAAGTTCTTCACTTCAAGTACACGTCTCAAGTCCGTGTTGTGCCTTCACAATCAACTTTTTGGTGACCTGAGCCGGTCTACATTTACACCCCAACTTTAGGTCACCTTTCATTTACAATACCTGAAACTTCAAGACCTCATTACCAACTGCCAATAATAATGTAATCATCTCTGAGTTTGTACAGCTACTCTTACTGTCTACTGGTTTACATTGGCAGTCTGGAATATGACTCAAGTGGAAATTCCACAATGAGTACACTAACAACAGAAACTAAGCCTCATTACCAGTAAGTTTAGGGCCGTCTCCATGATAAGTACGTGGCTTGATTGCCTTTTTACCTTCTGTTGTGCTAAAATATTAAGAAGCTGATTCTTGATGATATGTGCTCCTAACAGACTTCAGTTCATCTTGGATCCTTCATACACATTTAAAGACTGTTCTGATAGATTATTGTGATTCAAAGTGGGGAAAAACCAGTCTTAAATAACATTCATGTACATTCATACCCAATAAATTTGTAGGTTGTAGCAAATTCATTAACTTTTATGTCTTGTTTTCTTTTAGATTTATGAATGACAGCTAAAAGTTTTCATGCTTAATACCTGCAGTTAGCATGGCAAATCATTGATGCTAAGTGCTGACGAAAGGTATCAAGCTCCAAAGGTTTCACCATGATCAATCTGCATTCTATTCTTTTTAACCAGATAGATGGTTTCTCAGTTAAGTATCGTTTGCGATTTATGTGTGAAAGGTACCATGAAACCGGTCTTCGCAGGCAATAGCATACAACTTCCTGTCAGAAATGATGAACAGAACCTTTATTTAAGAGCTCATAATTTTTAGGTTTGAATCAAATATCATATTGCATTTTAGATTGACAAAAAACACTAGACTCGATGAATATTTTTTCATATAGTAAGTGGGCTAACTATGTAACACAGTGACAATAAATAAAACAGAGGGATCTCTTGAGTATTCTTCTACAGAGATCTATGTCAATGTAAAAGAGAATGCAAGTTGTACAGTACTTGAACAGACTGAACTTCATTTTCTAAATTTGTAGAGTGCTATTCAATCCTCCCTATCAAATATGCCAAAAATGCTTTGTAACTTTTGGCAGCCAAAAAGTCTGTTATCTCCAAGGGCATTGACAATCCAATGAAGCTTAATTCTAACTTCCTTGAGCTTCATGATGGGGCGAACAGCCTTCCGATTTGAAGTGTCAAATGTTCAAGAGCATTCTCCCAGGTATCAAGATTTTGCCAAACATAACTATTTACAAGAAGTATTTCTCTTTACATTTTTCACCTAAGCATATCCCCAGAATATAACTGCAACCCACTCAATGCAGGAGATATGCTAAAAGTGTTACCCTCACCTCCAAAAAACGAAGGATGTCCAAGTATGGAGAGCTTAGGTGCTATAAGTGCATGCCTTTCTCACCATGACTTTTCTAAGTTTTTAAAACAGCTACTTCAATTTTGCTATTCATTTGTTTGTTCTCTTCTTCTAAGTATATCCATGGAATTTTACTGCTTGTCAGATGTAATTTGCTATGTTATTTTAAATCGTTATTCTACTATGGTTTAAAGAACTTGCTAGTGCTAACTCTTGGGCTTAGGAACTCCAAAATGCCCAATAATCTTAATCAAAGGAGTCGATCAACTTCAACATGTCATCACGTACATTTTAAATTTTTGATAAAAATCGAGCCTTAGCACTTCCAATCAATGCTACCGCGTAATCAATAGCTGTCCGTGTCAATATTATTTATTAGTATTTGCATATTTAAAATGTGATAGATGCAGCAGCAGAAAGTGCAGAATAAAGGGAGTGAATGACTTCCTCTAAAGTGGAATTATAAAATCTTTATTTTCATTTAGGCTTCGTAAGTATGTTGCAATTATGTTGAGTTTAACACAAAAAATAAAATGTTATTATTCCAAAAACAATTACACACACCGCTATCACACTAAATAAATATTTAACAAAGACACTATTGACATCAATTGTTTTTTTGCACTATTTATCTCTCACTATCTCACTCTTTCTCTTCTACTCTCAGCTTACTCTCTCTGTTCACCCTTTTTCTCTTCACACACTTATATTGCAATAGGTAGGAACATATTTATAGTTGTGTATGTCAGTGGCTTATAATTCTAACATAAAATGATGAGTAAAACAAATTCCAGATTATTCTTCCAATGGCGGTGGACAGCAGAATTCTCCAGATTATTACATTACTTCAAAAAGTGGGAAGGAGTTTCTACAACTTTCTAAATAAGGCCGTGCTGATTCTTCAATTCTCGCATTCTCCCATTTAGCACCGACTTTTTATTTTGACTCTTTTCTTTTTCGTCACATGCAACTATGCCTTGACGAATTTTGAAGTTCTTGGTTCCTCGTTCAGTATATCTGCCGCATCAAATATTTTTGGTTCTTCCATGTTTTCTTCTTCATTGATTTTTAGATGGTTATACTTGGTATTTGAATGCTCTTGTCCATCCGATTTTCTTATTTGTGATTGTAAATTTGTACGTACTTTAATATCTTATTGTTGACTTTGCTTAATCTCATCTAGTGTTGTCTAATGCACATGTGTCTGCCAATAATTTTGTATTACGCTAATAAACTTCTTTTCGTCACTTGATCTTTGTGCATCTTTTATCTCCTCATAGCTTTGTTGTACTTTTGTGATCTCTTCTTGTAATTTATCTTTCATTTTCCTATAAATCTAGCAGCTCAACCCTCTGCGATGTTTGCCAAACATATGCTTTTTCAAATACATCTTCTAAGTTTAGTAGTTTTTCCCTCAGTGGAGTCTACCAAGAAGACTCTTAATAAACTACAATGTCCTCCTTCGAGTCATCAATCCAATCATCTTCTTCTGAGTCATCAATCCAGTCATCTTCGCAATTTATTTGCTTAGGCAGGACTACCACTAACATTGATTCATCCTTCACACTTAAGTTTAATTTCTTCTCTCGAGTTTACTCAATTATCGTCGTCGTTGCCTAAGTATCCAATTCTTCTTCACTATTGTACTTCTCTTGCTCATTGGAGGTTGCTATATTGTCTTTTGCTTACAACTTTTTTTTAAACCAATAGTCTCTAATATAATGGCCTCGTTTTCACAAACAAAGCACGCGCCATTAGTTCATTGATATTCTTGACCTCTCTTGTTACAATTTTGTTGAGCTCTCATTGTCATAAAAGTTCCTTTATGTTTATTTATTTTATTATTCTGTTGACGGGACAGACCTCTTATTTTATAACTATATAATGCCTTTTCCTCTTCTTTCTTTATTGAAACCCTACATTTTCCTTGTCAGTGCTACTTGATCGGTCGGCAAATTCTCAAGATTGACCAATGAAGGTTGCTCTAGCCAACCTTGTATTGTGGCAATAAAACTTCTAAATTCAGGTCTCAATCCATATATAATTATTTTTCTCATTCTAGACTCCGAAATTTCACTTGAAGTGTCTAGCTCAGAAATTCACGACAGAAAGATTTCCCTTTATTAAAATATCATCTTACTGTTAAGTCTCCTTGAGTAATCAAGAGAAGCTCATTTTCTAGCAATTACAACCTCAAGTCATTTTTCTTTGAAAACAATGAGGCCAAAGTGTCCCATATTTCCTTCTGTGTGTTCTTATCTCTTACGTACTCCAACAGTTATTCCTCAATTGTCATTTTTATAACGAACAAAACCTTACCCGCTTTGATTCTCAACTTTTTCAAAGCTTTGACCTCTTCTGGCGATGTCATGTTACGTCCACCAACTACCTCCCATAGATCTTACCCTTAGAGATATGACTCCCATGTAGGTCGCTCATCGCGACTTGATTTACCTCCTCTTAATCAAGCAAACTTTAATAAAGCTTCGCAATCTCACTTTGTGCACGATCTCAAAAAGCTCGAAATTCTTCCTTGACCGCCTCGCTCGGATACCATATACAACGGACCGCCCGTTCGGCCCTTGAGGTTACGGGACACCCTAAGGTAGCCTTTCTCCACCCATGCAGCCGACAAGCTACATAACGTATATCCCTAGAATCCATCATCCTCAAAGCTTTCCATCTTTGATTATGCTTGCTTGCCAACCTCTTTGCCACATGTTGGTGGTCCCAAAATCTTCTTCGCAGGAACGTATGCCGTTAATCTTAGGTAAACCAACAATGCAATGTTCGGAGCAAATCTGCTCTAATACCACATGTTGAGTATAACACCAACAATAAAATGTTTATTATTCCAAAAACAATTACACACACCACTATCTCACTAAATTAATATTTAACAAAGACACTATTGACATCAATTGTTTTCCAGCACTATTTCTCTCTCACTGTCTCCCTCTTTCTTTCTCTTCTACTCTCAACTCACTCTCTTTCTCTTTCTCTTCATGCACTCATATTACAATAGGCAGGAACATATTTATAGTTGTGTATGTTAGTAGCTTACAATTATAGAAAATTCCAGCATAAAATGATGAGGTATACAAATTCCAAATGATCCTTCCTATTGCGGTGGACAGTAGAGCTTTCCAAATTATAGATTGCTTCAAGAAGTGGGAAGAAGCCTCTAGAACTTTCTAAATAAGGCGGTGCTGATTCTTCAAATTCGACCAAAAACAATGAAAGAAAAAAATAATATCCTTCGTTTCTTCTTAGCAAATTAGAAAAGCCAACTCATTTTCTAATACTTCGGCATCTTTCCATTTTTTAAACAAAGGTGATGAACCGAGCTGTAAAATGTGTTGAGGAAGAGCAATTACAAGATAACAGATCTCAACTTGAGATTCTTCTTTTTTGTCATTGTCTTCAATCTTTCTTTATTTTTCTTAATTAGTCCTTAATTAGTGAGTTTTTAGCTGAATTTGTTACATTTTCACGTTTTATTCACCACGTCACATGTTCTTCACTCACTGATTGATGTCACTTTCAAGGGGTTTACCATTCTTGTTCATGTGTGCTTCAATAACGATTTTGCTAACGTGTAATAAAATGTGAAAACAAACAAAAGTGTTTTTGCTTGTTCAACAATTGTGTCAGCACATCTGTGTACTTGTCGTTCAGAGTAAGTTTTTAACTAAATCAGTTACATTTTCACATTTTATTCACCATGTCACGTGTTCTTCACTCTTTGATTGATGTCACTTTTAAGAGGTTTATTGTTCTTGTCCATGTGTGCTTCAATAATGATCTTGCTAACGCTTAATAACATGTGAAAACAAACAAAAGTGTTTTTGCTTGTTCAACAATTGTGTTTGCACGTCTTGAGTGCTCGTCATTCATAGTCAAGATCAAACTTATGATATCGTATTACAAATGTTCGTTGCCAGCAGCATGAGTTCGCACATGCGAGCTCAAAGTTAAGTTGAATGGAAATTCCTGCCACTATCCTTGTAAAATTAGCTGTTAACATACCAAAGGCAGTATAAGTATTTATGCCTATTTGAAGAAGGATAATTCTTATCAAAGTACTCAATATTCTGGCAATAATATGATCATGACTCTCTTTAAGTACAATGAACCAAAAAAAGTAGCCATGACTAGGTGCGCATAACATTGTTTGACTCGAATAAAGTGCTTCGAATTCTCTTAGGTGCGCATAACATTTTTTGACTGAAAATTTTTCATGGAGACGTGAAAGGTTTGGACACCATAATAAACCTTATAATGCTGCAATTTGATATTCTGCCCATCAATCAAATCTTACCAGATGGGATTGCAAAGGAAGCCTAGAAAAGATTTCAGTTTTAACCAATCGAAGTGACCCTTTAATGGGCATCTTTAGGATCCACATTTCTACATGTCGTATTGGTGGATCGGGTCAACAAAGAGATGCGTGCAAAGCTTTCCTCATGCATCCCGTCCTTCAGCTTTGTGTTGGACAGCACGATTAAGTATATCAGACTTGCTTTTTCTAATTTGATCTCTTTTGCTCATTCTAGTAATATGGCAAAAAAATATTTATGCAACCGACTCTAAATTGTCAAAAAATAAGACCATATTATGCAAATTACGATCCATGGAAATAATCTACTTTTTTTGAGAGCACATCACTTGATATTCCATCATAAGTACGATTGACTTGGAAGGACTTTCAGGTAAGGCTTAATACTTCTACAAGGTTTTTCCAAACTGTAGGATGCACAAGTAATTTCTATTAAAACTAGCAGTGAATATCTTAAGGCTCCCTCAATTCACTTTCTGTAATCCAAGTTCTTCACTTCAAGTACACAGCTCAAGTCCGTGTTGCGCCTTTACAATCAACTTTTTGGTGACCTGAGCCGGTCTACACTTACACCTCAACTTTAGGTCACCTTTCATTTACAATAACTGAAACTTCAAGACCTCATTACCAACTGTTGATAATAATGTAATCATCTCTGAGTTCGTACAGTTACTCTTACCGTCTACTGGTGTACATTGGCAGTCTGGAATATGACTCTCTGGAAATTCCACTAAGAGTACACTAACAACAGAAACTAAGCCTCTTTGCCAATAAGTTTAGGGCCGTCTCCATGATAAGTACATGGCTTGATTGCTTTTTTACCTTCTGTTGTGCTAAAATATTAAGAAGCTGATTCTTGATGACATGTGCTCCTAACAGAGTACAGTTCATCTTGGATCCTTCATACACATCTAAAGACTATGTTCTGACAGATTATTGTGATTCAAAGTGGGGAAAAACCAGTCTTAAATGTCATTCATGTACATTCATACCCAATAAATTTGTAGGTTGTAGCAAATTCATAAACTTTTATATGTCTTGTTTTCTTTTAGATTTATGAATGACAGCTAAAAGTTTTCATGCTTAATACCTGCAGTGAGCATGGCAAATTCATTGATGCTGACGCAAGGTATCAAGCTCCAAAGGTTTCACCATGATCAATCTGCATTCTATTCTTTTTAACCAGATAGACGGTTTCTCAGTTAAGTATCGCTTGCCATATATGTGTGAAAGGTACCATGAAACCGGTCTTTGCAGGCAATAGCATACAACTTCCTGTCAGAAATGATGAACAGAACCTTTATTTAAGAGCTCATAATTTTTAGGTTTGAATCAAATATCATATTGCATTTTAGAATGACAAAAAACACTAGACTCGATGAATATTTTTTCATATAGTAAGTGGGCTAACGATGTAACACAGTGACAATAGATATAAAACAAAGGGATCTCTTGAATATTCTTCTACAGAGATCTATGTCAATGTAAAAGAGAATGCAACTTGTACAGTACTTGAACAGACTGAACTTCATTTTCTAAATTTGTAGAGTGCTATTCAATCCTCCCTATCAAATATGCCAAAAATGCTCTGTAACTTTTGGCAGCCAAAAAGTCTGTTTATCTCCAAGGGCATTGACAATCCAATGAAGCTTAATTCTAACTTCCTTGAGCTTCATGATGGGGCGAACAGCCTTCCGATTTGAAGTGTCAAATGTTCAAGAGCATTCTCCCAGGTATCAAGATTTTGCCAAACATAAGTATTTACAAGAAGTATTTGTCTTTACATTTTTCACCTAAGCATATCCCCAGAATATAACTGCAACCCACTCAATGCAGGAGATATGCTAAAAGTGTTACCCTCACCACCAAAAAACGAAGGATGTCCAAAGGGTGTTGGTCTATCGGGAATTGTAGGAACCTCAATGTCTCCTTCCAACATTTTCAAGGCATCCAAAATGGTTGGCCGCAAGGCCACCATAACATGAGCACACAGAATACCAACAAGTACAAATCGCTCCATTATGACTTTTGGATTTGCATTTGATGAATCTCCTTTCAAAAGAGAAGCATCCAATACTGATTCTAATTTCCCCGCTTTCACCAGTGACCAAGCCCAATCTGTGATTAGAATTGCTTGAGGTGATTCGGAGGATAGATCAAGAGCTTTCTTCCCACACATTATTTCCAAAACAACTACCCCAAAGCTATAAACATCACTTTTCTCAGTTAACTGCCCATAGAGAGCATATTCAGGAGCCAAATATCCATGTGTTCCGGCCACTCTGGTAGTGAGATGAGACTGTCCTTCTCTGATTTGCTTTGCTAATCCAAAATCTGCAACTCTTGCCTTCATATCTGCATCCAACAAAATGTTTGTAGCCTTAATATCCCTATGATAAATAGCTGGCTTTACTCCATAATGCAGATAAGCTAATCCGTTTGCCACATCCATAATTATGCTTTTCCTTTGTGGCCATGTCAATGGTGGCTTCAAACTTCCACCTTGATTTATCGGAAACAAATGGTCACCGAGGTTTCCATTAGGCATGTAATCATAAACGAGGTATCTCTCACTCTCACTTGGACCAACATTTTCAGTCACACAGCACCCTCTAAGCGGCACAAGATTCCTATGCTTCAAGTTACTAATGATCTCAACTTCATTGCAAAAGTCATCATTTCCTTGAAAATCCGATTCTATGATCTTCTTAACTGCAACAACTGTCCCATCAGCTAAAGTTCCTTTATAAACCATCCCGAATCCACCTCTTCCAATGAAATTCTTGGACGAAAAATTATCGGTTGCCTTCTCAAGTTCATGAATTTTATACCAAATAGCCATCGTCGTAGGCCTCTTTCTTGACCTAGATTCCATTTCTTCTTCTCCCGAATTAAATCCGTCCTGTTTTTTCATCCGTCTTCTTTTCCACCATGAGTACATTCCCAGCAAACAAGACATCAGCAAAATTGCCACACCAGCCCCAGTTAGTCCAAAGACAAGAGCCAAATGCCGTTTACTCGAAGAACCCTTATCCGAATTGATCGAAAGACCAAAGATACAAGTTAAAGCACCAGTGCTTTCAGGCCCAAATTCATTGACAATGCCAGCAGCATATAGAACTGCAAAGTAAAAGCATTCAGTGGAATGAGACTTATTACCATCAGTTGCAATCAAAGAAGACTGAACCCGTAAACCGGCTGCCAGGCAAGCATCGCATTGAGTAAGATCAGTAAGGTCTGGCTTACAAGCAGAGTCCAGTATAGTGGAGGGACCAAGCTTCTTGGCCCAATCTTGGGTGGACTCAATGGAGGCGCATATATTGGGAGTTATCACAAATTGCATTGGATCAAAGCAAATGGATGTGAGATTTTGTGGGAGAACAAGAGAGTTCAACTTGGATTGGAAATCTTCAAGGCATGAAACGGAAGTTGGCAAATTGGGCAGTTGAAAAAGAGAAGATTCTTTAAGATGCTGTGACAGTCCTATGCCATAAAGGGAGAGGAGGGTTTGGCAGCACTGGCGTTTTCCGCCGGTGGGATTGCCGGAAGTAGGAGAAATCTGTTGGGTTGAATTAGGATTTGGAGGGGTTTTGCAATCAGAAATCGACCATGGGATTCGCAGTACATAACCAAGATCCATGGGACATGTAGATGAATTTGTTCTTGAAGTTGGAGAAGAAGAAACCGAAGAAACTAACACCATAATACAAAGAAACAGACAGAAAATTAAGGAACTAGGTTTCATTTTCATTTTGTTACTTCAAAAACAAACAAACAGATTCAGACTGAAAATCAAGATTCAAGAAACCATAAATGGAGAAAAAAGCAGAATTTATCCCTCTCTATCCCAGATGGTTCCAAGAAATAAAAATGGGTGGTGAATAAGATCGAAATTTGTTTTACGGAGGTGATACTTCAAATCAAGTTTGAATCTTCGATAAAAGAAGGTACAGAAAACTGGTCAAATTTGTGTTGTTGCTGGGCAGCTGCTGTCTTTGGACTTTAGTAGATGCCGACGTAGGATCGCATAAGCAATAACATCTGTCATGGGTGAATACGAGCAACAGTAACAGGATTGCGATGGTTTCGTGAGATATAACAGATTTTTCAAATTACTAGTAGGTGAACGTACGTTGTACATTAATTAGTTAATGTTAAGAATAAGTTTACGTAAATTGAGAGATTCATACGTAAACATTAAAGATATTAATAAGTTGGTTCGAATTCACGTATTTTTTCATTCTATTCCATTATAAAAATACATCAGTTAACAAAGGAAATCCCTTCTTTCAAACCTGTTAAATAAAAGTAGAATTTCTTACGAGTAAAGATACCCAAACGAAAAAAACAAAAAGGGGGTACAAGAGAAAAATTTAAAAAAAAAAAAAAAACAAAACAGTAGGGAAAAAACGAAAAGAGAAGATAAAAAACAATACATTCAAGGAACTATTTTTTGAAAAAATATTGGATCCGTTGAGAAACCAACAAAAATAGAACTAGTTAATTGTTTGAACACTCTTTGTACTTTACAAAATGTCACGTTTCACTCACCGAATTTCATTTTGCACCCCATCACTCACTCAACTTTGGAACTTTGCACTCCATCACTCACCCGGCTAACTCCGTCCATACCGTTCGCCTACGTGGAAAACGTCATAACACTTGGCAGTTAAATTACGCCAACTCAACATGGAGCACCATGTCATTAATCCCCAAACCCGCCAAACGCGCCTCTCCATTTAATGAAAGCGTGAGACAACTCTTCATTATATTAACAGAAGAAAAAGATCCATCCCCAAAATCTTCAACTTCCAAATTGTGAAACCCTAACCTGAAATCGAAGTTGAATAGAAAATTAAAGGGCCGACGAGCTGATTCGAACTATCTTGTAGAAATGGAGAAAACAAATGGAGGTAATGTGTAATTCTCCCCCTCCTCCTCCCCTTTTTAGGGTAATGTCTTTGCTGCTGTTATCCTGATTCAAACTATCCTTTTTTCTCCAACTTTTTTAGGATAACGTCTTTGCTGCTGTTATCCTGATTCGAACTATCATGTAGAAATGGTGTTGTGCTATTGTTTGAAAGCATTTGAATGATTTGTAAAATGTAACTAGCAGCAAGAGTTTTTATGCTTAAAGAGTGAAAGTGTCGTACCTAGTTCTTTGAACATCTATGATTATTTTAAAATTTGTTTTAATCAAAACTTTTGCTTGTGTTATAGGTAAGAATAAAGGGGTTTGCCACAGTTACAGATAGCCAGGGCACCAATTGTGGGTATGCCCAAAGAAGCAACAATGTCCAGGTTGTGCGAAGGGCTTTATGAAATGGATGGAGGTAGAAAAGACTGCAAACACTGATCGGTTATTATTTTGCTTCACTAGAGATTGCGGGTTTTTCGAATGGAGCAATGTTTCGCCTGCCAACCAAGAACCATTACAAGATGAGGGCCAGTCCAGTGGCGTTAGAGATGAACAGGAATCGAAATGCAATTGTTTGTCCACTCGTAATCCTACACAGCAAAATGACGAGCTGTCGGATTTGTTCAGAACTTGTACTCGAATTACTGAACAATCAGATGTCGAGATATCCATCAACATTACGTTCTGCAAGGGAAAAGGAGAAATGGATGCCAATGAGAAACATAAGGGAAAAGATCAATGTATAAATTCAAATATGTATTTGATGGGAAGACTTTTAATTTTAACGCTTTTGTACGCATCACGAGATATTTCGTGATCAAAATTGTATGTGCGTTGATGTACTGGACACTATGTCGTGATCTAAATTGTATGTGCATTAACAGGAAAACTTTCATGTTCGAAACTTTGTTTTCTAAATATTTACTTCCGACCTCATGTTGATAGTTCATTAGCAGTTAGTTATATAAATATTTGTTTGAAACTTAATTATGTAAATTGCATGAGCTATTTGAAGTTATATAAACTTAGTTATGTAAACGGTCATTGATCATTGTTGGTGCATAACTACATATAAACCAGGTGTTGCTGTTTGAAACTGGTATGTAAATGGTGTTATGTAAACCATGTTTTGCTGTGCATTTGGATGTTACTAGAGGAAATGAAAGTAAACCAGATGAGATGGAGGAAATAAATGGATGTGTATATTACATAAAACCCAGAATGAAACCAAAATTCACATATGTCCTGAAGTTTACACATCAAAAACCAGAACTACATACCCATGTATATCAGACAAAAACCAGGCAACTCCATCAAAAAATTACCAGAACTACATTCCCATCTATGCAAGATAAAAATAGGCAACAAAGATATTACAAAAGATCTACAAAAACTACAGACACGCGTGAGTAGTAGCATCCATTTCTCCAAGGTTGATGTGCTCTGTCAATGTAGCTCCATTGCCGGTGCTACAAGGAGCTGGCCCATCTGAGACAGTAGTAGTTCGGCATTAGTTCTCGACTCTGGGAGTGGGCATGAAGTGAAAATAGCAAACTTCATTGTGTGCGTTGCTTGAACTAGATCCATTCCCTCTGTTTGGAACTAGTTTTCCCTATCAATGGCAAGTGTACTACAAGGTAAATGTTTGGCAATCTTAACAGCAACATTGATAGGGAATGAAAAAAGAAAATGTTTTCCATTACAACTACTTACATGTCTCCTTATTTCCTCCGATGTGTGACTACCCGTTGGGACTAGCTCCAAATGTCCAGTTCTGGAGATGGAAGAAAATGAATGATCAACTATCATTTCAATTGAAATTAACAATAAACATTCATTCAAGTACTTACGTTGAACAATGCATTAGGTCTAGAATGGTATCTTTTGTTGTGACCCTTTAAGTTACATATTGAACATGTCATCGATACTCTTCCTTTTCTCCTGACATGCAATTTTCCCTAGGAGTTTGCAATAACATCTTCATCAGCTTGCAATGACATTCAATCACATTACTCAAACCCTTTTACCTTTCGGTCATCACGGTCTAGTCATGCCCATTTCCCATTTGAATATCCTCTGCCAAATATTTCAAAAACCATCTCCATATAATTGTGTTCTCCTTTTGGACAATGGCATACACAATTGGATAAATGCAGTCATTTGTATCTAGGCCAACTGCAGTGAGCATCACATCATCGCAAACACTCGGAGATGACACCCGTCTAATCCAATCAATTTTCTACACCCATGTCGAAATCCTAATTTGCAAGCACTTAAACATAAATATATACCTTGAAAAACCTACCCATTTAGTGTTATCATCACTGTGGACCCCAGATTTGTCCTCAACACCTCGACCACGTATGACCTTAATGACACAAATTGTTCTTCGATGCTTCCATTAATCATCTGTTTTGCATATCTTCTTGCTTTTCAAGCTACATTTCAAGTAATATTTACCTTCAAGTCTTCCTTTACAGTTGCTTGCATACTTTTCATTTTTCACTCCGGATCTACCTTGACCTGCTCAATGTACCAATGAACTATGAAAATATAGTTATAATGACGATTGTATTGATCCCTATTGCATGCGTGCTGAGGCATGCATGACTTTACTTGGATCGTAATCATCTTAGAAGCCCATATTCTCCTTTGGCATTTTGATTTACAAATCCCTTGAACTCTATTTTCGTCATTTACCTTACACTTTACATTATATTAGTTTACTGCACCTTAAGTTCGAATTGCCTTCCTAAATTCTTGCATAGAACTGAACAACTAACCAACATGGAGTTGTGGATCCTGCATATCAGTTTCAGCCATAAACTCTGAAAATCGATACGTAGCCTCATCATCAGATGACATGTCGGACAACAGTTCTTCTGACGATGGACATTCCAAATCGTCCACATACTCTTGTTCATTTTCTACCACTACACCATCTTCTTCCCGTTCAGTTCCACCTACATCGCAACTGACCTCAAATCCCTCCGTTACATTATCGTCAAACAACCTATCATCTTCACCAGTCGATAAGTCGGTATCACAATCATTGAAGTCAGGGTCTTCCTCCGCATTTGTCACGAAAACAAGAAATTGGAAAAGATCAACAAAACTCGCCGAAGAAGAAAGAATGTCGATAATTATGCTAAATTGTTCTTAAACAGCCTATTGGATCCTTGAAAGAACCTGGGTAAACCAACATAAAATATAAACATTGTCATTCCAGAATCAAAGTAAATTAATGGGTTATTGGGTTCGAAAATAGAACCGAGTACAAATGTGAAAATTGAAACTCGTCATTGGGTTAGAAAACGAAATGTGTATGCACAACAATACACGAAATTGGTTTTTGGGATGAAAATAGGTAGCACAACAACATAGAAAAACTACAAAAGCATAAAAGAAATACACCACCAACATTTTTGAAGAATCCAAAAAGAATAAAAAATAATTCTGTACTTTACTCCTTGTGGACCCTCCATGTGCGAGTGTTACAAACACTAATATTCCTTGTTGGGGTGGGGCCTTCGACCATGATGTCAGGTCGGTTTCAAGTTATGGCTCACGACGTGTAATGCAATTAAGCTACCAAGCTTCAATTTCTGTGTTCTTTTAGAAACTAGGGTTCTAACTCACACAATTTTAATGCATTAAATGGAGAGGTGTGTTTGGGGTTTAATGACATTGCACTCCATGTTGAGTTGGGCCAAGTGTCGATGACGCCTTCCACGTAGGCGAACGGTATGGACAAAGTCAGCCATGTGAGTGATGGAGTGCAAAAGTCCAAAGTTGAGTGAGTGATGGGGTGCAAAATGAAGTTCGGTGAGTGAAACATGACATTTTGTAAAGTACAATGAGTGTTCAAACAATTAACTCAAAATAAAACCCTCTGGTGTTTTGCTTCTCATTAGATGACAGAGCCTAGATTTTTTTCATAAATTCTAACTTAAATCAGAAAAAATATGAAGAATCTCCTAAACCAGATTAGGAGTAACCAAGCAATAGTTTACTCTAACCTAAATCTTTTTTGCAAGTTAAATAACTTTCAGTCCCTTGCTTCCTTCAAGATCAATAATGTGATTAGAAGTAAATTTCCCAGTTCCTGATGTCACCTGATGCCTTTCTTGCGTTGGAGGGTGTCTTTGTGTTGCATAATTGCAACATCATTTTCAGCAACCGAACCGTTTCGTAGAGTGGATACTACATGTTCACAATCTTTATTTTAGAGGAAAACATGCAACCGCCATAAGAATGTAGTTATGAGAACTTATCACTATCTTATTCTACTTATCTAGCAATAGCCATTTTGGGGGAGTGGGGATGTAAAATGAATGTTAAAACTTTAGAAGAATGCAAATATCAACGATATCAAAACCACTTCTAAACATGCAAATATAATTTTATGCAATACCGTGATGTTTGACACTGACTAAAGTTCACACAGTTAAATTCTCTTGGTGAAAATATGAAGAACAATCTAAACTCCAAACCAACAATGTATTGCCGTATCACAATCTCTACATACCATCCTTTCCAACATTAATTTTATATATAGATATTCCTATCACCATCCCTTATTTATTAAGATTCTTATCTCGTATGTCCTTACTACTTAATTATTATTCTTCCAAATTTAAATGGGGTTTATGTTTGTGTATATAATGCACATCAATGTTTGTTGTTCACTCTTTTGCAAAATTCATGCACCAAACACATTTATGTGTTAATGGAAAACAAAAAGTATCGGGTCCATGTAAATATGAACTTAAGAATAGATCTTTAGCCAATCCAAGTGATAAAAGTTGACAAATATAAAAACAGATAGGAAGCAATGAATAAGAAGCACCTCAGCATTATCATGTAAACACAATCTTACAGCACCCTTTTATCAAATGTGGGCCATATCAAGCAGAGAGTGCGAAATGCCGCAATATTTCAAGCCAGATTAATGGATTTAAGTTCTTTTTCCTATTTAGGATGTCAAAACCAAGCAAATATACTTGACACGTAAAATGCTACATAAGGTTTTTATACAAAACTTAAGCATCCAACATAAGAATGGAAAACTTAAGCATCCAACATAAGAATGGACTCCAATCATTGAAAAACAAAAAGAAATTTTATGCTTACAATCGATGGACGAACACATCGAAGAGCTTTATGACACGACCCATCCGAATCATCTTAGTAGATCGTATACGTGTCGTGAAAATTTAAATAATATGACATCCGTGAAAATTTAAATAATATGACATCCGTGAAAATTTATGAAATATTGCTGCTGATCAATACTATAAGCTGAAAGCTTTAATATGAGAACTGAATAGATTGAATTCTATAATTTGAAATCTGATAAACTGTAGAAATACTGAAAAGTCACACCAAAAAGGTACCTAATGAATAGCCTTACTCATGTACAGAGTAATCTCGATGTACAAGCCAGAGTCATTCAAATTTGATAATCTGGTCGTACGTACACAGAGCTGCCCCAAATGCTAATCACCCTAGTATACGGCCCAAAGCCTATGTGTGTACGAGAGTGGGTCCTAAAAACCTCTGATAATTTGGTCATACATTATAGAAACACATTCACAATAGTATAAAGTAGGTAAAATCACCATAACTAATTATATACTGTGAAAACACATTCACACCAGTGCAGACTAGGGTAAAATCACCTGGGTATTTTCTGGTGGTTTTAAAATAACTTTAGTTATACTGAAACAGTTATATTCTAATAACCTGCTAATCAAATTATTTAATTTAATTAAATTTAACTTTGAAAATATCTAATTATAAATCCACTTCATTTAAAAAAATCACACTGTCAAATCAACTGTATGAAATAATAAATTTTCTAATCTAACATGAATTAATAAATAATTAATTTCTTAAAAATAAGTTTTATATCCACTCACCAAGACAAGCTATAGGCTATGAATGTCAATAAGTTCTTCCAATATCTTAGTCACCACCTGAAATGTGATACAAAATAACCAATTTAATGACTACCATACTATGTAGCTCTTATTATTTAATAACTGAATACCAAAACTTGATTTCTCGATACTTGAATAATTTTTCCCAAATTTTCTTTAATCACTTAAAGCTAATTCCACCTACCAATCCATTCACTAGTATCTAATAATACATCAAATAACCTTCATCCCCATCATAATAATAATTTTTCCCATCCTCCAAATCTAGTAAAACTAATTACCATAATTCAATGAACTAAATTTACATCTTGTTCATTATATTAATCCCTTTAAGTGTATGTTTCATCAAGTCTATAATTTCCCCAAACTATCTTTGCTCAAGCATTCAAATAGAAATCTAGGGTTTACTAAAAATAACATTGCTAACCTTGATTGAATGGAAATTTAAAGAATCAAGAAACTAGAACTCCAACTCATATTCCTATCTCATAAATCTGAAAATTTTAACCATAGGTTAAAACCCTAGAAATTCAACATAAATCATTCTTTTATCACTTGAAACAAATAAATAGATTAAATTCAAGCTTGAAGAGATTCAAACTTACCCTTTTTTTTCTTTCCCTCTCTTCTTTCTCCTTTTCGTCTATTTTTTTTCCTTCCTTTTTTCCCGATTTTTCTTCTCTTCCTAGTTGCATCCCCGTTTTCTAGTATGTGTGTGTGTGTGTTTTTGAGAGAAAAGTGGTCAATTCTAATAATATAAAGGCCCATGACTCAAAATTGCAAAGGAAGTCGCTCTTCTTCATTTTAATATAACATTTAATCCTTCTATCTTCCCTTAATATAAAAGTAAATTCCCCACATTGAATTGTATCTAAATTAACCCTCATGCATTGCCAATTATAAAATAAACCCCAATAAAATATTTTATTTCATTTTAGTCCTTTATTGACTTTGACCTTAACTAGTCAATTTTGATTTTTTGATTAAGAAAAATTAGATTGTAACACTGTATATATAGAAAGTTTTCCCACAAGAATCCCCATACCTTGCAACATTTTTTAATAATTTCGGTAAATAACAATAAGACACGTGCATAGCACGAGTCTCCATTTTTTCAAGTTAAGTATCATGATTGGTGCATTCGTATAATATGAGCTAATGAAATTTACTAGACAGCCAAGATTCTCGAGCCCTAAAATGCACTTGCCATCAGTTACAACTATAACTTGGTCCAGAGAACACAAAATGTTGTGCTAATGCTTTATGGAAGTAATAACTTTGGAAAATGAGTTTCAATGTAAGAAGTGAATGAGTTCCCAGTTGAAGCTATTTACTGAGTTAGTTTTTACCCAACTGCAAATGAACTCATTAACTTTTCGAGTGAAAATAATTTTAAAAAATATTACTTAAGTAGAGCAAAAGAAGAATGTTTTGTGCTGTCTCATCTAAATTTTTTTTTACCTGGATGCTTGATGACATCCAGTAAAGCTAGCCCCCTGTGACCTCTTTTATAAATTTTACGTACCACTTTACAACCTAACTTTGACTATTTTGACAAGAGACATTCGATTTGTAAAAGTAAGGTATTTAGAGTTGAATTTAGTAATTAAGGATGTGTTATAGTCCTTTTAAAAGGAAAAAAAAAAAAATTGAAGTCCTTGGGTTTATGATATCTTACCTGATTATGGTAGACCATTTCGAATCCTAATTACAGCAAGAGCCAAAATTAATTAGGTTACTGCTCCATCTTTTGTAATATGAAATAAAACATTTGAAGATGAATTGAAGGAAAGGAGTTTATTGAAAAAGGATCATCTTTGAGGTAGTTGTTCATCAATAATGAATTGTATAATTGATGAAGTAGAATGATGAACCTGCTTACTGATCGTTTGGTTACCCTCAAGTGAAAGGAATCGTGAGCAAGTAATATAGTAGTGTGTAGAATGTCGAACTCACGATGACTATGCGTTTGATCGAGTTAAAGCTAACAATTCCTTTAATCGGATAGCAAAATTGTATTGTAACTAACATTATAAAATCTATTAACTAACTTGAAAGCAATGTAAAAATTTATCAAATTTGTGAGACGTATTGCTAACATGTAGAATCCCCCTTACTACTCAATTTTTAGTTAAACAATTTAAATTGACAATTTCAATTCATACTTGTTGGTCAATGTTCCTATTTTATTTAAAAGCCTCTCTCGATAGCAATTAAATCTAATCATACACGTGAATTTCCTATATCTCTATGAAAAATGTGAACATGCAAAAAAGCATTAATCGAGTTAGAACATCCATAAAAATCATGTGAAGCATATATGTATATTCTATCCTCTATCGAATCTCACAATATTTATTACATGTGCTAATGATTAATTATCTCTCTCGATGAAAATAATACCCACAAAAAATCCAATTAATGGCCAGTTAATTGAAAAGCAGACGAAACAATAATAAATATCCAAACAATCAAACAAATTCAATGTCAATTTAATTATTCAAACCAAAAAAATTCGTAATAAGGGTTCATTCCATCCTAGTAATATTAAAAAGTTAGCCTAGCATAGAATCGAAGTTAAACAAACAAAAGTTAAAAGACATCACCAAAAATTGACGAAACGTGAATGAATTTTTTTCCTCCAAATGAGGCGGCCTTCTTCTTGTTCTTTCTCCAGCAAACAGCCTTTTTCCCTACTGTTTTATTTGATGTTTTCTGCCAATTAGGCCACCGACCACGTGTGTTTTTCGTTCGTAATTTTCAGCCTTTTCCTCCTCTGTTTGCATGTATAATCTCCCTCAAATTTTCCTCTAATTCAGCTGCCAATTGCCCTAAGTTTTCTGCCTTTTTCTTTCCCGTTCAGCTGCCTTTTTGCATGTATAAATTTTGCCCTTTTTTCTCAATTTCAACAACTGCCAACTTTTATATATGTAATCACCAAAAGAAATTTCCAATTGTTGACTTGAAAAAGAACACCCAAGTGGCCGTCCTTTCGGTCACTGGCGGACCGGGGGGGGGGGGGGGCATGTAGGGTCAATTGACCCCCTAGGTCTTAAAGTTTTTTTTTTTTTTTTAATTAAATAAATTAGTAGGTCAAAATTCAAAATAGTCAAAACTCAAACAAATCCTTCCCTTCTTCAACCGTATCTCTCTCTCTCAACTCCCGTCTCTCGTTGCCTCGCACAAACGGCACTGACGGCTGACTCCCACCGGCCACCATTGAAGCACATTAGCACAGCACAGAGCAGTGAGAGCTCACCCACAGCCACCGGCCACCGCTGCATCCCAGCCTCTGTTTCTGCCTGACCTAACTGCCTCCACCTAGAACGTTGCCGGCGCCTCCATGCGACTGCGGCAACAGCAATAGCCGACGCCAGTCACGCCAGTGCCGGCGACCCATCACTGCTGACTTGAAGGTTAGAAGCTTTACACTTACAAACTTATCACTTACTCAAATTTTTTCTTTGAATTCTTCTCCATAAGTGACAATAACCATAAATGTTGCTTGCCTGCCTGCCTCTATGTGTCATGTGTAGTTCCTATTTCTAAATTTGGATTTATTTACAGTTCAATTAATCAATTATGATTCATGTTCCTGCCCAATAAATGTAATTTAGGGATTTCTGATTTAGGGCTTTGATTTAAGAAATTGACCCTTTTCCAGTTTTCTGATTTAGGGCTTTGTTACTTATTTATATGTAAATTGATTATTGATAATATTGATTTGGGAAGATTGAAATTTTGTCTGACTTTTGGTAGGTAGGAAATAGTATAAACTGATTTAGGCATTTCTAATCTTGTTGATTTTTCATTTTTGGTTGGTTTGTTTCAGTTATGGAAAAATACTTTAAACGTACATCTACGATTTTCTGTGATGAACAAAATATCGGTGAAAGGAATGTTCGAAAGAAAAGGGATGAAAACGATGTTGGGGATGTTGATGTTGATGTTGATGTTGATGTTGATGTTGGAGATGTTGGGGGTATTGGAGACGTTGGAGATGTTGATGTTGGATTTGGGGATATTGGAGACGTTGGAAATGTTGAGGATATTGGAGATATTGGGGATAGTAGAGGAAATGTTGAGGATATTGGAGATGTTGGGGATGTTGATGTTGTACAGCTTCCCTCTGATCCTGGATTGAGAGTTCCAATACAGAATTATGATGTTAATATTCGAGATGTGATTCGAAGAGCATATATGCAAAGAGGTCCTTGTCAGCCTCGCAATTATATATTTCCACCCACAAGAATAGGTAAAATAGACCAACGATTTTGTGTTTCGTGGTATAATGAGCATCCCACTTGGTTGGAATACAGTATAGCAAAGGATGCAGTTTTTTGCTTTTATTGTTATCTTTTCAGTTTGAATGATGGTTCATTTGTTAAAGGCGGATTTTCAAATTGGAAAAAGAAAGAATATATAAGAAAATATGTTGGGGCTTCAAGTAGTGCACACAATCAAGTTCGGGTCAAATATGAATTGTTCAACAATCAAGAACAAAGTATTCGATCTTGTCTCGTTAAACAATTGCATCAAGCTCGAACAAATTATCGAATCTGATTAAATGCTTCAATTGATTGTGTTCGATTTCTTCTACGACAAAGGATGGCATTTCGTGGACATGATGAATATGAAGATTCAAACAATCAAGGAAACTTTCTTGAACTGTTGTATTGGTTGTGTGATCATAATCCTGAGATTAAGGCCATTGCTTTGACAAATGCACCTGAAAATTTGAAATTAACATCACCAAGAGTGCAAAAAGATATTGTAAGTGCTACTGCTTCTGAATGTCTACATGTGATTATTGAAAATATTCGTGATAGTTTCTTCTCAATTTTAGTTGATCAATCTCGAGATATTTCTATGAAAGAGCAAATGTCAGTTGTCATTCGTTATGTGAAGAATGGGTGTATATTGGAACATTTTATTGGTGTTATTCATGTTTTGAATACCACAGCTGCCTCACTTAAGGCTGCAATTGATCAGTTATTCTCAACGCATAGTTTAAGCATATCTAATTTGAGAGGCCAAGGATATGATGGAGCTAGTAACATGCGAGGTGAGTATAATGGCCTCAAAGCACTTATTTTGAAAGAAAATCCAAGTGCTTACTATATTCATTGCTTTGCTCATCAACTTCAATTAGCTCTTGTAGCTGTGGCACAGAAACATCCGAAGATTGAAACTTTCTTCACTACAGTACATAGATTGGTGAATATTGTTGGAGGATCAGCTAAACGGAGTGATCTTATTCGAGAGAATCAAAGATTGAAAATTCTTGAATCACTTAGTATTGGTGAAATATCAAGCGGACGAGGTCTCAATCAAGAAATTACTCTTCAGCGTCCTGGGGATACACGTTGGGGCTCTCACTATAGTTGTTTAATTAACTTGATTACCATGTTTTCAACTATAGTCGAAGTCATTGACATGCTTGCTACTGATTCTACAAGTACCGGAACAAGAGGTGATGCATGCATTTCATTGGAGTTGATGTTAAGATTTGAATTTGCATTTAATCTATATCTCATGAAAAAGATTTTAGGGATTTCAAACGAATTGTCAAAAGCATTACAAAGAAAAGATTAAGATATTGTCAATGCTATGAAATTGGTGCAAATATGTAAAACACAACTCCGAACCATGAGAGATGATGGATGGGATTCTTTTTTGGGAGTGATTTGTTCGTTTTGTGAAACTCACAAGATCAATGTTCCCGATATGGATGATATGTTCGTAACTGTAGGTCGTTCACGGCGTGAGACAGTGACAAATTTGCATCATTTTCGTGTGGAAATGTTTTATGCTGTCATTGATATGCAACTTCAAGAGCTGAATGATCGTTTTTCTGAAGCAAATAGTGACTTGCTTATTTGTGTTGCATGTTTATCTCCAAATAATTCATTTGCTGCTTTTGACAAGATCAAATTGATTCGACTATGTCAGTATTATACGGTAGATTTTGAAGCAGCAAATATCCTAGAACTTGATGATCAACTAGATACGTATATTATTGATATGCGCACTTCTGAAGATTTTGAAGAATTACAAGGCATTAGCGATCTTGCACAGAAGTTGGTTGTGAAGAATAAACATGAAGTGTATCCATTAGTCTACAAACTTGTGACACTAACCTTAGTTCTTCCCGTGGCTATTGCTACAGTCGAGAGAGCATTTTCTGCAATGACTTACGTTAAAAATCGTCTGCGCAATCGAATTGGAGATCAATGGTTGAATGATAGTTTGATTGCATATATTGAGAAAGATGTTTTTGATAAGATTGAAAATGATATAATTATTGAACGTTATCAAAGTATGAGAACACGTAGAGAGCAATTGTAATAAGATATATCTTATTTTAATTTTTTCATCACTTTTTTAAAAGTTCGTTACCGACCCCCTAGTCTAAAATGTCTGCGTCTGCCCTTGCTTTCGGTGCGTGTTCTGCCATCTCCTTCCTGTGTGTATACATTTCTCCTCATTGGCTGCTCCAAAGTGTGTGTAAATATATAATCTTTTAACCACCGAATAGAATTGTGATGTGTGCATTGCATGGATGGACGTGTGCATGGATGGCAGATTGCATGAAGATGGACATGTGCATGGATTGCATGAAGACCCAGTCCAAAGCTGATGAATAATAGAAGCCATGAAATGTGCTGAACACGTAGTGACTGCTTAAAAATAGCTCCTGTGGTTATTTACTCTTTCTTGTTAGTTCCTAGTTGAATTATTATTCCTTGATTCTAGATTAGTTTGTTGGTTTACTTGCTTATCACGTTGTAATTGATCTATAAATAGCCATTAGAAGTTAATAAATAGAAAAACAACATTACATCAACTCTTTTCTTCCCCCTTCTCATTTCTTTCCTTCTCTATTCTTCTGCTGAATAAAAATTCACTTATCAGTGGTATCAGAGCCCATAACCTATAAAGTCCAAGTTCTGGTTAACTATGGCTACTCGAAATCAGTCCAATGTTGAGTTTCGAAATGAAGTTCATGAAATATTGGAACGCCATGAATCCAGTATTGATGAAGTTCACACTACGCTATAGACAATTTTGCAAGAACTACAAACCCTGCGAACATCACAAATTCCTCATCCCAATAACCCAGACACAAACCTATTCGCCCCGACCGAATCATCCCATCAAATTGGCCAACCTTCAGCCGGTCACTCTCAACCATCATCACACCATAACAATCACCATCTCAAACTCACCTTCCCAAAATTTGATGGAGAAGACCCAACTTGATGGATCTACAAAGCTAAACAGTATTTCAATTTCAATGATGTCACTCCTAATCAGCAAGTCTTACTTGCTTTCTTTCATCTCGAGGGAATTGCTCTCCAATGGGATCGATGGTACTCCAAGTTTAAAGGACCAGTGACCTGGACAGATTTTACTAGGGCATTATTGCTCCGCTTCGGGCCAACATATTATAAGACCCCTTCGAAGCACCCACTGGACTCAAGCAAACCACCACTATCACAGCTTACCAAGAAGCTTTTGAGAAATTATCCCACCGAGTAGATGGTCTACCAGAATCCTTTCTTGTTGGATGCTTCATAGCCGGATTACGTGACGAGATAAGGCTCGACGTAAAAATCAAATAGCATCGAACACTTTCAGATGCCATCGGCGTTGCCAAGTTAATTGAAGAAAGAAACTTTTTACAAAGAAAATCAGCTAACTTCCCTCGTCCTTCTGTGCTCGGTCCATAACCAAAATTAGGGCCTAATAATTCAGTTGGGGTTCTTGGTCCCCACCTTTGCTTAAATTAGGAACCAGCCCAAACAACAATCCCAATCCCTTCAAGGGAATCACAAGTCAGGAAGCCAGAGAATGTAGGGAAAAGGGGCTATGCTATTATTGTGATGAAAAATTTCTTCTTGGGCATCGATGTCAATGACCTCAGCTATTCATGATGGACGACATAAGAGACACCGAAGAGGACTTGCAAGATGTCGAGCAGCAACCATTAGTTACAGGGAATCTGCCAGAAATTTCTTTCTACGCCATCGCTAGAACGGAACATCCCCAGACCATAAGACTCCAAGGCAAGTTAAAGGGCAGAGAGATCACGATCTTGATCGATGGGGGGAGTACACATAACTTTGTGGATCAATCATTGGTAACAAAGTGTGGCTTACCCGTAACTCGTGATAAGACATTCTAAGTCTTGGTTGCCAATGGAGAAAAAATCGATTGTATAGGGAAATGTCTGGCCATACCTTTAGACATTCAAGGATATCAAGTTAAGGCTGATTTTTACATTTTACCAGTAGCTGCTTGTCAATCAGTTTTGGGAGTTAAATGGCTTGCAACTCTGGGAATGGTGAAAACAAATTACCAAAGCCCGACCATGACATTTCAAGATCGTGGGACCATTCACACATTTCAAGGCATAAAGCATGCAGGATTGGAGGCTCTCAATGAGAAGGAATGTCATTATATCCGTGGTTCTAGTTTGCTCCTTCAATTAATATCCCTTCCTCCATCCAACCAAGAGGGTCATCCCCCAGTCCTTGCTAATATTCTTGAGGAGTTTAAGGAAGTGTTTGAACCCCTGTCTCAACTACCACTAGCTCGTATACATGATCACCAAATACTGCTTCAACCTCATAGCGGCCCAGTGAATGTTAGGCCCTACCGTTATTCATATTACCAAAAGGTCGAGATCGAGAAAATGGTTCAAGAACTCTTACACTCGGGGCTGATCCGTCCTAGCCGAAGCCCTTTTTCTTCTCCAGTATTGTTGGTAAAAAAGGCCGATGGAAGTTGGCGATTTATTTTTGATTATAGAGCTTTCAACGACATCACCATAAAGGATAAATATCCCATACGGGTGATCGATGAATTACTAGATGAATTATATGGCTCTAGATATTTTTCAAAGCTTGACCTACGATTAGGATACCATCAGATACGGGTTCATGATAGTGACATACCAAAGACCGCATTCCGCACACATGAAGGGCACTATGAATTTGTTGTCATGCCATTCGGACTCACTAATGCACCTACAATATTCCAAAGTTTAATGAATGATCTTTTCCGACCCTGCCTCCGTAAGTTTATTTTGGTCTTCTTTGATGATATATTGATATATAGCAAGTCATGGCGGGAACACATTTCTCATCTACAAATTGTCTTACAAATTTTGAAGTCTAATTGCCTATTTGCTAAAGAATCAAAATGCCAATTTGGAGTAAGACAAGTGGACTACTTGGGGCATATCATATCTAAAAAAGGAGTTATTGTCGACCCTGCTAAAGTTCAAGCTGTTACTGAATGGCCGGTTCCTACAATCGCCAAGGAGGTACGCGGATTTTTGGGTCTCGCTAGGTATTACAGAAAATTCATTAGTAGGTTTGGTGGGATTGCGGCTCCCTTAACTTGTCTATTAGCCAAAGACGAGTTCACTTGGAATTTGGAAGCAGAAAATGCTTTTAACAAATTAAAAGAAGCTTTATCATCTCCTCCTGTTCTTCGACTTCCTGATTTTTCTCAACAATTTGTAGTTGAATGTGATGCTTGTGGAATGGGCATTGGAGCTATTTTATCTCAACAGGGACAGCCTATTGCCTTCTTCAGCGAGGCATTGAAGGGTCAGCGCTCACATTAGCTACCTACGAAAAAGAAATGCTCGCCATTGTAAAAGCTATTCGCAAGTGGAGGCCATACCTTCTGGGTCGATCTTTTGTTCTTAAAACTAATAAAAAAAGCCCCAAATTTTTAATAGAACAGCACATCACTACTCCTGCTCAAACACGTTCGTTACCGAAGTTTCTTGGGTATGACTACATCATTGAGTACAAGCAGGGTCAAGAGAATAAGGGGGCAGATACATTGTCACGTGTGGAAGAAGTTAACTTTTTAGCTCTCTCTCTCCTAAAAGTTGATAGGTGGAAGGACTTGCAGCAAGAGGTACTTCAGGATTCTTTCTATAATAAATTGGTGGAGGAGAGTTCCAATAAAACTAAACATCAATATGTGAAATGTGATGGGGTATGGTTTTGAAAAGGGAAAATATTCTTGAGTCCTAATTCATCTCTACTCCATGCTGTACTAGTCAATGGGCACTCGTCATCTGTAGTGGAGTGGGTCAAACATTGCGGCTGCCAACGGTGGTACTTTCACCGTCAACAGTAACTTTTCTGATGAAAAGCTGTGCCAGACAGCACCTAAGCATCACACTAACGATAAAAATAATAATGCAGAAACTTTTCTTACTAGCCTTCATTTTTGCTTCAGATTACATCATCACTTAGCTTAAATGAGACCAACGTATTTATAAGAAAACATCAACTTCACTCTGATTTCCACATGCCTAAATAAAATTCCAAAGCAGGGACATAAGTATGTATTTTCAGTATCAACTGTCCTCAAAAGCATGAAAAAATACCATACTATCTATAGAGAGTATAAATTGATAGATAGTACTCTTTAAATTTCAAAATTTTCCATTTTAAATATTGCAAACCAGAATTATATAGATTGGTGTTTTAAGATGAGATGTTAAAACCTGAGATAATTTCTTAGATTAGCAACAGTCATGATGCATGAAATTAGACATGACCAACTGATGGAAGACAGGGTCAAGTAGTATGCTAATAGTTTTTAAAACATCAATATTCTACATGTTAAAAATATAAACAATTCGACTATTGTGTACTTGATTAAAAGACAAGTGGGCAGAAGCCACATACATAAAATATGACGAAATATAAACAGTTCGATTACATGGTAAAACGGCACAATGGACACTATGGTAATGAACCTGGTAAAATAGAAGTAAAGCAAACAATCTGTAAAGATACACAATTCAGCAACTAATCTGTTAGAAAGTTCACTAAGGATATACTCACCTGTTAATAAACAGTCATGAATTGAAAGACCTACCCAAAAATCTTCCTTTTCCTGGCAAATCGAGAGTTTAGGGCAAGAAAAAGTACACAACACCAAAAAATGTAAGCCAAAGAAAAATGAAACAACATAGAATATATCAAATGAAAATGAAGCAACACAAAATCAAAAGACTTAGCAAAATACTCATTTCCCTTACATCGATCATCGAACCAATACACATGTTCCCAACACCCAAAAAATGCAAGCCAAAGAAAAATCGACAGCTCAGAGAACGAAGGGCGATGGGATTAGAGAAATACCTTCTTTGTGAGAAATCGACAATGGAAACAACGCTATAATTAAGCAAATGGATTTTTCTCTCAATCAAGTCCCAAAGAGCAAAGGAGAAGGGGAAATTTAGAGAGACTATGAGGACGTATGTACATTTTAGTAGAGGGAGTGAAAGTAAAAAGGATACTGAGGGAGAGTTGTTCGAGTTGTGTATGAAAATGGATGAGGTGATTGTTACTGTGATGAAGACCAAATAACTAAAAAAATATATTATGTTGACTACAGAAGGCCAGCAGCTTCATGCGTGCATGCACGGAGCCGCTGCTCCCTGTAGCACGGAGCTAGTCCGTGGGGGCAAAGAAATACGGAAAAAAATTAAAAAAAAAATTCAAAAATAAACAATAAGCTGGCAAATCCGGGGCAATGTTAATCAGAGATGAAGTTCAGAGAACAATTGCGTGCCTTGAGATAAACTGAGGTAAAGATAGATTGTTTGCATAGAACTATTCTGTTTAATAAAACACTGGACGAGCGAGCCTCTTGAGCTGGGCTGCAAAGCCGAAAAGAGTTTCTAAGAATATATGAAACACCAAGGAAAGGAAAGGGAAAAGTGCTTAACGAACAATGCAAAACTAATAAAATAACTTTTGCACGTTGAAATTTAGAAACAGTAAATATATTGCAAGTTTCATGAATTGAAAAACAGATAAAACTCTCAGAGACAACAATTGGGAAGAAATTTTTTCAAGGGATAAGTGGTATAAAAAAAAACTGATGAACGTAAGAGTTGACAATCATGTGACTCAAAAACTGTTGGCATACATGAATTCACTTCGAGAGCAACTCCACTTCATCACAATAAGTAGAACACAATTTTCCAAATATAATTTGTAATTATTGCATAGGCATTGCAATTATTATGAGACAAATACCTTCTCAAAAATTGTTCAATTCTCTATGTTGGTAAAAAGCAAAGAGTTTCCAAACCACAGTACAGTTATTCTGGTTTTCAAAATGAACTACATAAAAATACAAGTGGATGCACATGAAATCCTCAATTTTTAATACGAAGGCACAAGAAATGGCAAGAAACTCTCAACTTAAAAATGAATTCCAATACCCTAGCACTTACTTAGCAGTTATCAATTTTCTATTAATGAAATTTGATTGACATGGAAAGGAGTTTCCAAAGAATAGTTGAATTACTTTGAAAATGACATTTGCACACAAACGATTATTTCAATAAATCTATCAACCAAAGTAACACTCCAGATAATTTAAGCCCTATGAACTATTTATGCGCAAAGCCGAGTAAAAATTTAGTTGCAGAAATTTCTGAAAATAATTCATGTCTGTAATGACCATACATCTAACTCTGTAAGGACTAAATTGAAACTTTCAACTACCATAAATTTTCACGAAGCTAATTTCAAAATTTTGAAATTTCTAGGCATGCTCATATCAATCTTTAGATAAATCCATCAATCAAAATCCAAATAAATATCCCTTTCTGTCATTTAATTAAACTAATCTATGCAGAACTAACACGACGAACCCAAATCCTTTTTCTCTGTAGTTCTTGGTCAATAAGTAAAGTTCTCGAATGGGAAAAGTGGCAAAAGATCATACACAAGTTCAGAAATTCATATTCCATGCAACCATCATCTTGCTGAATCCAAAACACTACTTTAGTTGTATCAGATGAACAAACAAGCAAATTTCGTAAAACAGAAAACAAATGATTACATGAAAATACAATAAATGTATACTTACACAGAAATTTGAAAGGTTTTGATTTCAAAAGTTTCTTGAAGATATGTCACCATGAAACTATTCTTCTTGGGTTGTATAAAATGTGGGTGATGGAGTTCATGGGCGTTGCAATTTTGGCCGGTTGAACTTCTGTGTCAGATTTTGAAGGTATGGGACTGTAGAGTGGATTTGAGCTAATAGTAGAGTGAAAGTGAAGTAATGAAAAAATAAATTAAATATTGGAGGATGATAGGAAATTGCGACACGTGTTCAGCAGGAGTTTCACTCTTTTATATATGTAAGAAAAAAAGCCAATCAATCAACTGTTAGATTACCAAATAAATAAATAGAGGATCGTGCAAAATATGCACATTTAGAATTCTTATTTTAGACATTTGAACTTTCCTTAATAGCAAAAGATTAAGAGTGATGATTTCATATTAGGGGTATTTGATTCTTATTTTTCTTAAAATACATTTTTTTCCTTCCTTTTAACCGTTTATTCTTTATTAAAATAATATCACACACAAATAAAAAAAAATTTCTTCTTATTTAATAACATATTCTACATCAATTTACTATTTCAAAATACATTCTTCAAAAGGAATGGGGCTCAAACACACCCTAACGAGTTCTTGTATTTTGTTACCCACATAGGACCGAGCTAGTTTTGTCTTGCTTGGAGACTCCTTGATTAATCTGAAACCAAATATATATCAAAATAAAACAAATTGAAATTAGATAGCCAACATAAAACAAACTTGTAAGTTTAGTAATCTCTACTAAAAATTTTCTTTAGTTTATTCTAGTTAGAAAGGGTGAATTACAACCATAGTCCCCAACTTTTGACCCATTTCACAATCTTGTCTCCAATTTATTCATTGTGATAAACTCGGTTTGACGAGACATGATGTGCTGTGAAAATAATAAGGTCAATTAAATGTATGAATATGAGATCCAATTTATTAGTTTTATTATTTAATACCATATATGGACAAATATGTATATTGTCTTGTTTGATTTTTTTCACTTTGAACTTGAAATCACATGCACAATTTCTTGAAGATTTGCCTTGGTGTCAAAATAGTTGGTTGACTAGAAACTCGTCGTCATCGAAAATCACACATGAAGTGCAGGAAGATAGTAAACTGGGCCAGTCCATAAGTTGCCACTTAACTTGTATTCATGTTGGGTAAAGCAATGCAATCTTGATTTGCAAATGAAATTTTCTCCTCCCTGTCTTTAACTATATCTAGGGTATCTATATTACAGTAAGATCCTAATTTGTAGCATCTATCTCCAAAATATATGTGGCATCCTCAGGGCCTGTCCTGTGATTTTCAGGGTCTGACACAAAGTTCGTAAATTAGGCCACCTGGCGAAATCAACGTAAATGTAAAATTCAACGGCGTATTATGCAACACATTGCTAACTTAAAAAATTAACATTAAAATAACAATCAAATATATTATAGAGAAGATTTCTATTACAAACTACCAAAACCAACAATGTTTCAAACAATTAGTTAAATACTATTTGTCTTACTGTTTTAGAGGTAAAAGTATCAATCAAATCTGAATAAATTAGCTACTCAACCATTTTTTCTCTCTTGATAACATAGCTAACCTGTTTAATCTTTCTTGTGACATAGTTGATCGGAGATAGGTCTTGATCAACTTCAATTTCGAGAAACTTAGTTCCGCAGATGCAACTGTAATTGGCATGGTTAACAAAATTTTGTAAGCAATATAAGTATTTGGGAAACAAACATTTAATGTCTTTAAATATTGTAACACTTCAATTGCTCTTGTTGCTTCACTTGATATATAACACTTCAAGACTTGTAACTCCGAATATAAATCATCCCCACTGATGTCTATACACCCATCATGTTCAAAATATTTTTCAAGATTCATATGAGAGTTCAACAAACTTGAGAAAGTTGCATTCCTTAACCTCTTCAAATTAAACAAAAATCCAAATGTGTCATCATATTATTTGAATGATTCAAATCGAGTTCCTAGAGAAGAAAGAGTTTGATTAAATATAAAAACAAAGTACTCAATTTTAAAAGATTCTTCTGCTAATCGCTTTATCTCGTCACTACCGCTTTCATCGAATTGCTTGTCTTCAAATTATGCATTTTTCTGTTAATATAGCTTCTATTCTCTTTTCGATTACTTTTTTTGTCGCATCATCCATAGCAATAGCAAATCCAATTCTCTATAATTTTCAAGAAATGAAATAAGTCCTTACAAGAGGTCGATAGCATGATCAATATCCATGGATTCGGTTTGAAGAAATCTACTCACAATAGTGACTGCATGCAACAACATGTACTAGATTACCATGTAAAGCAAGAAATCAAAATTTTAAAATTCATGAGTTGCTAACGACTCGGCTTCACTCTTCACTTTAGGATCTTCGTTACTTTCTGTCAAATCAAGTAATGCTTCTCTTATCTATGCAGTTTACTCCATTATAGGTTTCACTCTCAACATGACTTCCCCAACATGTTTGTGACAATGGTTACATTGTCAACCCTTGCACATTATCTTTGAAAATATTCTTTCGCTCGGTAGAAGACAAAAACAATATGTAGATGCATTGTATTACTCCGAAGAAGGATACTGCTTTGGAACAACAATTCACCATATTACATAATGCTTGATTTAGACTATGAGGACCACATGGAGTATAGAAAGCTCGGGGATTCATTTCATGTATTCTTCTTTGCACACCTTTGTACTTCCCACTCATGTTAGATCTGTTATCATACCCTTGCTCTCTAATGTCACCAATATCCAGACCGAGTTTGATCAAAGCCTTTTGAAGCTCGATTGCAAGTCCAAGTCTGTTGTATCATCTATCTTCAAAAATTCAAGCCAATGTTCTTCAATTGTAAGTAAGTTTGCTGATTCATCTACCAATCGTACTATTAAAGACATTTGCTCTTCGTGACTTGCATTTGGAGTACAATCAAGTATAATTGCGAAATATTTTGCATGTTTAACTTTCTTGACAATTGCACTTCTAACCTCATTAGCCAACAACTGTATCAACTCATTTTGGATTTTTTTGTCAAGATACGTATATTGAATCTCTCTTGCTTTAGCCCATCGAAGGTGCTCTTGTATTACTGGATCAAACTCACTAACCATTTTCACAATTTGCAAAAACAGGCCATTGTTCTCAACATGTAGCTTCTCATCATCTCCTCGATATGGCAAGGTGTTTTTGTGAGTCTTTTTACAATAGCAATTATCCTTGTTAATACGTGCCTCCAATGTTCTCTTTCTACATCGATCAATAATTTAATGCTTTTATCAATTGTAGTTTTTGTTCGAAGTCTATTTTTCAATTCAATCCAGCTAGTCATGCAACGTAAATGCTCTTCATTCTCTCATGACTTTTTATAGATTGATGCAAATTATGCCAATTTTTGAATCCATCATTACCTAGTTGGCCAACTTTGGTCACATTTTTGGTTGTTTTAAACAACTTGCAACAATAGCAGAAGATCTTGTCCATAGATATTGAATATACTAGCCATCTTCTATCAATTTTTTGCTCATTTGGTAGCAGTTACTTATATTGTGAAGAATCGAAATGTCTATTTGTACAATCTTTCGAAAACGAGATCTCATCAACTCTTTTTGGACCTTTTTCAAATAAGTAATCCCTTGTTTTTTGATCAATGATTTTCCAATTCTCGAGATCATCCAAATTTAGAGAAAAGCATCCCTCTTCTTCCTTATCATTTACTTCATTACTATTGGCAGGTTTCTTCACCTCTTCTTTCTTATCATCAACTGCATTAACACATGCAGGTTTCAACACTTCTTTATCCTTATCATCTACTTCATTAGTGTAGGCAAGTTGACTCACTTCTTCATCCTTATCATCTACTTCATTAACACGGGCAGGTTGAATATCTACTTCATCCTCATTCAACGTATTCACATTGTTGCTTTAAAGTACTTGTCAATATCCCTTACTTGACTTTGAATTAATGCAATTTTATTTCCTTTCTTTTTTCTCTTTTGAGCACCGAACTCATATTTAGGAGGCATGATATATGAATCTATATCTGATGCCCAATGATTAACCTAAAAAATAACTACAAAATATCTCAATCATCTTATAATTAGAGTTTTCAACATAGTTATTATGTGCACTTGTGCAATTGTTGATCCTACAATAATCAATCATATAAGCCGACAAGGCTTCAAACATTTCCAATCTCTTCAATAACAAGCTAGGGCAAGTCATTGCTTACCAAAGAAGTAGAATTTCGATTAAAATTGTGGAATTACACCCTCGAGAATTTCACCGTCACAACTCATGAGCCTGAAACAAAAATTTAACATCAAAGGCTGATACAAATATGAACATGATCATCAAACTTAGGAAAATAAAACATTTAATAAGAACTAATAACCAATTCACCATTAAAATATTGTCATCAACAAAATAAATTAATTAAAATTAGTATACTGGTCGCAGAAACTAAAGTTATCTTTTATTGAGTTCATTGACATAATAATATCTCAAGTTCTCAAATATATATTCTCACACCTTACCTATCAAACTAAGTTATTGAAATTAACTATAAACTATTTTACACATTACTAGAGATCTGAAAGTTCTTCATTTCAAACTTGTACAACAAATTATATATTAATCAATAATCATTAAACATATTATATTTGTAGCATTTTCAGGTCCTCGACTACATCCTAGATAACAATTAACACATTAACACGGAAATATAGGAGCCTCTCTGAGCTCTCTCCAATTAGAGTATACCCTACGACCCACATAGAATAGAAAAAAGTCCATTTATCAATTAAAATCAAGCCATCAAAATTATAATAAGTAAATGGTAAAAGAGTTTAATACTTATAAACAGCAACATGTATATGTAATCAAATAAATAATTCAAATGGAATTAATAACGTAATAGATACTATACAATCTATACTAACATAGTAACACGCTAACAGCCAACTACCATCTGCTAAGAGAGGCAAACTACAGCAGGGGAACGTCGAAAGTGAGAAGCTTGAAACCTATGTTGGGAGTTGCGATTGGGAGTCTGGGACAGTAGGACGCTAGGGAAGCCAACCAGCCAAGCCATGAAGAGAAAATCTAGGATTCTAGAAGGAGAAGTCGAGAGAGACGGGAGAGACAAAGACGAGCGTTTGGGAAAAATGGGATTTTATTTTGGGATTTGAGAATTTTGGGTAAATAGATAATGGATTATGGATATATAAGTTGGTTTGGCCATTTTGGGAAATGGATTAAGGATAAGGGAATTGGATTTGGGCTTGAGAGTTTTGGGCTGCCATTGTTCAAATAAAAAAAAAATTGGGCAAAAAATGAGACCCCTGGATTTTGGGCCTAAGGCACAGGTCTCATTTGCCTGGCCTCATGACCGGCCTTGGGCATCCTTTCGGGCTATCTTCTTAATGTCTCGAAAATTATCCACATTATGATCCACTTCATCACTTGCATTTTGTTCATTCTCAAGGATACCCTACCTTACAAAAGTTATGCAAAGATGAGAATGACATTTTTTTGTTAAGTTGAATCAATTATGTCCTTTATTAGTGGAATCGAGAAATGTGTATTCTCAAGAAGAAGAAATTTGAACTCCATCTCATATTCAGAGAGTCAACATTAAAAAAGTTTTGTACATCACGATACAAATTTCTTTATCATGCATTCATGGATATATGAAATTTATAAACAACTTCTCCATTATTTGTGGTCCAACTCCATGTTCATTGACATATTCATTCTTAATAAACTTATTTAAGGTATTTGCATTTTAATACAAAATTCAAAAAAAGTTATCTAATAAGTTGTTTGCATTTTAATACAAAATTCAAAAAAAGTTAGACAACTATGTATAAAAAACTAGACAATCGGTTAATCGACTGAGGACCATCTGTTAACCAATGATTTGGTACAAATCGTCTATTAGCAAATAGTGTTAGATTTAGGTTTTAAAATAAGAAAAATATCTCTTCATTGATTTGAGATGCAATACACAGTGATATATATTACACTTGAGTTGGTTGAAAAATGGAAATAGAATTAATCTTGGAATGAAAATAAATAATATATGAGTAAAGGAAAGATTTATGTAATTTCTATTAATACTCCCCCTCAAGTTGGAGCATGGAGGTCCGTAATGCCCAACTTGCGAGTGAAATATTGAAATAAATCTTTTTCGAGAGCCTTGGTAAGGATATCAGCGACTTGTAGCTTCGATGAGATATGCGTGGGGAGAATGAGCCTGGACAAATATTTTTCACACATAAAGTGGCAATCAAGTTCAATGTGTTTGGTGCGTTCATGGAAGACAGGATTGCGTGTGATGTGAAGGGTAGCCTCATTGTCACAATAGAGCAAAATACGCTACGGGTGTAGAACAGTAAGATCACGCAAAAGAGATTTGAGCCAGACGATTTCACATGTGGTCATAGCCATTGCATGGTATTTAGCTTCAGCAGAAGATCGAGAAACAACCGTTTGTTTCTTTGTACGCCATGAGATGGGCTATTTCCAAGAGTAATGAACAAACCAGTTGTGGAATGGCGAGTTGTGGGACAGCTTACCTAGTCAAAATCTGAGTATGCAGAGAGTTGGAGGTTACACTTAGCGGAATTGAATAAACCATGCCCTGGAGAACCTTTCAGGTAGCGCAGAACATGAAGGGCGGTTGCATAGTGTGAGTCTCAAGGATTTTGCATGAACTGACTTAGCATATTAACAGAGAAGGAGATGTTTGGACGAGTGATAGTGAGGAATAAGAGCCGACCCACCAAGCGTCGATATGGACCTAGGCCTGGGAGTAGAATGCCATCATCAGGAGTAAGTTTTAGATTCTGATCCATGGAAAAAGTAGCTGGTCGCGAACCCAAGTTACCAGAGTTAGCAATAATATCTAACGCATATTTGCGCCGATCGACAAAAATACCAAGAGGGGACTGAGCAATCTTAAGACTAAGAAAGTACTTGATGGAGCCCAAATCCTTGACTTTAAACCTGTTATCTAGAGAAGTCTTGAGAGTAATAATGGCAGAGAGATCATTTCCTGCAACCAAAATATCATCAACATAGACTAGGAGAACAGTGAAAAAGTAGCCAACAGTCCGAGTAAAAAGTGAGTGATCAGCTGCAGATTGAGTGAAACAATTAGACAGTATACAGATGAGAGCTTGGAATACCAATTACGAGAAGCCTTTTTAAGACCATAAAGAGATTTCAGTAGGCAACGAACACAGGTCTCTCCCTTTCGACCATAACCGAGAGGAAGAGACATGTATACCTCCTCATCCAAATCCCCATGAAGGAATGCATTATTGACATCAAGTTGATGAAGATGCCAATTACGAGCTGCTGCAATGGCTAATACACAACGAACAGTAACAAGTTTGGCTACAGCGGCAGAAGTTTCATGATAATCAAGGCCCTCAACCTAAGTGTAATCTTTGGCCACTAACTAAGCTTTATACATTACAATGGAACCATCTACATGGAATTCGGTCTTGAATACGCATTTGCAACCAATGTGAGTCTTACTGGGGAGAAGTGGAGTAAAACGCCAAGTATGATTAGTTTCAAGAGCGTGGATCTTAGCTTGCATAGCATCACGCCAGTGGGAATGTTTTGCAGCTTGTGAGTAACTAGTAGGGTTAGAGGATTGTGAGAGGGTATATAAAAAAGCAAAGTGATCAGCGGAGAAATTATGATAAGAGATAAAATGAGAGAGAGGATGAGTGGTACCTAAAGATGTGACTATAGTAGCTGAAGGCGTAACAAAAGAAGTTGATGGTAAGGTAGGGCAGACATAATCGGCAAGACGGGTGGGAACATGTATAGTACGAGGAGGACAAGGAGGAAGGGGTGGGAAGGTTATCGAGAGGAGGTAAAGGATCTGAAGGTGGGATAGTAGATTCAGGAATAGGAAGGGGTAAGACAGTGGATCTGAGTTTAGGTTGGGTTGCAATTTGAAAGGGAAAAACATGTTCGATAAAAGTGACATCTCTAGAGATGACGATCTTCTTAGTTTCGAGGTCATAGACCTGATATGCACTATGAGAAAAAGGGTATCCTAAGAAGACACAAGGATGAGATCAAGGTTGAAATTTATCTCGATGGGCAAAAATGGTATTGACGTAGCAAAGACAACCGAATATACGTAAGTGATCATATTTAGGTACATGGTGATAAAGGCGTTCAAAAGGAGAAACATTTTGTAGAGATGATGATGGAGTTCGGTTGATGAGGTAAGTAGCGGTGAGCACGCACTCTCCCCAAAAAATAAATAGGAAGGTGAGCTTGAAAACGTAGGCATCAAGCTATATTTAAAATATGGCGATGCTTTCGCTCAGTTACACCGTTTTATTGTGGTGTTTTAGCACAAGTGCGTTCATGAAGAGTGTCGTGTTCAGTAAAAAAATCTTGTGTGGTGCGAGCAAGGGATTCTTGGCTATTGTTAGTACGTACGTGACGTATTTTGGATTTATATTGTGTGGAGCCATAGCAAAAAAGGCATGGAGACACGTTAAAGTTTCAAATTTAAAATGCATTAAGTATATCCATATGACCCGAGTAGATTCATCGACTATGGTTAAAGTAATGAACGCCAGACAAAGAGATAGTATGGTATCCACCCCAAATATCACAAAATATGCGATCAAAAGGCATCAAACTTTTATTAGCAACCAAATTAAAAGGTAGACGAGTATGTTTGCCACGATTACAAGCGTCACAATGATCAATAACTTGCGGTCGTGAAATAAACCGCGGAACATTATTTAAAGAAGGATGACCTAAACGTTGATGCCATGTATTGAATGAGATATGACTGGATGACTAGAGAACAGTTGGTAGGGCACACTTGAAGAAATATAGTCTGTTACGCTCTTCACCCACGCCAATCAACATCTTCGTGGCTAAGTCCTAAAAGGTATAGAAAGTAGGAAAAAAGAATACAACACAATTAAGAGTTTCCGCTAGTTGGCTGACAGATAATAAATTAAATTGGAAATTTGGAACAGATAAAACATTGGAAAGAGATAATCGAGGGGATAAAGATAAGTCACCTATAGATGGTATGGGAACATATGTACCTGTAGGTAAAGAAACAAAAGGGGTGCAATTGGAAGGTTTTAAATTATTAAGGAGGTAAGTAGCAATATGGTAGGTTGCCCCACTATCTATTACCCATTCAGCCGATTTTGGGAAAAAATGAGAAGGGAGATGAGTCCTACCTGCGAAAGCCATGGGAGAGGGTTTGAGTAGTTCTAAAATTTGATTGTATTGCTTGGTAGTAAGGCTAGGGACGACATTCATGGTGGATGTCATCGAATTTCCCAATGTCGAAGAGGTGTCAGCAGCATGAATTGTGGCTTGGTGCGCTGCTGTTGACGAAGAAGACCCGGTCATGCTACGCTTATTCTTGGACGGCCACCATTCCGGGTATCCAACTAACTCGAAGCATTTAGCATGGGGTTGATCGGGTTTGCCGCATTCCTCAGACAACAGCGTCCCAGCCGGCCAAAGCGATAGGGGCGGGATGGGTTTCTTTGAGAAGTTGTCGACCGAGTGAGTAAAGTTGATACCTCTGGGCAAGAAGCAGGTTGGATCATCCTCTAGGTTTCTTCTTGGTGGAGAATGGCGTAGCATCGGCCAATGGAGGGAAAAGGGTCTGTAGCCAGAATTTGAGACCTGAGTTGTTGAAAACTGTCCTTCAATCCCATAAGGGATTGGTATACTCGATCAGAGTCTTGGATGTCGGAAAAAGCTTTGGTTGCCCCACAGGTACATGGGTTCATGGGTTGTAGGGACGCCAATTCATCTGATAATTCCTTCAGTTTTCCATAGTAATCGGTGATTGATTGGTGCTCTTGATGGAGATTTGCAAGTTCCCATTTCAAACGGAAAATTTTGGTACGGTTGCTTTGTTGAAACTGTGTCTCCAATTCGATCCAGAGGTCATATGGCGTATCACAATAAATGAGACTCCCTGCAAGGGATCGATCGATGGATTGAAGAAGCCAAGACATAATCATATCACAACATCGATCCCATAGTTGAGCGGCGGCCGTATCATCTGTTGGACGTTTAATGGTTCTGAGGACAAAACCAAGTTTGTTCTTGGCATTAAGGGCTGGGGTTATGGCCGGACGCCAAGAAGGATAGTTGTCGCCATTGAGGGGTACATCCACGAGGGATTGATTTGGTTGATCCGAAGGGTATTAGAAGTAAGGAGATACGGCATCTGTGGATGGTTTTGCAGCAGGCGCGGTTGATTTCCGGCCATGAAGAGGTATGAAATGACTAAACCTCTTGCTCTAATACCATGTTAGATTTAGGTTTTGGAATAAGAAAAAATAACTCTTCATTAATTTGAGAAGCAATACACAGTGATATATATTACACGTGAGTTGGTTGAAAAATGGAAATAGAATTAATCTTGGAATGAAAATAAATAATATGTTAGTAAAGGAAAGATTTCTGTAATTTCTATTAATAAATAGTCTGGTAATTGAATGTTAGTTGATGATTGTTGTCTGATTAACAATGTACTTACCACATTCTTTCCCATAGATTTGCTCAAAAATTCAAAATCAGTCCAATAATTTGTACACATCAATTTGAACACACTAAAATAAAACAACGTAGCATTTAACAATGTTAAATGAAACTTGTTGGGCGATTATACCAGGTCCAATCCAATTTTAAGGCAATGATGAAAATGAGCTTGGACTAGTTGGTAAACTATAGCATAATAGCTTCAAAGTGATACCCAATAACCCAGACCCAATATCAGGTCAGAAGAAATCGCATTTGCGATGTGCAACTTTAGTTTCCACTTAGTTTACATTATTTTAGTAGCTCCAGGCCGCTGGTTTCATTCAAGATCAATGGTGATCTGTGAGATTATATAGGGCTTTTGGCTGAAACCCTAAGGCTATTCTATCATTTTCTTTGTGTGTGTTTGCTGCCTAAGAGAGATTTCTTTGCGAAATTCTCTTCATCTTCTCTTCATCTTCAACTTCTAGTTAGATGAATCTATGATTTTTGAGTGAGATTAGTGTTCTGAGTGATTCTATTTCTGAAGAAAAGACGATTGCTGTGGTTGAGTTCTTAGGGTCTATAAAAGTAACTTCTAACACATTTTCTGGTGGAGAAAAAATTGCTATTCTTAGTGATTTTTCAAAATCTTGACTCCAGACCACCACTCTAATTTGTATTTTTCTTGACCCTAAACCTATACTTTTCAAATATTGTGAAATATCTGCATACGTTGCGTGTAAATCTTGAGTTCTTGTTTTTAAATAATGATTGTTATGCTACTGCATGTGTACTCTGAACCTTTTTTTTTAAGATTATTCTAGTATACTATTAAAGTTATCCTGTGTTCAAGTTGAGCCGTAATTCGAGAACACGATTATCCCAAAATTCTAATGAATTCGGGCATTGTGGTTTAAAATAATCTGCCGTGAAAATTTATTTGTTTGTTAACTGACTATTTCGTATATGTGGTATATTGTGTGATTTTACCATCATTTTTTATTTTTGGAGCCTGTTGTATTTCATATTTGTGATATACTTTGTGGTGTCTCTATTGTTACTGAAAGTGACTTGAAACCAAAATTTTTTGCGTTGATAAAAAAAAAAATTCAAAAGAAACTGTGGATATTTTCTTTAAATTTAACTAGGTTTTCATTTTCTTGAAAATATGACTACTATGACTTTTGAATTTGGAATTTTTAATGGAAAAATAGATTTTACGATTTGGCAACAAAAATGAAAGGTGTTCTTGTTACACAAAATCAAAAGGTACAGTTAAGATTATCTTGATTTTATGACTGCTGATCTAAAAACTGAAGCAGATGAACTTGTCTATATTTATATTATGCTTCATCTGCCTGATTAAGGCTAGGAAAAGTAGGAAAACTAGATACTGCTAAGCTATTATAGAAGAAATTAGAAAAACTCTATTTGGTGAATTCTTTAGAATAAGCGGTCTTTGTTAGATTTTTTAGTTTTACGATTTACTTTTCTAAGAATTAGATGATAATTTAGATTCATATAATAAATTGATTTAAGACATTATGAACACTGGTAAGAAGGTATCCGATGAGTACAAAATATTATACTCCTCAATGCCATCCTTTAGACTTGTACAGACGTCAGACTTGCCGTTAACTATGGTAGTGACTCTTTAATCCCTGACACTGTCATTAATTCTTTAAGGAGTAAAGATTTAGAAATGAAATCTGAAAAGCATGAGAGTATTTCTTAGAATTTGTTTATTAAGGTAAGATCTCAGAATACACAAAACGAGAATCAAGAAAGAAAAAAATAATCAGGAAAGCAAAGTTCCTGAAGGAGATGTTATCGAAAAAAGAAAAGAAAAAGATCAATGAATTTGAGACCATGTCGTTAAATGAGGAACGCAGAGCTATTTTGTAACACAATGTACCTCATAAACTAAATGATCTAGGGAGTCAAAATACCTTGCTCAATAGGAAATACTAATACTTTCAATGCTTTATGTGATTCGGGAGCAAGTATAAGTCTAGAGCTAAAAGATACTACAATCTCTATTCAATTGGCAGATCGATAAATAGATGATGAGGGTCCTTCGAGGAGTGGTCGAAAGCGTGCTTATTAAAGTGGGCAAGTTCGTATTTTCAACGGACTTCTTTTTCTTATACATAGAAAAATACTGGGATGTATCACCAATATTGGGTGGATCATTTTTATTAACAAGTTGGGCCATTATGGACTATGAAGCAGGCGAGCTAACCTTGAGGATAGATGATGAGCAAGAAAAATTTCAGATTTATGTCACTGTCAAAAAGCCATCCCATAATGAGAAAAGCCAAAAAGTTAGAGGAAAAGTAAATGATTATACAAAGTGCCCATATAGGAAGGGGATAGGTGGAATCATTGGAAACCTCAAGGATGAAGAAGGGGCATTTCAAGTTTGGGAAATCAACAAGGAGGTTGGCAATGCTAAACTTAGTGTGAATTGTTTTGCCAGTATAGTCCGCTTCGAACCACCTTGAGTAAATTATCTAAAAGTCGAGTTTTAAACTATAAATCGAGCGCTTAATGGGAGGCAACCCATTTTCTATCCATTTTCACTTATTTTGATTAACTATTGCATTATAAGTAGCTTTAGGGATTGCATTGATTTAGGAGCTCATGCATTTAAATGATTTATTTTAAAATATTATAGGTAATATTTAAAGACTTAGGTGTTTAGTTATTGAGTTCATTTTACTTAAGCTCATCATTGACATCATAGCATTATATTAAGCTTACATTTATGTGATATGCATTTTTAATGTTGTACCTAGATTTTAATCTTCAAACCAATTTGAAAGAACTATCTTTTCCTATTTATAGGATTTTTGCAAGGATGCATGCTCTGTTAGTTTTTTAAAAGTTGGAAGATTAGAATTCTTCTTAGTGTAAATTCGTTGCAAATATTTAAACATTATATGCTATCACAAATATATATTTTGAATTCTTGAAATAGAAAAATAAAACCTAGCAATAAAGAAAATTGGAGGTTGTCATGACATCTATCAGTCACACCAACTTGATCATTCTACCTATCCACATCTATCTCGAAGAGCCTCTGATCCTTACTTCTTTATTTTAATTATTTTTACTTTTACATTGGGGACAATGTAATATTTTTTTTTGGGGATGGATAAGTATTAAGATACATAAAATATATATTTATTCTCTAACAATTGATCACGTTTTCAATTCTTGAATGATTGATATGAATTTTAATTTTTCTACCATTATATGAGCAATAGTTATATAAGTTTTGTGACTTATTTTATCTTTGAAAGATTGAAAATGAGTTACATATAGTATCAATTATTGTAGAATCCGATAGAATATAGAAATATACCATTATTCTTTCCGTGATGTTTAAGTATTCATAAATCTTTAATGCATTTTTATATGTTCGCATCGATCATAAAAATATAGTCATGTGAGATGTAAGAATATATTTAACTCTACTTCAGAGGGATTATTAAACAAATTAGGAATATTAGTATTTATAATTGAATCGTGTTGTAAAATTTATAAGTCTTGGGTTAATGGGGATTGATATAAGAGGATTTGAGATCACACTACACTTTTCATCATTATATTTTAATCAAACTAGCATTAATCACTATCTTGAGCGATTTTATTTTACTTAGGTTTTGTATTTTTAATTATAATAGTTAGTGATAATTTAATTTTGGAAAAATCATAAGTTTTCATTGTTTCAGTTAAGACAAAGTTAATGTCAATTTAAACTAGTACAATTTCTATGGGTACGATCTTAGACTCTAAATCTATTTTACTGTTTGTTAACGAACTGTGCATTTGTGGTAATTCAAATCTATGCATTCACTTTTATACCAAAAAATACAAACTTGGAAATGGCCAATTCTATTACTTTATACCATTCCATCTATAGTGATGGTGTTGGTGATAGACTGGTGGTGCCTGTTTTGATTGTTGGTGGTGGATTCTATAGCACAAAACAACCTTGCAAAATTAATTTGATGTAAAATTAATTATATAAGAAGTCACTTGTTCATTTACACAAGTCATAGGTCTTTTTTTATAATTGATTGTTCAGTTGTCAGAGTTCAATGTACACTTATTGTATATCACATGTCACAAGTAATTGTGTATAGGTCAAAGATCAATTTTCCCAAATCACAGATCACTGATTTATGGACATATCACACTTTGTAAATAATAGATCAAATGTCATATGTTTTTTTTTTTTTAACTGATAACATGTTAAACAGTTCATATGTTACAGGTTATACTTAAAAATTCATAATTCACACTTCATATTGCATATGTAACAGATCAATGTTCACAAGTCACAGATTCAATAGAAGTTGTTATAGGTCATTGGATCAATATCACAACTCACAATTTTTACAGGTCTCAAGTTACATGTAACAATTCATAGGTCACGTTCATAGTGGATAGGTCACAGATCCGTATTGACTTATTACATATCACATAAAACTAGGTATAGGCAATTTTATTAATATCAGAGGTAACGATGGATCTTTTCAATTTTCTTTACAACAACTTGCAGTTTATAGGATAAAGAATCTTTTCACCGTCATAGTTTATAGGCTAATGAAGCTCTTCAATTTTCGTCACAGGAAGTCACGTTTAAAACTTCAGCACCGTTTCATAAATTCAAAAGTTGGAAGATACAGCAACAATTCAATGTTAGCCACCAACAATTGTGACTTCAAAACCCTTCAATTCTAATTCGAAAACCTTCACAAACAATACAATACATCAACTTTGCTATGTTGGACGTCACCTTCAAAAATTCTGATCTACTATGAAAATAGCTTTCAGTTTGTAGCCTCAATTGTTCAATTATTTTCAATCAACTGGATTTCAACAGTGTTAATCGAGAATAGGATAGATCTCTCTGGTTTTTCTCCTCTGCTCGACGGGGAATTTTTATTAGGGCTTCACAATTCTGGTCCATGGAAGCCCAAAATGTGGGCTGGCCCAGTTTACCATTGAAGGCGAGAAGACGGGCTCACAATTGAAGCCTTGCCTGCATGGTCCAAAAAGTGGTTGAGGAAAAAGGGCCCTAAACTTTGTCGCCTTTCTACCTTAGAGATTCTTATTATTGCCAGCTCTTTGTTTCTGGTGCCTCTTGTCAATATTGTTTAAACAAAATCGGATTGATTGGTTCAATCCCGTTATGCCCTTGTTTGAGCCCCATTTTTTGGGAAGAATGAATTTTTGAATATTGTTTCGATGGGAAATGTGTTATTAAAACATAAGGAAAAATTTTGAATTTACGTGTAATATTATTTTATTGAACAATGTGTAATTTAAATGATTTCAAAACACTGTTAAAAAATATATTTTTTCTAAAGAATGAGACTCAAACAAGAACTTATATATAAAAAGTTGGAAGTCATTTGAAACAAGTTAAGAACTTGACGGTCAAAATTCAACTTTTTAATGATAAGCAAGACTTTTATTCCAGCGGACAAACGGTCTTCGTAGGTGGGTTGCATCTAGACAAAGAACGGTCTTATTTTATGATAATCATGGTTGTACTCAAAATTTTCAAAAGTCAAATCTCATTCTAAAGTCTTCTTAAGGGAATCAATGCCTCTGGTCATATACTTTATAAAGAAAAAGTTGAAATATCAAACGAAAGGATTGGGAGAATCTTTGAGATTAACATAATTTTCTCCTTCTCGTCCTCGTCCTCCTTTTCCTTCTTCTAATTATAGCCCTTCAGAATTTTTATCTTGTACTAGTTCTAGCAAACGAGAAGGATTACCTAGATTCAAATCTTATAAAAGAAAAATGAAACTCCAAGAAGTCGACTCTTAACTTTCTTGAAAACAACACATGATTGTCGTATATTCATTTAGAAGAATAGGTTCCACATTTTTTTCCCCTTAAGAAGCTTTTTTCATTCCTAAGATAAAACAGGAAACAATAAGATTTCTAAGAATTCATAATATATGGAATTGAACTTCTAGAATATGTTGGATATATAAAAGTTAACATTATATTTTAATTTTTCTTTTCACTTCTTTAATGCTATTTAACTAATCTTCTTGGCCAAACATAGCTTTCACATAAGTTTCAATAACCCTCCCATTTAAAAACTAGAGATTCATCAAGGGTTGACACTGAAATTTTCGTACGAGTGACAATGAGTGTCTACATTTATCAACGTTATTACTATCTTTAACTATTTCATGTACAAGTTTGAATTTTTAAAATAATCAATTTATTTTTAATTTTATCTTGTATTGTACCCTGTTCACATGCTTTGTAAGCCCACATTTGGCCCCTATTATTTCCAAATTTTAATGGTTGGAATAATATTTTTTTGAAAAATGTGTGGTTGAAAAGAAATGAAAAGTTTTTTATTTGTGTGTGATATTATTTTATGAAAGATTGTGTGATTGAAAATAAGATAGAGAAAAAGAATGAGAAAGAGAATGGGTCAAACGGGGGCTAACTTCAACTGAATAGTATCACATAAAATTAAAGGGAAAAACAAAAGGTTAAACTTTTATATATCATCCAATGCAGAAATTGAAATTACTAATCCTTTACTCTTGAGCAAAGTGTGAAGGCAAACGACTTAGGTAATTAAATCAATTCTTGAAGGTTCTTGGTCTATAATTTTAGTCTCGAACCCTTAAATTTGTGTGCCAAAAAAACCTAGCTATTCAAATTGCTTATTATAATTATTAAAAACAGTAATCTATATTGCAAGAATTTCCTTAAAAAATGATCGAATTAAAGGGGAAAAATATTGGGAGATTGAAAAAACCATTTCTCATTAAAACATTTTATTTAAAAATTTTGCCTTGATTTATGTGATGTGATGGAGTTGAACGAAAAATAACACAATGTCAACAAGCTCATTGTGCTGGAAAAAAAACTCCGCAATTACGTATTTATTTCAATAAAGTTCAACTAACCATCAACCAAACCAACTCTAAAAAGTCAAAGAAAATAAGAAAAACGTAATATAGACAAATCCACGTTCCACTAATAAAAATAAATAATAGCCGCTAAACATTGAGATAATGCATAACTAGAAGTCCATGCCCTCTAGCCGGCGCCTTAATGGTCATGTCTTTTTCTCCATCCTCAAATGATCTAGTCGAGCCTCGAATATGCGACAACCCCATAATCTGTTGTACCATTATGAATTGTGGATGTTGATTAAAACGTTATTAGCGTCATTTAAAAAAAACTTGGTACATTTTGACCCAAAATGATTTCATATTTCTTTTTATTCTTCATATGTATCTATTTTATTGGCTTATTTATCACACGATTCGATTGTTCCAATAGTATTATAAGAATTCACGGTAATTTTTATTAATACTCCAAATGATTGTAAATATTATTACGGTATTTTGCAATTTAATTTAAATTAAGATTATCTTAAAATAAAATTTTTATGTATAGAAATCAGGAGATGGACTTAAACGTTATTCTTGTGTATGAAGTATTGGGAAACCAATCATTGGAATGACTGAATAATGTTTTGTTTTGATGATTCCGTTGACCTCAAAAAGTGTACCTCCACGTGGCCAATAGATTCCGATACCTTCTCACGTCTGAACAAGTCGTTTTCTTGCACACTAAGACGAACCGATACCTTCTCTGGTGGGGAAGATGTATGTGAGTGTGGGAGAGCTTATAACGTGAGCCTCCAATATCAAATAAAGGGGTAGGATTCGGGAATAAAGAAAATGTAGAGAGCAAAATTATAGTATCAAAGTCTAGACTTGCATTACCTCTCGCTGACACTAAGTGTAAGCTTTTATAATATGAGATAGTGAGTGAGGATCGTCAGATGAGGAGACACGTGGCCTCATCCATGTGAGCACAACCTCCCATCATGGGAATCAGTCAATCATAAGACTTGAATGGTAACATCAATTTGCCTTTCAGAATCCATAGCTTACGGCCATAGATTCAACCAACCAGGCTGGCGGTGTTAGGGAGTAGTCAAATCAGTCGTGTCACTAGAGCTGATTCAGGAGATCTTCTGTCAATCAATCTCTTTATTAATCTCGTTTCTTTTGCCTGGGTTCCTCTGGGTCGGTTCACCCCCACTGGTTCGGTTGTGTTGGTTTAGATAGGAATGGCCGAATGGGTTCGGTTAAGGAGTTCATCATTTGGTTCGCTATTATATGCTTCGACCGACAACGGGCGAAGTGCCTGTGGTCTCTCCTGCCACGTGGCTTTTTTGGGTCCCTGTGATGAACGTAGTATAACAATAGTTCTCGAAGGCCATGTATAGGTATTTACATAATGCGTGGACTTGAGAGGTTGTGAGGAAGCAAAAAACGATCGTAGTATAACAATAATTCCCGAAATCCATATATGAGTATTTATATAATGCCTAGACTTGAGAGGTTGGGAGGAAGCAAAAAAGGATCGTGGTATAACAGATTCAATGTATAAAAACATATATGAACTTAATGAAAATATATACGAACTTATCAGGCCCAATGAGAATGCTTCTTCAACATGCACCTTCAACAACTATAAAATTATGATGTGCAAATACCAATACATGAACAAATCGACACAATCACAAAATAACATAAATACTTTGTGACACAAATAAAAAAAGAACGTAAATTATTTGTTCATATAATCTTCAATATTTCACCTATGATTGCTGAATTCTCGATCCAAATCTCATTATTCTATACGGTTTTATGATTTGAAAATATAAAACGATAGATCCAGTTGTACGATCTTAAAATTTTAAGATTACGGTTCCGTTGCTGGATCTCAATATGCTAACAAGTCTAAACATCTTTGTGATTCTTCATTTTTTCATCATTATAATTTTTATATTAAATTTTAATGGAATAAGTAAGATGGATTATTCGATATTTAGGTTGAATTTCAATTTGAACCAAAGTACAAACTACAACTTTAGTGAAAAACAAAGCAAAACAAATGGTAAAAATAAGAATCTCTATTACGAAATCTATTATCTATTGGTCTGTACCGCCCATTGTGAAAATCAACGACGACATTCATTTTTCATCATATTTTTGAAATCTTTTCTTTTTACCTTTTCTTTGTTCACTTTTAAAGTAAATTCATTTGCATTTTGTTTTATAATCTTTATTATTCTTTTTCCCTCCAATTTTTATTATTTATTTATTTATTTATTTTTAGCTTGATTGAAAATCAATTGTAGAAGTAGGCGTGGTCTTTGATCTCATAATTTTGTGAGATTCCATTTATTTATGGTTTTGAATAATAACACAAATTTTCATGATAATTGGCGTTCATAAATTTACCATAAAATTAATTGCAATTGAAGTTTTAGTTTGAAGATAAATTGATATGGAAGTATACTTTCATTATGATTTTTGGTTCAACACTTAATTTTTTATTAAAAATATTGAGCATTTATCTGTATTATTATTTTAAAAAATTAGATTTTTAAAAGAATTTGATGTTTATTTATATCTTAATATTTTAAATAATTAAATATAATAGAATCTTATTTTCCTCCTTTTAATTTAACTATCCAATTCGCAAGACACTTTTATCAATCCTATCCAAAATTACGACCTCGCAACCTTGATTTTCACCCCTTTCCATGCCCATAAAGGCAATTCAGTAAACCATTTATTTATTTTTATGAATTTACTAGTGATGGCAACGGGGCCGCCTTAAACGGGGCGGGGTGAGATAGTTTTTTGCCCTTGCCTGGGTTCCTCTGGGTCGGTTCACCCCCACTGGTTCGGTTGTGTTGGTTTAGATAGGAATGGCCGAATGGGTTCGGTTAAGGAGTTCATCATTTGGTTCGCTATTATATGCTTCGACCGACAACGGGCGAAGTGCCTGTGGTCTCTCCTGCCACGTGGCTTTTTTGGGTCCCTGTGATGAACGTAGTATAACAATAGTTCTCGAAGGCCATGTATAGGTATTTACATAATGCGTGGACTTGAGAGGTTGTGAGGAAGCAAAAAACGATCGTAGTATAACAATAATTCCCGAAATCCATATATGAGTATTTATATAATGCCTAGACTTGAGAGGTTGGGAGGAAGCAAAAAAGGATCGTGGTATAACAGATTCAATGTATAAAAACATATATGAACTTAATGAAAATATATACGAACTTATCAGGCCCAATGAGAATGCTTCTTCAACATGCACCTTCAACAACTATAAAATTATGATGTGCAAATACCAATACATGAACAAATCGACACAATCACAAAATAACATAAATACTTTGTGACACAAATAAAAAAAGAACGTAAATTATTTGTTCATATAATCTTCAATATTTCACCTATGATTGCTGAATTCTCGATCCAAATCTCATTATTCTATACGGTTTTATGATTTGAAAATATAAAACGATAGATCCAGTTGTACGATCTTAAAATTTTAAGATTACGGTTCCGTTGCTGGATCTCAATATGCTAACAAGTCTAAACATCTTTGTGATTCTTCATTTTTTCATCATTATAATTTTTATATTAAATTTTAATGGAATAAGTAAGATGGATTATTCGATATTTAGGTTGAATTTCAATTTGAACCAAAGTACAAACTACAACTTCAGTGAAAAACAAAGCAAAACAAATGGTAAAAATAAGAATCTCTATTACGAAATCTATTATCTATTGGTCTGTACCGCCCATTGTAAAAATCAACGACGACATTCATTTTTCATCATATTTTTGAAATCTTTTCTTTTTACCTTTTCTTTGTTCACTTTTAAAGTAAATTCATTTGCATTTTGTTTTATAATCTTTATTATTCTTTTTCCCTCCAATTTTTATTATTTATTTATTTATTTATTTTTAGCTTGATTGAAAATCAATTGTAGAAGTAGGCGTGGTCTTTGATCTCATAATTTTGTGAGATTCCATTTATTTATGGTTTTGAATAATAACACAAATTTTCATGATAATTGGCGTTCATAAATTTACCATAAAATTAATTGCAATTGAAGTTTTAGTTTGAAGATAAATTGATATGGAAGTATACTTTCATTATGATTTTTGGTTCAACACTTAATTTTTTATTAAAAATATTGAGCATTTATCTGTATTATTATTTTAAAAAATTAGATTTTTAAAAGAATTTGATGTTTATTTATATCTTAATATTTTAAATAATTAAATATAATAGAATCTTATTTTCCTCCTTTTAATTTAACTATCCAATTCGCAAGACACTTTTATCAATCCTATCCAAAATTACGACCTCGCAACCTTGATTTTCACCCCTTTCCATGCCCATAAAGGCAATTCAGTAAACCATTTATTTATTTTTATGAATTTACTAGTGATGGCAACGGGGCCGCCTTAAACGGGGCGGGGTGAGATAGTTTTTTGCCCCTTTACTGCCCATTTATTTATTTTTACACATTTTCAAAATTTAGACTTATACTATTAAATTATTAAATACAAATTCAAAATTTAAAAATTCAAAACAAATAATGATCAAATTAACATCAATATTCAAAAAAGTACTCGAAAAAACAATATCCAAGAAAAAAACTATTTTTTTTTAATATTCCGCCTCGTGACCCGTGACGGGGATGGGAATTATGCCCCGCCCCGCCCCATCAACTCGTCGAGACGGGTTTTTTTCACCCCTTTCGGGATGGAGCGGGGTAAATTGCCATCTCTAGAATTTATTGCAATTTCATTTTGCCCTTCCATTTGCCGTTTCATTTATTATTAATTTCTTCTTAACGGTAGATTGTAGGGCCAATTTAGAGAGACTCAATAATTTGGTTCACATGCATTCATCATATATTCATAAATACATTACTATACTTATATACATACAAATGCACACGTATCACCTATCTTTTCATTGAGAATTAAATATATATTTCAATTAAAGACAACAATATGTTAAATTAATACGTGGGGAGTTATAATTTTCTTGTTGCACGTGGGTACACTAAAGGGACTCTAGCATAATACCCCACATCAAATACAGTTCATAAGAAATTTAATTCATATATCTTGATGGACCTCCTCTTGATTGATTGTTCAAATCCTTAGCTGTCAATGATTGAAGTTTGTCTTGAATTATTGCATCTTTTCCTTTCAATTCGTACATAGGAATTATATATTTTCTCTCTGTAATTAAAAAAAAATGTGAAAAAGGCACAGAAGTTCAAGATTCTTGAAAGTGACATAAAATTATTGTTGACTAGTTAATAAATCAGTATAAATTTGAATCCTATAAACATTTAAATAGTACATTTTTGAAAACGACGATGATAAAGATGAAAGATCAAATGACCTGTCTCACGAGCAAGGATTTGTTATATCCACTGATCAATAATCTCGTGTACTATGGTAAGAGAAGTAAATTCATTTTATTTTTGAAGGGAAAAGAATGAAACGTTAGAAAAGAAAATCAGAACATTGAAATTGTTTTCCCTTTTATATCTCTTTTTTCTACGTATATATCAGCATTATAATGTGTGCCACTGGGGATCCTCTTCTTCTGTTCACACTATAAGTAGTAAAAACTATGCCCCACGGCCCTCTCAAGGCATAGCCCAGTGGTGCAAAGGACAGGAGTGAAGTTATCTCATGCCTTACTGACAACTGCAGTGTAGGAGTTCGATTCCTGAGACATGAAATTGGACTCCTTATAGGCACAATGTACATGTGGCTTTTATTCACTAACCTGTTGGGGCACATCCCGCATTTACCTCCCTCACAAAGCTTTAGGGGCAGCGCAGTGAGAGCTCTCAAAGTTGGGGTTCAACCTTTTTTTTTTTTTTTTAATTATGCCCCACAGTACGTGTCACTTGGTGTTGACACACTAAAATTTGATTTATTATTATTATTATTTTTATTTTTTTTAAATATCGAGTGAGTTAGAGATAATCCCAAATACCTTGGGTTTGGGAAATTCTTCGAGCGCTAGTAAAAAAAATTACAGGATATTGAGTTTATGTGTCTATGAATTTTTTTTTTTTTTAATTATGCCCCACAGTACGTGTCACTTGGTGTTGACACACTAAAATTTGATTTATTATTATTATTATTTTTTTTTTTTTAAATATCGAGTGAGTTAGAGATAATCCCAAATACCTTGGGTTTGGGAAATTCTTCGAGCGCTAGTAAAGAAAATTACAGGATATTGAGTTTATGTGTCTATGAATTTAATTTTTTTTACAGAATTAATAATCGACCAATGACCATTAGAGAAAAAAAAAAATATCGAATATGTGCAGCAATACTCATAGTAGTTGATATTAACATCAATACTTTTGTGTGTTTATGACTTTTAAACTCTTTTAAATATAGTGAATCAAAGGGAGACAACAATGATTATTTTTCATAAGCATTTTGACTAGAGATAGAATTGACTTAAAAGTTAGGTTAAAGCTATACATCCCCATCTGTAGGAGACAATGATAGACGTCCATTTTAAGAGAAAATTAATGGTTCCTTGAAAAAAGCATTCTTTGGGCTTTCCATTCGTTGTAACTTGTACATTTTGGATAGGGTTAGTACTGAAAGAGATTGGTGGTGCGCCAGAGTTCAAAGTCTCAGATGGTCCCTGTCTTGAAATGATTTTCTTGGGTTGAACAGGACGAGATTTGAGGTAGTTACCACCTGTAAAACCCAGAAAGTAACTAGACCCTTAATTTTCAACGAAGCTCTTTGTACAGATGAATTGTATATATAGCTTTACAGATGATGAAATGGCAGCATTTTAATAGTTGGATTAATTGTCTTTTGTCAAAGAAAGTTTGATATCTTGCCACCTATAATTTCTCTTCGATTTTTCAGCTAGTCCCTTCCAGCTTAGCGTGTGCTAGTTCTTTTTATTTTTATTTTTTCCTTTTTTGTGTCAAAATTTCATACATGCTGAATTTCTATACATAGGTGACAGTGAAACTATGTGCACTCAGCATGTGCATTTTTATAAGTTCAACCACTCCATATTTAAAAGCTTAAGCCATTGAAAAGTTCACAAACTCGTCTACATTAAAACAACATCATAATATATGAAACATAAAAAAAACTTTATCATAAACCTTACAACAAAAGATGAATCGAAATTGAAACAGGAACAAGTTTTCTATCAAAATATTGGTATCAAGAAGTTGAGAAGTCTGTATATCTAGTTCCTTATGTACAAAGTGAGAATAAAACTTATAAGCACACAACTGTTGAATTAGCAGCCTTTAGGGGTTGAAAAATAACCTAAGAAAACTGTCCAAATGAGGCAGAAAGCATTTGAAGATGTTTGCTGTATACTTCTGCTGATTGTAACGGTTGTTGCAGCTGATTTGAATGCCAATTAGCAGCACTTACTGAATCTTCTGTAGCCAAATGTGTTTGATTCTGAATAGAATTGTTCAGTAAAAATGGAGTCTGAAGATGCTCATTCCACTTAATATCTTGTGGAATTTCTGCTTCTGATGCGTGAATATGACTTTCTAATTCCTCTGATTTTCCCCATGGGAAACCATTGTTCTCAAAGAAATCCGTATTCTGAAACTTGTTTACACCAAAAGGGCTTATGGAACTATCCGAAGGCTGATTCACGTTAGGCTTTATACATATCAAAGGCGCAAGAATCGAGGGGAGAACTGAAGGAGGCCTTGGGGTGATCTCGTAGTTGGTACGGGGTGGAGACAACGGGTTCCTAGCCATTGCCGAAGTCGTGGAATTTGGAGTGAAGTACAAATTTGTTGTGTTGGGACCACAATTTAACTGCTGGAAAGATAGAAGCCTTGATAAATCAGAATTCTTGCAGCTGGTGGTGGAGGTTTCATGGTTAGCAACGAACCTGTTAAGGAAAAAATCATGGTCCATTCCAACAGAAGATAGATTTCCGTTTTGAGTTGCTGTAATTCCTATGTTATTACAGTTCTTGGATTCCACAAAAATTGGTTCACTGGACCCGTCTGATGTTTTCTGATCCTGGTGATTATTCTTGATGCTGCTTGCAGATGGTTTTTCTTCATAATTTTCAACTTCAGAAAATGGGTTGTGAGTATTCGGGTCAATCCCTTTTTGCCTCAATTTTTTCTTAATGGAAGAATTCCAAAGATTCTTTATTTCATTATCTGTTCTTCCAGGCAATTGAGCAGCAATCTGAGACCATCTGGAAGTAAAAAAACAACACCCTCAGGATCACTACAAACAACATGTTTGATATATAGTATGGAATAGGACTAGACAGTATACTCAACATGATTGCGTCCAATACACCTGAGGGAACATGTCAGTCTAAGATTGCACAATGGTGCAGGAAAATACAATTAAGGGTTTTGATACACTGGACCGCCTTACCGGTGCACACGTAGCATTTTGCGGGCACAGTATTGTGAGGAGGCTGGACAATGGAGTGTGAAACCCGGTGTATACATAGCAAAACCTACAATTAAATTACCTGTTGCCAAGAACTGCATGCAGTTCAATTATCAAATTTTGTTCCTCTTGTGAGAATGTCCCTCTTTTCAAATCAGGCCTCAAGTAATTGATCCACCTTAATCTGCAGCTCTTTCCACATCTTTGAAGACCTTCATAAATTTCATAAAATATGTGAAAATTTAAGAGAAGGGTTTTAATTAATTAGCTTCAACCGGCTTTCTCTCTCTCTTTTTTACGAAATATCGAACCAGTGTTCTTTTTGTATCACCAATAAGCTTAAAATGGATTCTTCCTAGCGTCGGGCTTAAAAATTCTAGTAAAGCAGGATACTTAACATTAGCTAAAATGACTTGGGAATATAAGCATACCGGCTAGTTTCGGAACAGAGCTCCAGCAGCCATGTCCATAAGTTGTTATGTGGTGTATAAGTTTCTCATCTTCCTCTGGAGACCAAAGCCCTTTTCTTAACTTCTGCTTATAACAGCAAGAATGCCTCCCCATTTGCACTGCAACGCTGACAATTGCAAAAAATATTCACAAAATTATTTGTATAAGTACTAGCTCAACTTCCAGCAGGAAAAAGAGAATATTCTGGAGAGAGAGAGTTCTCGAAAGTGAGATGGAAATAGGGAATCAAATGAATATATAGAGGAGCTTTAAAAAGAAGGTCGTATTCAGACTTCAGGAACTCATCCCAATTGTTGTAATAAGTTAAATAGATTTTAAGGGATTATAATTTCTTGAAATATATCTCTCCTATATATGTTTCTTATCAAAAGTTGAGAAAATGATGATAATGATGATGATAACAACGAGATTGACAGAACTTTGTGGGGTATAATAAAAAGATATTTCTTTATTTTCATGAAATCAGTCCACACAGTATAATCAAGTTTTAAATGAGATTAAGATATTTTGAGTTTATATTAAACTTCAAGTAACACCTTATATGTAGGAAATTATGCCAATAAGATTCCACACAAAAATAGGTAAAATATTTTTAAATGGTAAGATGTTCTTAACAATAAGAATTTCCCATGATTAGTTATGTCAAGCAATTAATTAGTGATTAATTAAATAGATTTAGAGTTACACATCCTCATGTCCTTATATAGAAACCAGAATACCCTATTCTTCAGTAAACTTTATGCCAGCGGGTTCAGTAATTTTTCTGCTTCTCTTGATGTGAAAAATCATCTCAAATTCATTTGAAGAACTATGTTACAATCTTTTCTTTAGACCACCAAAGTTCTTTGTCATTCATATTCTATCATTTTCCTACTTAGATGTTGTAATAGACATAATAATTATTGACAAATTGTATTATATATTTTCTCTCTCGTATTTTATTTATTTTTACCAAATGTACATTTTAAATATTATTTAGACTCAATAATTTTACCATATAAATTGAAGAAAGCTAGTTGATTAAGTTCGATTCTAGTTAATAGTTACCTCAGGAAGTATAAAAAGAAAGATTCACTTTAAGGTTAGGGTTTAACCTTTTTTTTATAAAGATTCATCTCATTACTAAACAGTATGGTTCAGTTTTATGTTTTCCTCACAAGTAGACAAACTCAAAGCATGCCCACGGTTGTTTTAAACTAACTTTATCTTGTATTTTACTCTTTTGTAATTTATATGACTGCATTCTACCTACTACCCAATCTTGTGACATGGTAGAAGAATCAAACTAAATAAATTAATTAATTAACAAATAAACTTCTCCATTATCCATTATCCATGATTGATATCAAGATTTATTTATTGTTCTCTATTATTTTTTCCAAGAAAATAAACAATTCCATCCTGTCTATGATTATAAGTGAGTTTGAAATAAAATGATTGAAGCAAATTTACATATAAAAACACAGCCGACAATACAATAATTGCACTTGTCTTCTTTTACATTCAGATACACATATTTACAAATTGTATACTGGCAAAAAAATTTCAACTCTCTAAAATTCGACAAATATTAAATTAAAGAACATACATTAATTTATTGGCCTTTTTAATTAATTGCCTCTCAAGAAAATATAAAATTCCTAAATAAGAATCTTTTTGTACAATTTATGACTAGTTTAGATGGATAGAAAACAAAACAATGTACGACTTTTTTATTGTATATTATCTGTATATTAGTGCTTGTCATGTGGTGACTCAATCGACCTCAATAGTTTAATACTTTAAGATTTAACTTGAGAGAGAAAAATAAAATGAAATACATGTTTTAACAACGTAGTAAATATGTTACTTCAATAGTTCAATTTGTTGGAATTGGTTTAAGAAATTGAAAATTTTGGTTAAGTATAATTTGGGAAAAGTAACTTGGTGTCAAGTTTTAATCAAATATTCAAACTTGATCTGATTGTCAAATTACGAAAGTAAAAAGACTAACTTGTTTTACTCATCGAGTAGATTATCATAGTATATTTGAAATGGAAAATTTAATTCCAGATGAATGAGAAATTACAATCCAAAATTGGGAAGGAATGAGAATAGTTGATTGGAAAATCCAGCAACACCATCGCTCGTCTAGCGCTAGCCAGTCGCTCAAGTGACTGTCCAGCAAAGAGCGAGCGACGGACTCACTATTTTTGACACTCGAGCGACGTGAAGGCAATAAGCAAGCGCAACAAATGCTGCGACCCTTGGCAAATGTTGTTGAGTTCTGAGCCGCGCTTCACTCAAAAACTTTCCCCCTCCATAAATAGGACCCATGGGACGTCCATTTCTTCATCCCAATAATAAGCAATCATAACATAACATTTTCTTTCTTCCTTTCGTACCAAAATTCTGCATGAGTTTCTGGTTTTCTTTTCATTCATATAAGGAGTACAAAAGCCATTTTCTTGTTCGTTGTTCTTGTTACACTTGGACCTGTGTAAGACAGGCCGATGAACACGGATCCCTTATTTACCATCAAAGATTTGTAAAAGCATAGGTAATTTCATAAACTGTAATTATATTTTCACACTAGCTTTTCTTGATAATTGTACTTTAATATGATTTCGATTGCATAAATACAATTTCATTTAATTTCACTATGATAATTATACTTAATTTTCAATTAATGTAGATTTATCTAATTTTACTTATGGATATTGATTACGTGACATCTAATAAATGATGATTATCACATATTAGTGTTAGTTGCTTATGTGAAATAAGTATAATTTTATTCAAATAAATGAAGAACAGTTTTTTGATTAATGCGTCATCAATTTTTTATAAGATGGAGTTGCCCAATTAAAATCAAATTAAAGTATATTACCATACTGAACAAAATTGAGGTATAATTACCATTACCTGATTGAACTAGAGTGAAAGTATAATTACAATGAATGGAATTAACCCGAAAAAGTATTATAAATTTTCAACAAAAAATAAAATAAAATAGACGAAAATTTTGAAAAAAAAATAAAAATTAATAAGCCCCTATTTGATGACCATTATTTTGGGGAAGAAAAAAGAAAAGAAAAGAAAAGAAAGGAGTTTTGAATGGTAATTTTTTGTAGAATGTGTGGTTAAAATGTGGAAAAAAATTTAGATTTACGTACAAAATATTTTATTGTATAAATATGTGGTTGAAAATAAGTTTACATTCAAATTTCTTATTTACAGACATTGATACATATCCTTGTTTTGCATTTTGAATTTTATTTTTCTTTAGTTTTCTTGTCATGATATATTTGTTCATTTTGTTTTAGTTTATGGTTTAAAAGCTTATTGTACACTCTTATGTCTATAAGAAAGTAGATTAAACTAACTAATCTCGGTTGCTATTTTTTGTTATATATATAAGACAGATTTAATTTTGTAATTAAAATTAAATATTTATATGATTTTCTAGCATTGGTGTCTTCTTTTTTGGCGTTTCTTGAAATTTATTTATAATTCTGGATATTTTGTGTATTAATTAAAAGATTATAACATGTATTTTTCAGCATATTAGTGCTTGTCACGTGGTGTCTCAACACGAAATTGCATCCACGATATTTTCGTGTACAAATTGATTTTATTATTTATTCTTTTTTTTAAAAAATTAGGATCATGGATATACCTGGGTTTCATTTGACAACATTTATTTATTTTTAATAAATTTAAAGTCAATGAAATAAATTTTATGGTTGCTTATTTCCTAGATAAAAATATATTTAGAGTAACAAAAATGTGGCATTATAATAATAATTTTGATATGTACTGGCTCGTGAGCTTTCATCTTGTGACAATACGAAGGTTCCTTCAAAATAGGCCCCACGAGAAGATACATATAATCTTCATCCCTCATCATGTGTATCTTAGCCAACCATGGATTCATATATGCTTATTCCGTGTTCTCTGTTGCTTGACAAGTCCAATATCATTCCTTGCTTGGTTGTAGACTTGTAGTTGCCAATTCAATTAAGCAACCAAATGAACATTTTTTGGTTCGAAAGATTGGGGTGCGAGGGGATAGTGGAAGGACTCGGGGATGTCAGAATATGTCATGATTAGACAAATAGTTCAAAAGACCAATTCAAGCATGCACAATTCTAGGGGCAAGTCTTAGACCTAGAGTTGGATATTCCTAGATCTTGATGTTACATTGTTTGTCCATATAGTATATTTTATTATAATAAAATAATTATTTATAATAAATAAATTATGATTTTATTTATTTATTGCATTATTTATTATTGAACATGTAAATTAAAGTACCTATAATTACTTAAGATAATATAAGTTGGGTAATTGCGTTGAGAAATACAGTGTGACATAACTTATATTTTGATTATAAATAATTTATTCATAATCAATGTATAAATGTTGGCATCTTATACTGAAAGGTTGTAGTGTTGATCAATTCATTATTTAGGTTTGTGATTTGTCCTTATCACAGAAATAGGTAAAGGTGACAATAGTACACTTGAAGTGTATTGAACGGATCGCGTGTCGAATTTAATTATATAGCATGATCTTACGGAATATTAAATTCTACTGGATTGCTGTATATTTCATCTAAATCCCTTGATAGGAATATGTATATTTTTTCGTGATTATAATAATTTTTTGATTCATTAATGGGTGAGGATCAATTTGATTGGTCAAATATCTTGATGAGTTGAAAACTTGAGAATAAGCGGAGTAGAGAACATGAATTTGTGTCAGGAACCGTTACCCTGAAAAATGGGTAGAGTGACTATTTAAGTATTTTCTGTTGAACGGTTAAAATCTGAGCTCAATGTTTAGCTACGGCTAAATTTCGAACATCTATGATTAGTTCACAGGGAAGAAAATGAAATTTAAGTTAGTGAGAATAATTAGAGAGGCAAAATGATCATTTTATACTGGCACCTAATTATCGGATCTCAAATGGGAATAAAATACATATATAAGGCAGGTAGAGGAATGTATTATAGATTTGTTGGTTTCTGTGATTTTATATGTTCTAAGAGTTCAGTCTATTGCCTTTAGTGAAAAAAAAAAAGATTAATGATTAATCGGATGGTCTAAGGTTGACTAGACATGATCTAATAATTGGAGCTTGGATAATATATGTCTGATCAGCTCCCTATGGTAGTTTCATGAAGTGTTGAAACTTAATTACAGTAATTATAATAGTTTTGGGCTTAATTGTAATTATAATAAAGTTTATACTTAGTTGTAATTACTATAAAAGTTGTAAACTTAATTATAATTGTAATTGAAGTTCTAGGACTACATATGTAACTAATTGAATTTGAATTTTAATTAAAACTCCTACTTGGATATTATTTAGAACTTCTATTTGAATGTGGAATTATTATTGTATAATGATTGGAACTCTTCTATATCTATAAATAGAGATTAGATGACATCCTAAGAAATTGTACAACATTCATAATACATAATTCCATGGTGTTCGAATTTTGAAGAGAGAAAAAAAAATTATTTTTCTTGAATTTTCATTTGTCTAGTTCAAAAATTAATTTCTTGATTTAACTAAAAGAAAGTGTCCACATATAGGTATAGTCTTGACTTTGGAGAATACCGTAAAAGATTTGGAAGTTTGAAGCATCGAGTTCTTGAAATTAAAAAGCTGGAAGTTCGTGGTTCAAAATTAATTCAAGAATTAATCATTGAATTTAGGTAAAAATTCAAATCCTTTAATTTTGTTATAACGCGTGAACATCTAGACGATCTTGTTTATTCAATTAAAGAAAATTTTAAATTCTGGATAATTCTGCTTCCACATTCCAACAACTGGTATCAGAGCAATCTATATTGTTCATGTGCTTGTTGACTGCATGTTCTAGTCGAACGATGTCTAGGAATAATTTATTATATGTTGATCGAATGATTGAATTATTTTAAACTGTGAACCAATTATTTGTAGCCAATTCTTGATGTAATTCGTTATTTCAAATCTGTAACAAGACAGGTGGATTACTACTCCATCATCTTGATTTAATTTTCATTTCAATTAGATTCAAAATTGTGAGCCTATGGAGCATATGAATTATATAATTCTTCTAATTATTGAATATTGTAAGTTGATTGAAAATTGAAGACACAGACTGGAAGACGGAGGATGTAAAATTTGAGTTTAAAAAAAAATTACAGACAAATTAACCATCTCTGCCCAACGGACAGTAAAATCTGCCTGACGATGGCAGACAGTCAAACTATCTACACGACAGACATGAATTTGTTTGCCGTGCAAATAGTTTTGTCTGTATGTGCAGATAGATTTTATCTGTAAATTTCGATTGAAAATAAAAAAATCAAAATTATTTTTTCTATAGGTGCAGTGGCAAAGTCCTTTGCTAATATTTGGAGTACTACTATTGAACCCTTAGAGATTTTGGGCTAAAAATTTAGATTTAGTATTGGATTTTGGTCCAATAAGTTTTTTTTAGTTTTAATTCTTGAGTCATATAATTATTATTTTTATCGCTCCATCAATGCTTTAAATTCTTGAAATATTGTCATTCTAGATATCATGATATATGGATTTATTTGTGACATCGTTCGTAAGACTATGAATATGATGCATATCACCGAACACCAATTTTTCTTTGGTTAATTTAATTTAGATTAAATTTTTTTGAAAGGAAATTCTTAATAATCAAACTGTACATTAATTTTATTAATGTAAACAGTTGATAACTATTTTAATTTTCTTGATTAATTTAATTTAGATTAAATTTTTCTGGATTGAAAAATCATAATAATTAGACTGTATATTAATTTCATTAATATGAACAAAATATAATTATATAAATTTTTCTTAATTAATTTAATTTAGATTAAATTTTTCTGGACGAAAAATTCTTAATAATTGTACTTTATGTTAATTTAATTAATGTGAACTATTGGTAATTATTTATTATTAAATCTATCACTTAAAAAATATTAAGTGGAAGTGGGTGTTTATTTAAAAAAAATAAAAAAATCAACAATCTTCTTTGGTCAATCCATAAGTAAAGTAACGTGCTTGTTTCTTGCTGGTAATACAATGGACTCCCTATAGGAGGGCCGCATAGTTCAAGTTGCCTGCTTGGATTCCTTAATGGTAAGATCATCTAGATAAAAATATAATTTGGGATCATTCTATAGACAGTGAAATTATTTTCAAGTATCTAGAGGTCTAGACAAAGGTTATACACCCAAATCTAAATCATCTACGAACCTCCTATAGAAGCTTTCGTTTATGATCTTGGTAACCAAATAAAACTATACTGGACTTATATCGACATTTATTGTCAGATATGGTTTGTTTAGTGGGAGAGTCCCAATTTGATCAGTGGACACAATTACCTTTCCTATAGAGAGGCCTGTTGGATTACAAGGATCGAGCAATCGTTACATTATTGTAGTTTAGATGGATCTTCATGTGCATTTATGCATCATACGCTAAATTGTTATTTGCTGCTCAATTTTAATATACAATGTATTATTGTTTTTATATGAAATATTACTTGGCCAATTTATTTGTTATTCTAAAATAAAGCCAACTAATTGGGAAAAAGTATGTGGATTGGGTATGTTGAGTAGGAGATTATAGACAAGATGTCTAGCTGTTTCATTTTAACTTTGATATCAAATGTGTTACAACAAAGACTTGAAAGTCAAAGTACCTCCCATTACATACTAGAGACCCTTTACGGCATGTTTTGTCATCAAAGTAGGAATGCTTTTTTGAATTCATTTGTACCTTTTAGTAAATCTACATGAAATCCAAAGTATTTGTGAAATTTCATAGTCTCACTATGATTGAATAATTCAAACATAGCTGAGAGTCTGGATGCAATAGCTATCAAGGATAGTTAGTTTTTGACATGGTATTGAATTTTTTATCCAATAATTTTTCAGAGTTTACTATGGATTATAACTTATACAAAATAAAGATACCATTGACTAAGTTGATGATAGAGTTGTAATATGGAAAGTGGTTTTAATGGTACAATAATGATGCTCATACATCATTTGGTGGCTCTCTAATTCTAAGCCAAAAGGTAGATTTGGAAAGAAGATGAAGAAAACTATCAATAAGTATGAGAGCAACAAGAGATTAAAAGTAGATGGAAAGACTTAAGGTAAGTGTTCCAACTGCAATCGAACAGAACACTAGAGAAAGCCTGCCTAGATGCACCAGCTAGAAAGCAAAGTGCGAGTGAGGCTTTCCGTTACTAAGTATTGTTTAGTGTTTGATACTATAAATTTCTCAATTTGTAGATTTTGAAACCACTTATCATATTTTCTTGTTCACACAAGTGCTTCAAGAAAGCAGAAACTCAGTGAATACTAGTTTAAAATTATCGTTGGCACAAGAGCAAAAATACTAGTTTAGAATTATCGTTGGCACAAGAGCAAAAGTTTTATCAATAGCATAAGAGTATTTTATCTCAACTGTGGTAGGCGTTTAATTCTTAAAGACTATTATTAAGCCTTGAGAATGAAGCAGAAATTTATTTTCTGTTTTCAATTTAATAGGACAGAATTATTCTATAAAATCGGCATTTGATACGCTTATCATTTTAATGAATAAAGTTCCTGTTTGCATTGGACATTTGATTAATGGTCTTTATATTTTAAACTATTCCACATATGAAACAAAAAGGTTACTCTTGTACACCGTAAAATGTTATACATATTTATGGCGTTTTGGACAAATTGACCTTAATAGAATATAAAATTGATTAGAGATGGTCCTTTCAACTTGGTTAAGATCAAATCATCGTCAGTTTGTAATTCTTGTTTGGAAGGCAATATAACCAAGATATCCTTTTTCGACAGAAGGATGGGACAAAAAATGTATTGGAACTATTACATTCTTATACGTGTGGACTTGTGAATACACTTGAGATGGGGAACTATAAGTATTTCTTCATAGATGATTACCCTATATTCAAATACATTTACCTAATGTCTTGAAAGTCAAATACTTTTGAAAAATCAAAAGAGTATAAGACTAAGTTGAGAAACATTTGGGTAAGAGTGTCAAAACACTTCGATTGGATCGAGGTGTTGAATACCTCTCGAGAGAATTTAGGGACTATTTAACAGAAAATGGTGCTGTTTCTTGATTGAATACATCTTGTATACCTTTTGAGTTTGGCAATACTTGAATTCACGAGCAAGAGTTAATAATGAAACTATTACAAATTCAATAGTCAATTGAAATTAATGGGACATAATCTGTGTGTCTTTGAAAACTTTGGGAGTGGCCCTTTTCGTTATCGTCAAATTCATTTAATCTTTTCATTAAAATTGGATAAGCAATAATGCCTCAAATAATGACATATTATACTTAATGTCTAGTGCTTATTAGGAAAACACGTTCCTTCTAACACTTATTTCACAGACTTTGCTGGTAGAAGCAACAGTAAACTTAGTTAAGAGGTTGTTTGACGAAACTTTTAATAAAAATTTTAGCAGATGTTGATAAAAGTTGATAAAATGCATGATTGAAAAATTGATAACAATTGCGATTCCTATAAAAGTAAAATTAAAATTAATAGTTGATTTTGATCACAACTTTTTAAGTTTTTTCAAACAGCTGCTAAGTAAAAGAGCTGGGAAAAAAAGTTGCACAATTTCAATCCTACGGTCGGGCCACGATGCATTGGCAAGGGAACGTTATGTTTTAGAATGAAGCTTGTTCCCTTATCAACTAGTAGATAAATAACATGTTCATACCTTAGTCGTCTTGTAAATAGTCCTTGTTTGGGGAAGTTAAAAAGTAAATTGATGAAACGTTTGATTAAAAAATTATGAATCCCATAAAATGTATAGTTAAAATTAATTGTCATATTTAACGTAAAAAATTTAGTAGATTTTAATCTACACCAAATACAAGCTTCGTATATTTTGATAAAGTTGACAAATACTTGATTGGAAAGTTGATAAATGTTATGGATTCCATAAAATGTATGATTAAAAATAATTTGTTGATTTTAAATTAAATCTTTATCAATTTTTTAAGTTACACCGAACATGGCCATAGTAAAATATGTAGGATTCTCATTTTACGTCAAATATTAATATTTTTCTGGTTCTTTTTTCAGGTCCGTGGATTCTTGAAAATCGCAATATAATAAATGAGCTAATTTACTTGTTTCTTCCTTTTTATGTATTTCGTAGTCACTTTCTTAGACAAAGATAAATTTCATCTTTAAAAGAAAAATAATTTAAATCACCAGCTAAGGTTTCGAAATATTATCATAGTGATAAATTTATAATTAATCGGTACGTAATTAACTAGTAAATGGTGGCTAATAATTCTGTATTTGGCCTTAAAAACTTGAAAGCGAAAAAAATTGTCAAATTGTTTAACCTTGAAACAAACCACAATACCCATGGAAAACATTAACATTGAAAGTCTTTAATTTGTGTGGGGTGGAGGAGGGGGGGGGGGTGTGTTCCCTTAGAGATGACCTTATAAATGCTAATAGGCTGGATCATAATGCTATTAAGAAACATAAACAAATGGAATCATTTTATTTTATTTTATTTTTTATTTTTATTTTTATGATCGTGAATGCCCGGGCCACCTTATATGCACCTCAGTTAATCTCATGGAATCCTAAGTTTTACAATCTAGTACTCACTTCAATGGCTTTGAAGGAATTCAAATTGGTGACTATTAAAGAACAAGTCCAAGATCTGACTACTAAACTACTCCTTAAGGTTTCACATGGAAATATATCTTACAAGCATTTTTAAATCATAATTTAAAACTTAATTTTCAAATGTCTTATCATATACTTACCATAAATGGCAACTTATAATCCCTAAACAATTATTAGTTGTTCGACAAGATGATTAACATGGCATTTATTACTTTTCTTAGTAAGATTTGTGAGCTTAATCAAATCTAGAAATTGTTAATAATTTCGCTTAACTACTACTTTATGCTAATTATAATGTAAAATTGACTTTAGAAGAAGGCAACATTATAACACAAGAATTAAAAATCCTTTTTATCAAAACTTTTATCTAAAGCGTGATAATGTCATTTGAAATGATCCCTTTTGTCCCCCAATCTTGAATTATTACATCTATGCCTTTTGCCTTGTGGTGGAAATAATGGAGCCCTTTTAAGTTTTTGGGAGAGAGCTTATGGATGCTAAATGAACCATTTGAGATTCTAATTGTGGAGTGGGGCTCGTTGAGTTGAGTCTAATCAATTTAATGAGATATTAAAGTGTCAAATTGCTCATTAGATAATGTGCGGGAATTTGGTGTAAAGGTATTGTACTATGGTTTTATTAGTAGAAAGTTTCATAAAAAGTATTAAAGGCACTTCAATATCTAATCTATCTCAAATCAGTTGAATTAAGACACATCTCAACTATGCCTTTAAAAGTAGTTTAAAATTTTCCATTAACTAGGGAAAACATATTTGGGCCCAAAACAAAATATATTAGACAATACTACATTTATCTACACATTTTTACCGAACTTTTGACCTACATTCACAGTAGGAGGATGGGTCCCACGAGCCGAAATTTTTAAATGCACGCGGGTCCCGCATGCATGTGAGAGTAGGGCACCAATTCGGTAACCCATTTTCAGTACATATATATTTGTTCAAATTTGGGGGGGGGGGGGGGGGGGGGGGGGGGCGCACAAACAACGAACAGCAACAACAAAAAATTCATATTCTAAATAATTTGAAACCCGCTACATAAATGGATTAATTACACCACTAGGCAATATTTAAAGGATCTAGATGAAAAATATGGTCAATACATAGGAATTTCAAAAGTCAAGTGCATTTTAAAATTTATTATTTTTTGATATATTGTCTATAATCTTTGACGTGTATGTGTTTTTGTACATTGAACTTTAAGAAATCAGTCATTTTATAAGTTACAAGGATTGTAATTTACATTCTATGTTAATTCACATTTAAATTTTGTTACAATTTATAATTATTTTTAATTCTAAGAGGTAGTTCAGTGGTCAGATTTTGAATTTGCTCTCCAATGATCATCAGTTTGAGTTTCCTTAGTGTCACTGAGGTGAGTACCCAACTGTACATTTCAGGACCTCGTGAGATTAATCGAGTTGTGTGTAAATTGACCCGAACACCCACGGTTATAAAAAAAACAACCTATAATTATTTATTTTTTTATAAATTGTATCTTGACCATGTTATTTGCTATTATAGTGAAACTATAACTTATTAACTCATGCACTCCATCCCCACCATCAATATTGTCACTGCTGCCACCTTCCCAAACCATCGTATTTGTACCACACGTCACAACCACCTTCTACCAAAAATCATCACAAACTGGGAAGCAAAAGAAAAATCACCACCACAAATCACCATTTTGAAAAATAAAAAAGTAAGAAATCAGACAGCATTGAGCTAACGCGTACAAGTAAAGATGGTGGAAAATGAGAATCGCCATTTCAAAAGATACAGATCTAAAATTGAAAGTGTGATTGGTGGGATGCATTAGGATTATTGAAGTTTTTGGAAGTGGTGGAAGATTGCGGTTTAGCAATCGATGTATTGGATGGTGGAAGCGATCAACATGGTGATGGTGCATGGACTTAAGCGTGAAGGTGCATGGATTTGGTGGTGGTGGTGGTGGTGGTGGTGGTGGTGGTGTTGAGAGAGATGGAGGGAGGCATAAGTGTTAGAAGTGGGATGAGTGTAATCGATGGAGAGAGTGAAAGTAGGGGATGAAAGGAGTTTGGATGTGTTATTTTCAAGTTTTTTAAGTGGCACATGTTGACCCCAAAAAATCTGCCAATAGGATCTCGACCTCGCCTTCTCCATCTCCTTTTGTGTGAAATGAATTCACATATATATACAAAATGGACATGGGCTCTGTGAGTTAATAGGCCAAACTAAGTTCCAAGCCCAGTATGCATTCGTTCAATTAAATAGCTCAAGACAAGGTTTCTTGATTTAATAGGCCCAATCAAATTAAATAGTTGATGCCACTTTGGCCAATGTGGGATCTCCTTCGTCACGTGTATGCTACGTAATTTATGGATATAACAATAGTCTCCCAAATCTGAGTTGTATATTTATATACGGGTCAGACTTGAAATATAAATTGTCAAGTAGGCGAGGTCTCACAGATTGCCTCAAAAAAATGAATAGCTCCAATAAGCGAAGACTTACACACCGTCTAGAAAATATGCATCGATCTCAAATAGGTGAGGACTTACGAATTGCCTCGAGAATATAAGTCACTCCAATAAGTGAAAACTTACGAACTGCCTTAGAAAATATTTGTGTTAGCCTGAATAAGTAAGGGCTTATGAATTGCCTCGAAAGATGTTGCATATAATTTGTTGAAATTTTGATAGCATCTCCTCTATAATATTGACTAATGTAATACAATACAATATATCCACTGCACATATACCAAATAAATCTGGGGTCCACTTCCCCTCAAATTACACATGACGATAAAGTAAATGATAAAATATCAAATTTCTCTAAGATATAATATGCAGAGAGTCTATCATGCATCATTGTAAATCATATGCTCGCACAGCTCAGTGTATCACTAGTGCTATAGTAAAGTAGGTAACATATGTTGATAATGAAATGAAAATGATGATAACATGGCATACGTACTCTCTGTAATGAAAATAGTGTGATGACTTTCTAGTAATGACGTGACATGCATAGTTTACAGCAATAATATAATGTATATGCTAGCAGTAACAATATAATGATACTAAAATACTAATATCACAATAGTCTCCCAAGTCAAATAATTATATGTGGGTCGGACTTGAAATATTAGCCATTGTGATGAAGCTGATGCCGAGATGAGATTTAATATATAAGTAGTTGTGATAAGCTGACGCTCTTATATGGGAGTGACGCATCCATATCAAAGACTTCTTCCATGGTGTTTAGTCTAGCCATGAAAATGATTTAATTCTAAATTAGCAAAGCAAAGCTCCTCATGGGAGGCCTCACATTTGTCCTTGTCGGAGCTATTATTTGTTATTTATTTATTATTCATTTTTATTTATTTACCTCTTTGCAAGGGGTTTACTCTTCTATGCAGAGGCTCCCTATATGGTATTTGATCCAACCATGGAAAGATTTGTCTTCGTAGGTAATAAGGTGACGCTTTCCCACGATAATGGAAAGGTCAACGGAATGCGTAAAGGAATGCGCAGTGCTCAACCCCGTTTCATGCTGGAGGAAAGAAAGTCGATATAAACAGCTCCATATTAGTGAATTGCCTCAGACTACTCTTTATATACGCTATTCTTCGAATCTCGAAAGAGGCTACGCCCCTCCTTGCCTAAGAGTTCTTGCCCACCCCTCTCCTTACGAAGCGATAAATAACATTCTTGTATGGTGGATAGTTCATCCATGATAGGGATAATGTAAACTCTTTGAAAATAAGCAGATGTGTCATAGCTGGAGTAGAAGCAAAACTCTCAAAGATAGGTTGTTGTTTGATATGTAATTGTCTGAAACATATGTTCTATGACTTCCTGTCACTTTTTATGTGATGTTATAAAATTTCTATGAATATCCGTGATCACGAATGTTTAATATACAAACTATATTTCATTTATTGTTACATGAAATTGAAACATGATTATGAATGAAATATACAGTGCATATTTAGCATGTGTTCTCATTTACAATTGAAACATAATATAGTTTTATGAATGTGTCCATTTGTGACCTGTTCTGTGATAATACTGACTATCTGTAAACTTTTTAGAGTTAATTGTGACCATATGTGACTTGTTACTTGAATCTGTTATTTAATAACTAAAATTATTTGGTAGTTGGATGTTGGATATGAGAAATGGTCAAGATTGCACATGCTAACTAATAGATACTCTACTCTAACATCAAACATAGTAGAATCTGTTAACGTGGTCACGAAAGCGGCAAAAAATTACCTCATTGAAGCGCTTCTAGAATCATTGAGGCAAAAGGTTCAATCTTGGTTTTACAAAAATAGAGATGAAGCACATGGCACTTTCACAAAGCTTGCAACAAAATATGAGAAGTTGCTAAGGGAAATGAGCAATGATGTGAGAAATCTAAAGGTAAAAACAAGAAAACTATGTTTATTATGTTGATCATAAGTATAACTTTAAATATTTTTTATTTTCAGGTTTCACCTACAAGTCACACTTTGTTTGAAGTAAGGGACAATTCTTCATCATACATAATTGATATAATCTACATACATGTAGTTGTAGAATGTTTCAAGTGGATCAACTTCCCAGTCCACATGCACTGGCAGTAATAGCAACATTGAAGCTGAATGTATATGACTTTTGCTCTGTGTATTACAAGAAATGCATATCTAAATACCTACAAAGAGACTGTCTTTCTTGTAGGTAATAAATCAGAATGGAATTTGTTAGAAGATGTAAGTAATAGAGTTGTTTTTTTTATCCAAACCAAAAGAGAAGTTCTAGACGGCCTATTGAGAAGAGAAAGAAGCCAATGTATGAAAGATCAAAAGTTGTGAAATGTGGAAGATGTGGTGAATTCAGGCACAATTGTCGAACATGCAGGAACTTGGTACTACTTAACCAGAATGACAAAAAACTGAAAATAAAGAAAGATCCAAAGAAATTCAAATAGCTTAGCATAATTTTTTTATACAATGATATTCTTTTTAATTGCAAATTGTTTCATTTTATTGCCGAACGACATATTTTTTGGATTATACGAGTTGACAAATTTATGCATTGAGCTTTCATTATATCTCATGATGTCACTTATTTCTGGAAAAGGGCTGTGTAAACAGACATTGATTGTGACTCTGTTTTTTATGATTGTGACCGTCTGTGACCATTTCAAATATAAAATAAGCTCTATATTTTTTATTTAACTTGTGTGTTCAAACTAAATCTGAATGTCATCTTTCACTATATAGGACCAATTCTACGCTTACTTCTTTTATAAGAGTGTCAATGATAAATGTTAAGCATTTGTGACCTGTTCATATGTAACAAGTTAACCAAAACTATTCGTGACCATCTGTGACTTGCAATTGTATTAGAAAGTACTCATATGTGACCACTTATGACCTATTCAAGTCATGCAAATTAACCAACTGTTGCTATTTGTGACGATCTGTGACCTGCGGTTATATAACACATTACTCACATGTGACTATTTATGACCTATTTAGACTGTACAGTATTCTTATGTGACCTGTTCAGACCCTGCAAATATAGACTTTTACATCCATAAAAAAACTTAGATGATATAAACAAAATCATTCACATAAACACCAGTACTTTTACCTTGTACCAATTGACAAAAATAAATTCAAATTCAATTTTAAAACATATTACAAAGATAACATCTATCGACTACATCATAAAAATATATGTTTGTCTAATTTTGAGCAGCTATCAATCTAATCCATCATGAAAAGAATGCCATCAACAGGAATTCATTCATCTGACTTTGAATTTCCCTTTCCAATCTGCTTCAGTTGTTTATTTTTGAACAACAACGCTGCAATATCAAGTTTGGCATTCTTAGCATCAAATGTCACTGGCATATTGCCAAGATCATTGTGCAACAAATACTGTGCATACTTTATGACAAAAACCCCCACAATCATGCCTGTAATATTTAAAGAAGATAAATTATAAGTAATTACTAAATGTTGATGGAAAATGATAAAACTTGCAATACCCATAGCGAAACTTACCAATTTGTTGTTGAGGTAAACCATGGACAATGTTAACATGTAGTTCCCCAAATTTGTCACCAACACCATCACTAGTTTCCTTCCATAGCCCGACAAATTTTAACAGGTGTGTACAAGTCTTCACAAGCGATAAAACCCCTTCGCGAACCTTGTTGTCCTTGTATGATTTCTTGCTTGAATTATATATGTAAAGGACATGGTTAGTAATATCAAGCTACCCTAACATCCAATGAGTATCAACACAGATTCAACTTCTCTCTAAGCAGTATTAAATGATAACCGTTCACCATTGATGGTTTTGATTAGCTCATCTTTCTTATCAACAATGCTTGGGTCTTGAATAAATTTGGAGTATGTCGACTTGATTGACATATCAAATATGCAATCTGTAGTGGTAGCTTTCATCTTCACACCTTCACCGAACTTGGCAAGTTGTCTTATGTAATGAAAGCATGCATCCAAGTGCTGTAGTAAGAAAGAATATACATAAGTAATACAAACTACTATACATATGTGGAAAATGGTGAAAAAATTGTACCATGTTGTTCAATGATGAATTAGAATCAATCAACACATGCCACCAAGTTTTATAATGAACAGTAACAGTGCCACATATAAATTGAGGACTTATCACATTATCTACATCATTTAACTTTAACCTATGCACACACATATGTCCTCATCAAACAAATGAATAAGATTGCGACCAATTTATTTCTGTTTGTGACCAAAAATGCTGTAGTCACAAAAAGTAATGGAAGGTCACAATTCACTAAAAACACTTAAAATCTACGTTTAATTTACCTATTGTTGGGCTTGTATCCTTTGTCAAACCAATTCTTAAATGAACTCAGATCTGTGCTATCAAATCCCTTCGAATAATTTTGGAACACGACGTTTACAGAGTTAGATTTTGATCTAGTAGTAGCATGACATCAATCGACCTTAACAAAAGGTGACTGCAGAGTTTTTGATGGCTTTTGTGCTCTCTTCACGGGTAGTCCAGATGATGGTGGTGCAGGTGTATCTTCCTAAATAAAAAATATAAAAACAACATTTCTTAAATTAGTGTATGAAAATTAGTCTAAATTTATAATATTAAAACACTAAATATTTCACTAAACTGACATCTTTGGAATGAAGTTCAGTAGATTCCAACACGCGTGCAATAGCATCATCAACCCGATTCTGCACTTCTTTACTGGCAAAAGATATATCATCAGAGCTTTTAGGTGTTTGTGAGGAGCCAACTCCTAGATCAAATGAAGGAGATTCAAGAACATAGTCATCATGAACATGTGAAAACTCAGGTGCCATGTGACCCTTGTCTACTTTTTCAGTTACGTCATCACCTTTTTGCTCAGGTTCTATGTGAACGTTGTCACTTTTTTCAGCAACATCATCACCTTTCGACTCAAGTTCCATGTGACCCTTACCCTTTTTGTCAACATCATCATCATCTTTCGGCACTTGTTCCGTCAAAACATCTTTACCACTCAACTTCTTATGAAGTTCATCCATCACCGAAGATACTATGTCAGATACAGATTCAACAAAATTTTTAAGAGACAACCTAATGTCACTCAAGCTATCTTTCAACACATTGTAACTCTGAATGACCTCATTGAGCTTCAAAGAATTGTTTGATTGACGCATGTTTACATTCATCTTAGATAGTTCTGACTTCATCGACATAAGCTCCTCTTTCAACCCCTTGTTCTCCGCTTGGAGCTTGCTTATTTCCTTATTAATTAACTGTTTCAGTCAACCACATTCTGATAAATTTTGTAGTTAGTGGAATTGTATATAAAATATGTTCTTAAGTGAATATACAATGAAATTACTTACTTCAACGCAAGAGCAATCTGGATGGTAGGCAGCACTATGTTGATCGTGAGACCTAGAATTAGTAGCCCCCATTTGTTTATACAGTGGTGGGTGTACAAAATCATTATCTGAATCTTCAACGTGTACCTTCAACAACAGGGGAGTTGCCTCACTTGTGCCTGCATGATTTTTAGAGATCCTAATGTTCTGAGTTGGTCTTCTAGGCTTTGAGTACTGCACATCTACCGATCATACACAACATACATAAGAATGAATAAAGTCACAAGGCACAAGTCACATGTTTCACGTCACAGGCATAAGAGATATGTGACTTTACAAACAACATATTCATATTTCAGGTCATAATCATGTGAAGAAAGTCACAAATCACGTGAAGAAAGTCACAAATCACATGTTTCATATCACATTCACAAGTCACATAAAAACAAAGAAAGTCACAAAGCACAAGCCACATCATACATAAGGACAAAGAAAGTCACAAGTCACATGTTTCAGCTCATAGTCATAAAAGATATGTCACTTTACAAATTCATACTTCAGGTCACAATCGTATGAAGAAAGTCACAAATCACACGTTTCAATTCACATTCACAAGTCACAAGTCACATAAGAGCAAAGAAAGTCATAAGGCACAAGCCATAACATACATAAGGACAAAGAAAGTCACAAGTTACATGTTTCAGGTCACAGTCATAAAAGATATGTTACTTTACAAACAGGATATTCATACTTTAGGTCACAAATCATATTTCGTATCATAATATATGTGAAGTTCATATTTAGAACCTGTCATATATGGCATTGTCAGCTCAACTTCAGATGGATCAATGTCATTTATCACAACCCGTTTCACATAAGATGAAAAAATATTGTGCATATGTTATTTCAAAATTTATATAATTAACCAAATTATTACATAACAATTTAGTTGTATTTAAAACCTTACATTCTCACTTCCATACACTTTGTCCTCCAACATTGCCACTGAAGGATCTTTGTGCGCAGTCCAATTAATAATGCGTGAATATTTCTTACAAATTCTTGTTGTGACATTCCCCTCAAGTGCAGGTATGCACTCATACAGCCACACCTGGAAAGCCACTAAAAAACCTGTCAATCTATAGTGACTAGTTTGTTTTGATAATCCCTTTCTTAGTAACGATAAGGTGGTCTCAAACGAATATCTACCCCAAGGAAATGTTTCAAGAGTGGCAAAATCGTCTACAAGTGCAAATATGTAATGATCCATCACCTTCGGTATGATGTAGCAAATAAATATGAGGTGATGAGATAGATAATTTCAATCTTAACAATGTCAAGGTCTAGTGCATCATCCAGTGAAATAAAAACCCTCTTGACATCTTCACTTGTAACAACTTTTAAGTCCTTAAAATATGTGTCCTTCACTAAAAACGGGTTTTCATCTAACATCAATCAACCATCGACCCCATTATATCTCAATCCTGTAACCAAACAAAATTCAGCAATTGAAAAACGAATATATCTCCCATTTAGGTTAAACCACATCTCCTGCTTGTTCAATTGCTTGACCTCCCGTAGTAAAACTTGGTGAATCAATTGTGGCTGCACAAGTATCTCCTTACAATGCATGTAGTAAGAGAAACATGTGTTGTCTAGAATTGTCCTCTGGGCAGCATTAAACTTCATCACAAAGTGCATAATAACACTCTGTATTGATGTTGTGGTGATCTTCCCAGAAACCAATTCCTGATTTTATTAAATATTCCCAGTCCCGCACAATCGTAATATCAAAAATGTTACTGTGATCTTCAACACACAAACATTTTTTCTGTAACCAACTCATATATATTCAGATCATAAATAGTTGATCACAAATTTCCAAAATCATAACACAAAGAAGTAAAAAGTCACAACACCTATTTCATTCGCAAACAATCCAGCACTCCTTAGAAAACACATTAGATTAAAATAAATAGTAATTGATCACACACTACAAGAAATAAGTAACAAACCCTTCAAATTACAAAATAACTAAAACAGGTCACAAAATGATATTTTCTACACAAAATACCCACATAAGATCACAAATTACTCAAATAATAGGTCACAAATTTCAGAAATTAGGTCACAAAATCGGAGTTCACCTTTTTCATGGGTTTCCCGCCTAATCATAAATAGTTGGTCACAAATTTTTCAAAAGCATAACACAAAGAAGTAGAAAATCACAATTACGCAACACATAAAATAAGTCACAAAACCTTCAAATTACAAAATATCTAAAGCAGGTCACAAAATGATGTTTCCTACGCAGAATACCCAAATCAGGTCACAAACTACTCTAGTAATAGGTCACAAAATCGGAGTTCACCTTCTTCATGGGCTTCCAGCCAGAGGACGACATTTTAATTCTCTTTGCTGAAGAAGAATCTCCTTCAACATATTTCCTCTTTCCTTTATCCTTCTCCATCACTTTTGCACCAACACTACGAGTTTTTGCCATTTCAAACACAACTATGGTTGAAACTAAAATTTAATAAATGACGATCTATTGTGCGGTTGGTAGCAGTGGAGAAACGGAGTGGGACGTTACTTTACTGTATTAGAGAGAGAGAGAGCAACATCGTTTTTGTATTCTCGGTAGGGAGAAAGAGAGAGAGAGAGCAACGTGGTTTCTGCACTGCACTGTAGAGAGAGAGAGAGGCGGTTTATGGTAAAACGCAATGGATGTGGGTTGGATGATGGGTGATTACGTGCAGAAAGAAGTGATATGAAAATTGTGTAATTCAAATATGGACAGTACAGATTTCATCACGTAAATGAACAATTAGTTTATAATTAACTTATTTTTATTAATTTTAAAATAAATAATTAACACCTGATTTTAGAAAATTAAACCTAATCACTCTAGTTTTGAAATGTAAAGTTTATAAGTATGATTGTGCGTTATTTTTCCTTCTTGAAAAATAGAAGCCCAATTATAATTCTTAGATATAAAGTTCGCAATTAATTGAAGTGGCCTAATAAAAATTAGAATTTTAGGCGGCCTCATTCAAAGAAACATGTGCCAGCCAACTAAAGTATCCAACAAGCCCCAATACTGTAAGATAATTAAAAAAAGGGAGAAAATCACAAATAACCAAGTAAATAAAAATAATTCATTAAATACCACACATCAATTTATATTTTATGGATACTGAATATTATAGAAAATTATACCAAAATTACTATGATTCTATTTTTATAACTGAAGCACATGCAATGGCAAACAACACGCATACCATTAATTGCAATTTCTTATAGTTTACGGTCAATTAAAAACGTATGGAAAATTCAAACTAAACAGAAAAGGGAGAATTGCATGGGATCAATAATATACTTTACAAATGAATGAAAGTGCAAAATTAAATTATGTGCTATAACACGTGTAAAAAAATCGAGATGTCAATCACGAAAACATGTAACATAATGAGTCATATTAATATACATGTTGCAATGTGAAAATGAGCCGGAACTACACTTCGACAAATCATGTGGACTAATTTGAATCAATTCACTCATGGATACAAGTAACCCTTGATATAATAGATAAATAACACAGAAACAGGAATAAGCAATGACTTGAATCAATTCATAAAATAGAAAAAGTATAATGTATATAAGTTGAAAAATGTGATACACATCATGTCGCGTGTCAAGAAATAATTACAATAATAAAAATGAAACGTATTCGTGCATTTAAGCAGGTGACAAGTACATAGAAATATTGGATCGGTGATATACTTTACAAATGAATGAAAGTAAAAAATTGCCTTACATGCTTGACACGTGCAAAAAATCAATATGTCAATTATGAAAACACAAAACATAATGAATCATATGATGATAAATATTGCAAAGAAAAAATGAAAAGAATTACACTACAATAAATGATATGGAATAACTTGAATCAATTCATGTATGGACTCAAGTATCACTTAATATAATAGATGAAATAATACATAAATAAACACTTGAATCAATTCATCTAAGAAAAAAGGTAACATATTATAGGTTTAAAAATGTGATACACGCTATGTCGAGTGTCAAAATAATTACAATGATAAAAACAAAACTTGTTCACGTGTTTAAGCAATTGATATTTTACACAATGGTAATTTATGTTGAGAAATCATATTCCAACACGTGTCATGTAATCAAGCATTAAAACTTGCAAGAATTTAAATTCATAAAGATGTGATAAAACATTAAAATTATGAAATCAATGGGGATGATTTCTGTAATCTTGCATGTTCAAGAACAATCCACAATAATTATAGTCACACTTGCTAGAATATAAGTATCCTCCTTCTCCAGAACAAGTCCTACCTTTTATTTGTCTATATGGAGAGAGAATTGGTAAACAGAAGTTAGCAGACCTTCGGAATAATACAAGCAAGAGTGTGCAGGGATGAAAGGGGAAGAGGCGATGAAAGAAGTAGAATAACGAAAAGGAATACTACAAGATCGAATTTTTGCCTTGAATAAAACAATTGAGCTGAAGACAGAAAATGCAAGAAGAGTTCATGTCATAGATTTTAGGATCCTCTATGGTTTCTAGTGGCCTACCTTTCTTCAATGTATTGTTGAAAGGAAAAATGGTCCTCCACTGCCATAGTATTTCCCCAACCTGGATTCAAACCAACGAAAAGAATTGAAGAGACACGGTATCAGTTGGCTTATTATGTTGAAAATTTTAACATGCCATTTTAGTACAATGCCATACCACAGAGGTGGGAAACCATCAAAATGGAGGATCTTAAGATTGAAGGTGGTGAATTACTCATTGTCAACAATTCAAGAATTTTAAAACAATTCAACCTGTTAATTATTCATGATTCATAATTCAATTCCCACAAAATGGCAAACAAGAACAGAACTAACTAAGAGCAATACATGGGTTCTACATCCAAATTCTTCCATAGAGCCTAAGGCTTTGGTTTGATCGAAACGTATAGGCATCCTCGTCTTTCCCTTTTTTGCTAGAATGTAAGATTACAAGAGAAAATATAGTGTCAACAGCCAACAAAGCAAATTTGTATATATCACTGGAGAAGATTATGTGTGAAATTATGGATTTTGAGAAAGCAAAGATTATTGGAAGAAATTTCATCTGATTTCTTGAGCGCAAATTAGGGAGGAAATGGTGGCAGATAACCACAAAAAAGGACACTTTTCCAAAATGACCGTTGACTATTATTTTAAAAAAAAATTGAAAAATCTGTAAAAACTGTAAAAACAATGAAAACCCAATATTACCCCTAATAAATCACTCTCAAACTGACGTCTTAAAAAGAAGGGGAAGAAATTTTGTTGGAAATAATGGTAGAAATCTTTGTAAATTATGTAAAATTACTGGAAATGACATTTTTTGAGGTATTTTTGGGCCAAAAATGGCCATCTCCAGCACCTAGATCGGAGAAGAAAGGGAAGAGAGGACGACCAAACAGCCCAGTCATTTGTTTTCCAGAAGTCTGGGCTGTCTGTTTACAGGTGGCCCAGACGTCTGGAAAGGATGGCCCAACTCCAAACGGCTTCCCTATAATTTTTTTTCTTTGTATTCCATAAATAATTTAAATACATAAAATAAATAATGAACATTTAAATAATAAATAAATAATTATTGAAATGAAAAATAAAAAATGTAAATAATGAATAAATATTAATAATCAAAATAAGTAATTAAAATTTAATTGAAATAAATTTCTAATGTTTAAAATAAATAATTAAATATTTACGTTTACTTGTTCAATAAATAATTTAAATAATCATTCAATATAAATAATTAATTCAAATAATTTAAATGAACAATTGAAACAAATAAATGAAAAATAATTGGAATAAATAATTAATTTAAATGTACAAAAATAAATAATGAACATTTAAATAGTAATTAAATGATTATTTAAATGTTAAATGAAAAATGTAAAAAATGAATAATTGTTAATAATCAAATTATGTAATTAAAATTTAATTGAAATAAATTTCTAACATTTAAAATAATTAATTAAATATTTACGTTTACTTGTTCAATAAATAATTTAAATAATCACTCAAAATAAATAATTAAATCAAATAATTTAAATAAACAATTGAAACAAATAAATGAAAAATAATTGGAATAAATAATTAATTTAAATGCACAAAAATAAATAATGAACATTGAAATAGTAATTAAATGATTATTTAAATGGTAAATGAAAAATGTAAATAATGAATAAATGTTAATAATCAAAATATGTAATTAAAATTTATTTCAAAATAAATTTCTAACATTTAAAATAATTAATTAAATATTTACGTTTACTTGTTCAATAAATAATTTAAATAATCACTCAACATAAATAATTAAATCAAATAATTTAAATGAAGAATTGAAACAAATAAATGAAAAATAATTGGAATAAATAATTAATTGAAATGCACAAAAATAAATAACGAACATTGAAATAGTAATTAAATGATTATTTAAATGATAAATGAAAAATGTAAATAATGAATAAATATTAATAATCAAAATATGTAATTAAAATTTATTTCAAAATAAATTTCTAACATTTAAAATAAATAATTAAATATTTATATTTACTTGTACAATAAATAATTTAAATAATCAATCAACATAAATAATAAAATCAAACAATTTAAATGAACAATTGAAACAAATAAATGAAAAATAATTGGAATAAATAATTAATTGAAATGTACAAAAACAAATAATGAACATTTAAATAGTAATTAAATGATTATTTAAATGATAAATGAAAAATGTAAATAATGAATAAATGTTAATAATCAAATTATGTAATTAAAATTTAATTCAAAATAAATTTCTAACATTTAAAATAAATAATTAAGTATTTACATTTACTTGTTCAATAAATAATTTAAATAATCAATCAACATAAATAATTAAATTAAACAATTTAAATGAACAATTGAAACAAATAAATGAAAAATAATTGGAATAAATAATTAATTGAAATGTACAAAAACAAATAATGAACATTTAAATAGTAATTAAATGATTATTTAAATGATAAATGAAAAATGTAAATAATGAATAAATGTTAATAATCAAATTATGTAATTAAAATTTAATTCAAAATAAATTTCTAACATTTAAAATAAATAATTACGTATTTACATTTACTTGTTCAATAAATAATTTAAATAATCAATCAACATAAATAATTAAATTAAATAATTTAAATGAATAATTGAAATAAATAAATGAAAAATAATTGGAACAAATAATTAATTTAAATGTACAAAAATAAATAATGAACATTGAAATAATAATTAAATGAAAAATGAAAAATGTAAATAATGAATAAATGTTAATAATCAAAATATGTAATTAAAATTTAATTGAAATAAATTTCAAACATTTAAAATAAATAATTAAATATTTACGTATACTTGTTCAATAAATAATTTAAATAATCAATCAACATAAATAATTAAATCAAATAATTTAAATGAACAATTGAAGCAAATAAATGAAAAATAATTGGAATAAATAATTAATTTAAATGTAAAAAATAAATAATGAACATTGAAATAATAATTAAATGCTTATTTAAATGATAAACAAAAAATATAAATAATGAATAAATGTTAATAATCAAAATATGTAATTAAAATTTAACTGAAATAAATTTCTAACATTTAAAATAAATAATTAAATATTTACGTTTACTTGTTCAATAAATAATTTAAATAATCAATAAATATAAATAATTAGATCAAATAATTTAAATGAACAAATGAAACAAATAAATGAAAAACAATTGGAATAACTAATTAATTGAAATGCACTAAAATAAATAATGAACATTGAAATAATAATTCAATGATTATTTAAATGATAAATAAGAAATGTAAATAATGAATAAATTTTAATAATCAAAATATGTAATTAAAATTTAATTGAAATAAATTTCTAACATTTAAAATAAATAATTAAATATTTACGTTTAATTTTTCAATAAATAATTTAAATAATCAATCAATATAAATAATTAGATCAAATAATTTAAATGAACAATTGAAACAAATAAATGAAAAATAATTGAAATAAATAATTAATTGAAATGCACAAAAATAAATAATGAGCATTTAAATAATAATTAAATGATTATTTAAATGATAATAAATAGCTAATTGAAATAAATTCAATAAACAAGTAACTTAAATGTTAATCAAGCAATAAAAATAATTAATTGACATAAATAACAAAGAAATATAAATATTTTAAATTTTACGAGATGAATTACCATTTGGACGCTGTCATGAGACATATTGTTGACAAAATTACGTCGAACTATAACTTTGTCAGCTTCGCATTAGTCCTAAATTTGTTGGATGAGAAACACGCAGACCTGTTACACCGATCCTACTTATGACGGTAACTCTGGCACAATTAGGAGATGCATTCAAGAAATACGACGATATGTTTGACAAGTTGAAATTGGGGATGGTGTTTATACTAGAGAGCATACCGAGGTATCATCACAAGAAGATGTTGATCGGCATCTTTCATTTGGAGGTTGTCGATGACATTGACAAATTCAACAACTATCCACGGGACAAAGCTGACAGTTATCAACTCTCTTCAACGATCTTGAGATACATATTATTCATTTTATGATTTATGTTGTACATTATTTTGAAATCTTGATGCGTGGTCATTAACTCAGTGAAATGTTAATATGTCCGCTTGAATTGCTCACTGAGATGATATCGTTGATCGAGGAGGAGGGTCGGAGTCATATCCCAGGAGGCACAGTACGTAGGTGATAGGGGTCTCAGACAGTGACAGAGAGTATCGGAGATGGTGACAGGGAGGGTGACGGTGGAGGGGTGGAGATGTACATAGATGTTCCATTAGAATCATTATGGATGTCAGTGGAGATGGGAGAGGTGTCGGTGTCAGGAATGAAATAATTGTATATATTTTTTTATTTATGAAATAATTGTATATAATGTAAAATTTATTTAAATAAGGTAATGAAATATTAAATACATACTACACACAACTAATTAAGATAATTTATAAATGAAATATCTAAATAAGAAATTAAATTAAATATTAATTTTTTATTTAATTAAGTGATTAAATAAATAATTAAACAATGTAATTAAATATTAAATAAATAATAGACATAACTATGCCAAAGAGGACCCCCAACTTGACAGATAATGTCGCAAGTTTGGATGGCACCTTATACGAAACATATTATTGATGTGCCAGAGTAAATGGTTAGCAAGAGGACTAGATTGCTGTCACAACACATTGTTTCTCCGTACACGATTGAGGCAAAGATGAGAACATCTGTTTACGGTACGTTGCCCAACCTCTTCCGTGAAATCGACTAGGGCGATTGTGAAATCTTCGCATTGAAGTTAGGGCTGTAAATGGATCAGATTTATGGATCGAATTTGCTCAAATTCGATCCGATCCATTAATAATAATTATCCTATCCGATTCGATCCAATAATTAGACGGATATTTGAATGTTAAATCCATATCCGATTAACTATGTTATCGGATATCTGATCTGAAATTGAAAAAATTAGAAAAATAAATATTTTATTTATTTATCAGATCGGAATGACCTATATCCATATTTGATTCATTTAATTAACGGATTATCGAATTTGAATCTCGATTGGATTATCGGATTAAGACCCTAAATCCATCTCCCATTTATTTCATTAGATTCGGATCAAAATCCAATTAATTGACAGCTCTAATTGAAATACATTGAATTTTTAGCATCGAACGTGGTGTAGAGCTAATAAACTAAACACACATTAAAATGCAAGCGTTCTTTTATGTACATTGTGATCCGTAATTGTAATAATTTCAAAAGTAAGCATTTTTTTTAAAACGTTTGTAATACTTCAGTTTTTATGTAATTGTATAATAAATAACTAATTACTCTTAATTACATATATAACACACTATAAATAAAGAAAACTGAGAAAATCAATAATAAACTATAAATAGAGAGTACATAGGATTTAAATAGATATTACACATTCGTTGGGTAGAGAGTAATATACTATAATTGGGAATTTCTCACTCGACTTCATTTTGTAGAGGAAATATAGTATCGGCATTATTGAATAATGTTCGATGTATTGTAAATGTGACCATGCCTAAAGTTTGACTTCCATCTCTGTTAAATATTCTCATACACCATGTGATTTATATTCTAATTAAATATTAAATAGATAATATATATAACCAATCAAGATAATTAACTAATGAGATATTTAAAGAATAAATTAAATTAAATATTAATTTTCTATTCGAATAAGTGATTAAATAAAGTAATGAAATATTAAATAAACAATATACATAACAAATTAAGATAATTAATTAATGAAATATTTAAAAAAGAAATTCAATTAAATATTAATTATTTATTTGAGTAAGTTTTTAAAATAAATAATTAAATATGCATAACCAATCAAGGTAATTAATAAGAAAATATTTAAACAAGAAATCAAATTAAATATTGGATAATTCTACATGTACTAATTCATAAGGATGTTTATAATGTACATATGAAATTTCATGAGTCGAGGATTGAAAAAACTGTTTTTCAAATATCCAATAATATTATGTCACTTGTACATTATGGTATAATATTTTTATTTAAATAAGTAACTAAAATAAAATAATTAAATATTAATTACTAATAATAGACATAACCAATTAAGATAATTAATTATTGAAATATCTAAATAAGAAATTAAATTAAATATTATTTTTTATTTAATTAAGTGATTAAATAAATAACTAAACAAAGTAATTAAATATTAAATAAATAATATACATAATTAATTAAGATAATTAATTAATGAAATATCTAAATAAGAATTAAAATAAATATTAATTCTTTTATTTAAATAAGTGATTAAATAAAGTAATTAAATTTTAAATGCATAATATACATAACCAATTAAGATAATTAATTAATGAAATATCTAAATAAGAAATTAAATTAAATATTAATTTTTTTATTTAATTAAGTGATTAAATAATTAGTTAAACAATAAATAAATAATATACATAGCCAATTAAGACAATTAATTAAAAAAAATTTAAATAAGAAATTAAAATAAATATTAATTTTTTATTTAAATAAGTGATTAGATAAATAATTAAATAAAGTAATTAAATATTAAATGAATACATAACCAATTAAGGTAATTAATAAAGAAATATTTAAACGAGAAACCAAATTAAATATTAATTTTTTAATTTGAGTAAGTGTTTAAAATTAATAATTAAATAAGGGCTAATTAAGATAATTAATTAATGAAATATTTAAAAGAGAAACCAAATTAAATATAATTTTTTTTATTTGAGTAAGTGTTTAAAATATATAATTAAATAATTAACTAAATATACATATATCAATTAAGATAATTAGTTAATGAAATATCTAAATAAGAAATCAAATTGAACATTAATTTTTTATTTAAAAAAAGTGATTAAATAAATAATTAAATAGATTAATTAAATATTAAATAAATAATATACATAATCGATTAAGAAAATTAATTAATGAAATATTTAAACAAGAATGTAAATTAAATATTAATTTTTTTATTTGAGTAATTGTTTTAAATAAATAATTAAATATAAAGTGAAAAGTGTGTGATTTTTTAATTTGTAACTTAAGGGTATTTTTATCTTTTTAAACAAAATTCTATCTTTGTAATTGTATAAACTAGTTAAGGATATTTTTGTCTTTTACTCAACAAATGGCCATTTTGAAGATTGGCAAAATTTTTTGATCAAAGTGAAAAAAATGGCATTTTGACTTGTCTAATTTAAAAAGTACCCTCAAATCAGGGCAGTCTGACTTCTTGAAAAGTAATATTGGAATTTTGATTTAAATCAGAGTATCCTATACAATTTCACTTAAAAAAATTATGGGCCAAGAGAAAATAAATCTTTGAGCCCATATTAATATGACCCAAAAGTAAAGGATGAAAGAAGAACTCATTGTGAATCCATTGCGCCAGAGTTTGAAGAGAAATATAAAATCATTTAATAGGATAATTGGCCCAGCAAGAAGGATAGCAAATTAAGACAAATTAAGTCGGAAGAATAGAAAAGTCAAAAACCCGTTGCATTGGGCAGCCAAACCACCAACAAAAAGGCTGAAATAATCGACCCATCTCTGCCCAAACACGGTCATGTCTCCACCAAATTTAATATAGATACAATAGGCCAAAGCTGGACCACACCGTCTGGTGGTTACCTTGGCGCTATGGGTTGCGGCTTTTTGCTAATGCCGATGATTGCTTCTTATGGTCGAAATTTCCATTGGGCAGCCAGTACTCTAGCTACTTCGATGGTCACTGCTGGAGGTTGTAGTGACTTCTGATATCAGGAGGTCGAAGCCATAGCTTGCAAAGAACAAGATAGTCATAGTTCGGCGGGTCTTCAAGTCGGTTTGAGATTTTGGATTGTATTTTCACTTGAATCTATTTAGACTTATTTGGAATTGTCTTGTACACAAAATTAGTGCAACTAGATGTAAATTTTGGAAGTAGAATGAGTTGAAAAATGGGATGAAGATGGCTGTAGGAGTGGGATTTTCTTTATTTGGGTTGAAACAAATCATATGTTTTCTCACTCTCTGATTTTCTTAATGCCAACAGCTATATGAAAATTGTGGTTTTCATTTCTCAAAATCCAGTAAGTGGAATGTGGAGGGCTTACTTTTGCTTCTTCTCATTGGCATCACCGGTAGCTGATTTTGGGTGATGGTTCTTCCTTTTTTTTTTTTTTTTTTTTTTTTTTTTTTTGAAAATTTTCATTTTCCAGCTGCTATCTTCGCTTTCTTTAGTAGAGAAACTGTCCAGAGAATTCTTCTTTTCTGATGGCCTTTTAGATGTGGTGAAACATGGTTATCGTACGTTTCCTCCAGTCGACGATAATCTATTGACCCAAAAAAATGTGCCAATGGGATCTCGACCTCACCTCCTCCATCCTTCATTGTGTGAAATGAATTCACACACACACACACACACACACACACATATATAGAAAATAAAAGTGAGCCCTCCAGGGCACATCCAAGTTGGCGGAACAATCACATTGGGGGGCTCTAAAACCAAGTGTTGGGAGTTTGATTTCTAGTGGGAACCTTTGATCCAATAAAGGAGGAATTATTGGTAGATAATCATCATGGAGGAGGCTCCCTTTGGGGAAGGAGTAAAAGTCATGTGGGAATCTGAGAACTAACAAGGGCACATCCTGCGATTTACCTCCCTGAGCAGCTGAGGGTGGTCAAACCTTAAATTTGCTCCCCAAAAATTATCAGTTCGAGTCCCCATGGGGTTACTGAGATGAGTACTCAATTGTAAACTTCAGGGTCTATGTGATTAGTTGAGGTGTATTTAAGTTGGCTTGAACACTCGTGATCATAAAAAATAATAAAATAAAAATTAAGATTATTCTTTTCAGCATGCTTGGTGTACAAGGGATCTACCTATGAGGCACACTTAAATTAAAAAAAAAAAAAAAAAAAGTGAGTCCCGTGAGCCAATGGGCTGAATCATGTTCCAAGTCCAATATGCAACCGGTCAATTAAATAGCCTAAGACAAGGCTTCTTGATTTAATAGGTCAATCAAATTAAATAGTCAACGTTACGTTGGTCAATGTGGGACTCTTTCTCTTAGGCCCATGCTATATAATTTATGGATATAACAGTACATAATTTTTAAAAATTATGTTTGAATTGCCTCATATTTCATCTTTTTGATGTAATCGCCAGACTGAGCTTAAGTTTTCTATATAAATCTTCCTTCACCATTTCATTTGATTTGCAAATCTACTAAAAGATTTATAGCAATTATGTCCAATCAACCCAAAACTTATAAAAGACATATTTGATTTTAACATGGTCGTCACAGAAAATGTACTCCGAGAAAATTTAACACCCATTCATATATTTTATTTATTCATGTTATCCAAGTGTTTGGTGCCTTACTCTAAATATGTTGAGTTCGAAGAATAGCGAAAAATGATTTTGATTCTGAAAGAAAATTTCAAATTTTATATTTTTAATGACAACGAAAAGTTTAAATACCAAATAAATAAGAAAAGACTCTGCCACTAGTAATATCCAAAACACCTAATAAGTACTGCTTGAAAATCTCAATGTTCATCTCCTCAAAAAAATGGTTGGTAACTATTAAACTGAATCAAACCCCAAATCGAGATTGAAGGACATAAAAAGATCCGTATTGTAATCCATCTCAAAGCTTCCATCGACAGAGTACAGAGCTATTCGAACAAAACCCGCAAGCGTACATGATCGTTGCATAAGTAATAGAAATAGTGAATTTCGAATTTATCATTCCGTGAAAAATAAGTTTAAAATGTAATTCAATGGTTAGTATTAAATTCAAGTAAGTAGTGACAGCAAAACAATGATTTTGTGGTTGTTTATGATACATCTAATCTATATTAATAAAGCAAGTAAATCGTGATTTTGTCGAATGTGAGTGCTTGTATTAAATTCATGATTTTCCCTATTGCTATCTATTTCAATTTTCAATTAATAATATAGTTAATTTCATACATTTTTGGCAACTGATAATGCTAATATATTAAATGTTCTTTTTCAAGATACATCAACCTATGATTAACATGACCCGATTATATCCCTAGTCTGAATTCATATGAAAATCATGCGTTTAGTTGAGATTATCAACATGATTGCACATGCCATAAATATTATTCCTAATACATATTGTCCATGTATTGAATTTACTACGTTCTAAACTTATCATGAATATTCTTATACTACTCACTCAAATGGCCTCCCTTCACATTGCTCTTGCGCTAGAGCATATTGAGAGAAAAGAAATTCTCGTGGGTCTCTCCTTGAAAATCATAGTGTCGAACTCAATCAAAAGAGCAAACAAGCTTCACGTTCTCTTGCTCGGAGAATAATAAAACAGCTTCTCAACTACGGAACAAACATCGAAACTTTACGACAACTTTTTCGTATTTCGTGCAAAAGAGCTAAAGAATAAAATATTCATAAAAGTAGTCCTTACATCCAGGATTATTGACATTTGATTGCCTCTTCTATGTCCAAAATGATAAAATCAGTTAAAAAATAAACTCTCCCACCTTGATAAGCATGTTTATGACTATTTGATAGGGGTGTTTCAATGATCTATCATTTAGCTGAAGGATAATAGAGAAGGTCTTAGGATCTCCCAATTTCAACTTCCTGTAAAGAGGTAAAGGAATTAGATTTATGCTTACTCCTGAATTAATTAAAAAAATTTATATAATGTAAATTTCCTATGGAACAAAGTAAAATAAAAACCCCTAAATCTTTTAGTTTGAGAAGGATCTTGTGCTTGATAATTGTGTTGTACTCTTCAGATAGTGCTATCGTTTTGTGCTCGAGAAGCTTTTCTTTTTTGGTCAACATTTCTTTCAAAAGCTTGAAGTAGGTTGTGATTTGATTGATTATGTCAATGAATAGGATGTTGATATGCAACTTTTTAAGAATTTCTAAGAATTTAGTAAACTACCTTTCCAGTTTGGTGTTTAGTAGCCTTTGAGGAAAAATGACTAGAAGTCTGAATGAAGTACCACGAACTATTGCCTAAAGCTATGGGCTATCTAAATTTATTTTTTGATCTTTCTCTATTTGTTCTTTATACAACTTGCCCTGTTCGTTGCCCTCAGTAGATACTTGCGCGCTCTCTATCTCTTTCTTCTTTGTAATGACTTTTGACAATTGGACACCACTTCTGGTAGTGATTGTCTGAACCTACTCCTTTGTTGGTTGCCTTGTTAACCTATGAGGGAATGATATGCATGGCACATAAGCCTTTATCGGGACAGCAAGTGTAAATAATGGTGGCTCTTTATCTTAATTCACAGCTTCAATTGCCAGTACCTACTTCCGCGGATTCTTCTCTCTATCGTTAGGCAATGTACCCTGTGGTCTATTGGCTAATCCAACTATTATCTATCCCACTTGATTCTTTAAGTTATGTATATTAGTCTTTGTGACGTACTTAACAAATAGATCCTCCAATGATTGCCTCTTTTTTTTTTTTTTTTTTTTTGGTTGCTGAATCATGGTAGATTGTCATTCATCCGATTTACTTAATCCAAATTATCTATCCACAAATAGTTGGGATGTTTGTTCAAACCCAGATAGTAGCTGTGTTGGTAAGGTCCATTTTTCTTCTGATAGTTTTGTCCATAATTCACCTCTACTGGCTAACCCATGTGAGTGAAAGCCAAAGGCCAGCTTGCATTGATGTGATCTATTCCACGACATGTACAAATTGGAGCTGGATGTTGTACTATATGTACAGATTGAGTTAAAGTGTCAAGTTTTTTCATTATTGCTCCTACCTATGCTACCAACGCTGTCACTACATCTACATTATGCATCCCAACTACTTTACTTGGAGCTTCTTTGTTTGTTGGCTAATTTCCCTAATTCTCAGCAATCCTCTCAAATTGATTATGTGCATCATTTACTTCAATAATTAAAATTAATTCGCCCATAGAAACATCTACAATAATACGGAGTTCAAAGCGCAATTTGTTGTAGAATAGATATATTTGCGCTAGTTTACGAATGTTAAGATTTGGATATTTCCTAAACGCATTTTTGAACCTGTCATATACTTCAGGATATATTTCAAAGTTTTCCCGTCTAAAATGACATACTTCATTTATGATTTCGTGGACTCTAGATAGCAATAAATTTTTGTACCATGTCATTGTACGATACGATGCTCCTGAAAAGTATTGAATACATCTATGCTTTTGTGCCCTACTTCAAAGTGTGAGGGAATAGACGCATCTTAAATGCATCTTGTGACATTTCCTAATAGCAAATGACTTCACACAATATGAGAAAAGTTTGTAAGTGTTCATGTGGATTCTCCATGGCTTTCTCTTAGAACCTGATGTCTTGATGATTCTAGAAGAGGTTTATGACATCTGACAGGATGTATAAGTTGGCTTGTCCGAAAGATGGGTAGATATTTGCTGGCTATACTGGTGCAAGTATACGATTTACATAGCCCCCCACTAATGTAAGCTAAACCGGAGGTGGTTGTAGAACTGAAAGTGCTTCCTGAAATGCTTACTAAATTTAATTATGATTCTCAGCCCATATCCTTGCTCTTCTCTGTTCTCTTTTGCGTTGAATGAAGGTCTTTTCGATCTCAAAATCTATTGGGAGTATCTTGATCTCATTAGGATATTGCATAAATTAGTGGAAACCTGCAAAGAATTAAATAAGAAGAGATTAGGTTTTCAATTAAAGCCTAAAAAGAACAAAAAGAAAAAATAGAAACAAATGAACTTAATATAAACTACTAAACAAAAATTAAATCCATTTTATTCCCCAGCAGCGACGTCAAAAATTTGTTTGGACAAAACCCACAAGCATACATAATCATTGTACAAGTAATAGAAATAGTGAATTTTGAGTTATTGTTGTTTCCCACTAGGAATAAGGTTTAAAATGTAGTTTAATGGTCAATATTAAATTTGAGTGAGTAGTGACAGCAAAAGAGTGATTTTATGATTTTTTATACTACTTCTAATCTATATTAATAAAACAAGTAAATTGTGGTTTTATCGAATGTGAATGCTTGTATTGGATTTATGATTTCTCATATTTCTATTTATTTCAATTTTGAATTAATAATTTAGCTAGTATCATGCATTTTTGACAATCGATAATGCTAATATGTTTTTTTTTTAAGATACACCATCCTACTATTGATATGACCCATTCCTATTCCTAGTCATATGAAAATCATGCATTTAGTTTAGATTATCTATGTCATTGCATATGTCATAATTATAATTCCTAATGCTTATTGCCTATGTGTTGATTTCACGGCGTTCTAAATTTATTGCGAGTATTCCTACACTACAACAAGTAAATCAATTACTCAATCGATGGCCAAACAATTAAATAGTGCAACGGGAATGTAAAATCAATCAAGAAATAACAAGAAATACCTAAATTAATGTCTTAGATTTGAATAAACAAAAATAGGGTTCTTCAATCATCCGGTACAATAGAAAAACTTAGTTAATCATCCTAAATAATAACATCACCCAGATTAAGAAATGATGGACGAAAGTGGAGAAATCCACTTTCTTGAATGAAATCTTGAAGGGGAGGGAAGAGAAATCCTCAATAATCTTGTGCAAATGCGTTTCTCTAGATAAATTGACCTCGTTCTCCACAATATGTAGAATATATGAATTTTAGGTCAGGGGAGGTGTTGGGGACATTCTGGACATATTATATCTTCTATAAAGTACCAAAATATGGCATACTAAAATAAGGTGGAACAAATAAGTAAATAAAATATTTTCTTTGAGAATGAATCACGCGTACACTTGGTTCAATTTTGAGTGTACACATAGTTCATTCAATTTGGCCTCAATCAACCCAATTAAGGTTTGAGTGTATTCTTGGCCTGTGAGCCTATGCTTACACATGTTATTGCCAATTTTTGACCAAATTGTATATTGTTCGTTGAACTCAAATATATATTTTGATCATTTTTGACAAATTTTTAATTCCGTTGGCTTTTCTTCACCTCCAATTGACCCTTGGCATTTTTGAATCACCGTCCTATAATTTGACACAGCTATTAAAATGTTACTCTTCGGTCCTCATGGTTTGAATTTCATCATTTTCTTCAATTTTCCGATCTTTCTTCCAATTCTTCATGCAATCATCGACTTTTAACTATTAAACACAACATAACACAATTTAGGTCATATTTGGTCAAAAGACCATTAAAATGCTATAGTTTGAGGTCCCAAATAAGTGTAGAAAGTACACTTATCAACCGCTATCATCCAGAGGATGCTTCTCTAGTCAACACAAATGATAAGTGCATTTATGCACTTGTCCGAGCTTATATTCTTGTTCAATTATATATAAATTGAACAGTTATCTACTTAATTTGTGTAAATTATGTTAGTTGTAGAAAACTTTTTAATTTGGATACAATTGGTGCAAAAAGGGTTATTTCGAGCTTAATGGAAGTTGATTCAAAGTAGTCGAAAATTAATCGAAATGCAATTGATCAATTGAAAGTATTAAAGTAGTGTTTGCTAAAAATTCATAAGTTATAGGACTCAAATTCAACATTTTAAAAGTTCAAGGGTTCTAAATTGTTAATTTCAAAACCTGCGTTGGAAATATTAATGATTTTGGGATGAAGAATGCTTAATTGTAAATATTAGTAGATGAATGATTAAAATTGCATAAGAAAATTAGTCAAATTTAGAGGGAAATTGTTCTTTAACTCTTTGTAGATATCAAATTGTACAATAATTTTGAACTAAATCTTGTTCTATAAATACATACATTAGTCCAACAACTGAAAGATGCTTGTAAGGATTTGATTAAACACATATTGTACAAGTCAAAGTACAATATCATCATCTTTTTCTTGTTTTTCCTTAAAATTCGGTAATGTACTTTAATAAATCCTTTCTTTATTTTTCTCATATGATGTGTAATTATTTGATTAGTTAGTGATAAACAATTGTAATATAACTTTTGAGCCTTAATTTTAATTATAAAATTTTAAATATTCAAGTGATGCTGTGAATAATTTTAATTCTATTCTTAGTGCTGTGGGTTAATTGATCATCAATTCATTTATTTTTAAGCGATAATTCTCAAAAAGTGAATTATTTACTAGACCAGGTAGTAAAAACCTACAATTTGGATAAAGAGTAAGATATGCTTTTCATGGTTGTCACGATCATTACATGAAGGCAGTGTTTGATAGCCATTGAAATTCCATCTTCCACTTTTCCATTCTTTGATAGCATTTATTTTTCCTAGAATTCATTTTCTCACTTTGTTGCCATCTCCACTAAATTCTAGCTTTTTGATGAATTTGAATTCTCACCAAAATGTTGAGAATCCATTTTCTTGGTTATTGTAGCAAGTTATTGTTATTATTATTATTATTATTATTATTATTATTATTATTATTATTATTATTATTATTATTATTTGACAATGAAAACAAATTTTAAGAATTATTGTAAAAAAATATTTCTCTTTAATTGACAATTTCCATATAAAACAAAACCAAACAAACACGAAAAGATAGATGATTTTATTGGATTTTTTTTTTTTTTGGTTGGCAATGGAACCAAATTCTATCCCAATACCAATAAATTTTATCCCTTTAATTGACAATTTTTATGTAAAACAAAATCAAACGAACACCAAAAAATACTTATATTTCGACATTTTTCACGTGAGAAATTACACCAATCAAACACAATAAATTGATAATTCCCAGGAAAACAATTTCTAAACAATTCAATTCCCCGAGATTTATTTTCTTTCCATCCAAATTCCATCTTTGCAATCAAACGAACCCTGAATTATATGGGGATTGAATGTTCTTGATTTAAGGCTTACTCAGATTCATATAAAGATATAGTGTGTTGACTTAATTGGGTAGGATTGGTTTCAACTCGAAAGAGGTAAATCAATTAGTTTAGAAGAATCTAAGTGGGTACACGGACTTAGTCGTTATAAAATTTGGTAATTGAGATTAAGGCCTATGGTGAAATTGTAAATTCTAACTCTTAAATCATTAAAAATTAACTTAAAATATTTAAAAATCATAAAAAGAAAAGAAACTACTTCTATTTGTCCTAAATGGAATTCAAGTTGTGAATAATTGAACTAATGATTAGACCGTAGTCCTCATAGGAATGATAATCATGACCCTTAGGTCCATTTTATTATTTATTATGATTTGTATACTTGCGAGATATAAAATCAATAGATTTTTGGCACCGTAATCGGGGATAGGTAATGATTCTCTCAAAATTTGAATGTCTTAATCTCCAAACTTCAACTAAAATAATGACTCTCACTGAAATCTACATCATGAATTTAAGTATTCGAGGCTTAGTCAAATAGAAACAAGGCTTATAATTATTTTACCACTACTTCAATTCACTTATGTGATTGTTTTTCGTTTGTTTTTTTTTTCCTATTCTTCTATTTTTGAGATTGTTTCGCACGGGTTCGTCGCTAACAATTAAAAGGGATCAGACGATTGTGTAAGGGACAAACCTCTTGAGACAAAGTCCCAAAAAGGGGTGTTCTTTTATTGACGATGACTTTACAATTGGAAATTAAAAATAGAATGCCTCTAAGGGGCGCAAGCACACGAGTTACTGAAAGAAGTGTTTAAATCTAAGCTAAGGAAATTAAAATTGCATGTTATCTGTTCGAGAGTTTTTGATTCGGTCCTTTGCTCTATGTCTTTTCTTCCTTTTATACTCCCTGGATGATCTCTTTGTTATCAATCGCCTAAAAACTGCTTGATCGTTCTACAACTACCCACTTTCCTCGTAATGGCCAACTTGTCATGGAACTGCCTTTTTTAACTGCTGTCATTACTCTTCGTCATTCAACTGTTTTCGATTGAATTTCTTGAATCGTGAAACGTGATAGGCTGTTTTAATAACTGCTTTGATAACTGCACTTCTTGATAACCACAACACTTTATGTTTGCTAAGACCTTGGACGACTCGAAGGTTTGGGCGAGAATAGAGTAACAACTCTGGGCGATTGCATGGCATTCCATTCGCTCAGATTCTGGGCGACTTGCAAACTTGGGCGATGGTGTTACCACGTTCTTGAGCCTTCCTATTTGGGCCTCCATCTTGAATTGTTTGATTGGGCTTCGTTCTTTGGGCTATCTGATTTGGGGATCCTCCAATTGGGCTTCATTCCTTGGGCCGTTCGATTTGGGCTGAATTTTTATGTGTCAACAATTACCCCCTAATGTGGCAGAATTAATACCAATTATTAAATTTTGCCATATTCACTTTGTGTTTCCAGCAACATTCGAAATTCCCAAAAATTTTAATCATTGTTTTCTTCCATAGCTTGAAAAGGTGCGACGTTTTGCAAACCCTTATAACCCCCAAACACGCCATTTCACTGCACCGTTAAATCACGTCTCACTTTTTCGCTTTTTTCTCCCATGATTTACTATTCATCTTTTGCTTCCCTGCTACGTAACTCTGAAAGAACTCCGTTTCATCCCTTATGGCTACTTCACAATCTCAAGTTGGCGACTCCTTTAGTTTTGATGACTTTCAGAAGCTTCTAAGTCGTCCATATATAACTCCGAATTTTCTCGCGCCCGCCAATGTCGAACTCAATGAGTTCTACCTAGGTCCTTTCTTCAACAATGCAGAGGCAGTCGAAGAGTTCTACCTAGGTCCTTTCTTCAACAATGCAAAGGCAGTCGAACAGGCGGCGATGGGCCAGCTGTTTCCTTGTACTCAAGGCTCTCCATTTCTAAACTCTCTGCCGCTGGGGCCACTTCGCGAAAGAGGTATTCGCATTTGACCTAAATCTGATATAGTTTTCCGTAGGTAGCATGCTTGTCTTGTGGGCCATGGTCCTACTAAGACACTTTTTGATAATGCTAGGATTTCTGATTTGTTAGAAATCTCTATTCAACCCCCTACTTTTGATTCAGCACTTTTTTCGATCGCTTTGAGTTTTTGGTCTTCCGTGTATAATACCTTTATTTTCCCTCTTGGCCCCGTGTTTATTACTTTAAGGGATGTTGGGGCCCTAGTGAATCTACCACCTTTGGGCGATACTGTTTTTCCTGGTATCTTGGTTTCTGGTGGCGCCCCAAAGTTTGATAAAAACTACACCGAGTCTTATTCAAGCCTACAAACCCTTCACAATCATTCGAGCACTGAGCCTTCCCACACTGAGCGAGTGGCCTTTCTTCTAGTTTGGCTTTGTAAATATGTTTTGTGTGTGTCATGCATAAAGCCCTCCCAGAGTTATTTACCCATAGCGCACGAATTGGCGCGTGGCAGGCCTTTGAATTTATGTTCTTTCTTTTTGGCTGCCCTTTATAGAGGCATGGCTTCTCTTCAAACTCAATTGAAGAATGGTGCATCTCCCACTGGCAGTGAACCTCTTTGGTTCACTCAACTGTAGTTGAGATCCTATTTTCCATTGCTTGGTGCTCCATCAATTTCTCGTTCCTTTGCTAGCTGCTATGGGCTAGCCATTGAGCCCTTGGCTCCTGTAAATATGTCTAGAAGGGACATTTTTTCATTCTTTTATTCTTTGGATTCAATCCCTT
>NC_036239.1:16519638-16524894 GCF_002742605.1 Olea europaea var. sylvestris
TTCTATCCAAGACTTGTTCGCTTCCTGGGGCAAGTCAAGACATCTCGCCTTGCTCAATCTGATCGTCCTGTTGCTTCTTCAGAGGAAGATTCGAAGTTCCTCAAATAGTCGATATTTGAGTACGTGTCTTTCATGGATATGGACATTGGTAGGGCTAGTGCTGCCAGACACAAGGATAAGCTTGAGCATTTGAATGCGAAGTTAGAGCAAGCACTGACACTTCCCTCGCTCAATCTTTCTGCCGATTTTAAAGCGACGTTGAAAGTTATCCACTCCGAGGTCCTCTCTTTGCTGGCCAAGAATGCTGAACTAAAGGCCAAAAGTACTCAATATCTTCGCGCCGTTTCTGAAAAAGAGTCTTTGCGTCTGGAGATCAACAAGGCTGAGGATGAGTTGAAAGAAATCTCTTCCGAAGTATGATTGAAGACTCTTTGATGGTTAGTTTGGCTGCTCAGATGAAGGAACTTCAAGCCAAAATGGACGACTGCAAGGCGAGAATGGCTGCTAAAAAGTGCAACGCCTCCCAGGGAATTGAGCAAACTAGGTCCTTGGTTGAGCAGTACATAAAGTTGGAAGTTGATGATGATGTCGTGGCCGAATTGAACATCACTTCCTCTCGGCAGAATGGGAAAAACTTAGGGAACGAATTCACTCAGTGTGGAGTGGACCGTAATTAAGACATATGATGCCTTTTTCTTTTGTAATTTCGCATTTGATTTTTCCTTTGTAACCTTGTTCATCATTAATGAACATATATGTTAACTTCTTGTGCATTTAGTTGACGTTTGTCTTTTAATCGCCAATTCTTCAAGCATTTAACTGCTTTGTGCTAAAAATCTTGGACATTTTCTTTTAATATTTCCACCACTTTTCCCAAAACTTTGGGCTATTTAATTCCATTTACTAGGCAGAATGTGGCTGCTCATATTCTGTCTCTTCATCTCCAGCCCCTGTAAATGTACTTATGCTTCGCACTTTTCATCTTCCATCTTCATCTTCATTTTCTCGTTCGAAACCAATTTACTACCATTGTTTGGCATTCTGACAATCAATCCGAAACCTTCGTCTTTCTATAAAAATGGATTGTTTGGTCCGCCCATTTTACTATTTGCTTTGATGTCACCTTTGGTGTGGGAGGTATATGAAATATTTTTTTTGGCCAGTAGCAAAGTTTTTAACATCAAAGTTCTTCCCATCGTCTCTTTGTCCTTTACAAGGAGTTCGATGATAGAAAGCAATTTTTGGGATGCTTGCGGGCCACCTTACTTGCTGAGAGTGCTTATCAGCCTCTTTGTCCGCTATTGCAGCGATGCATTTAGGAAGGTGGTGTGAGGCCAGTCCACCCTCTTACTAGGCGATCCCACCATCGCAGCGATGCATTTAGGAAGGCGGCGCGAAGCCAGTCCACCCTCTTACTCGGTGATCGACCGGGAGATTAGCTTACTCTTAATTGTAGTTTGTAGAACATCCATCATTTGTATTTTTGCATCTTTGTACTAAACGTTTGATAATAAAGGACTTTATTTGAGCGTATTTCGCCCTGACCTTGTTATCCTTAATCGTTCAACATATTTTGATTATGCTTTTATTTGTTCATATTCCCATAAAGAATGAACATATTTTTTCAAATATTTGCCGTTAATAAATCCACGTGCTTGGTGCCATCTAAACATTCCAAATGATACGCTCCATTGGGTAACACACTGTTTATTTTGTATGGTCCTTCCCAATTGGGCGATCACTTCCTGTACTTCGTATCCTTGCTATCCAAAGCTATCTTCCAAACTAGTTCACTCAGTCTGAACGACTTGGCTATGACTTTTTTATTATAAAACTTAGCCATTCTTTGTTTTTGAACTTGCAATCTGTCTAAAATGTCCAACTTTAATTCGTCCAACCCCAATAAATTTTGGACTAGTGATTCTGAATATTCATCATCATTCAACTTATGTTGCAAGCACACTCTAATCGATTGCACGTTGATTTCCATAGGCAAAACGGCCTCCTGCCCATAAGCAAGTTGGAAAGGAGTAACTTTGGTACTTGACCGAGGTGATGTTCTATAAGCCCACAAGGCATTGTTCAGACATTCGTGCCAATTTCTGGCATTTTCATCTATTATCTTTCTGATGATATTTTTTAGAATCTTATTAGAAGATTCTGCTTGTCTGTTGGATTGAGCGTAATATGGTGTGGAGTTTACTAATTTAACTCCAAACTCGCACAAAAATTTGTTCACTTGATCCCCATTCAAAGATGTTCCGTGATCTACCATTAACATTTGTGGAATTCCAAACCTATAAATGATGTGATCACGGATAAACTCTATGACATTCTTTTGGGTGATCTCTTTCAAAGGTACCGCCTCTACCCACTTGGTGAAATAGTCGGTTGCAACTATAATAAAAGTATGTTACTTGGACGATGGGGGATAAATCTTTCCTATCAGGTCTATCGCCCAACCCTTGAATGGCCAAGGTTTAATAATAGGTGCCATCTCTCGTGCTGGTGCCCTTTGTATTGGATCATGCTTTTGACATGCTAAACAACTCTTTGCATACTGAACGCATAATTCTCCCATCTTTGGCCAAAAATATTCACTCCTAATAATTAACCATCTCATCCTTTGGCCAGCTTGATGAGCTCCACATATCTCTTCGTGCACCTCAGCCATGATCGTCCTGGCTTCTTGCAAACTTACACACTTTAGCAATACACCATCAGAGCGTTTCTTAAACAACTCTTCATCTATTAGTGTATAGTTCAGCAAACACAGCTTCATTTTCCTACTAATCCCTCCATTAGGTTCTTTAAGGAACCTTTTAATCTCTATTCTCCAATTCATTGCATCTCCATCTTGTATGTAGTAAAGTTCAATCTTCCTCGCCCTTCTTTGAGTCACGGGCAATATGGTTCCATACTCACAAGTAGACTTCCAATTCAAAACCTTTGAGTACCCTGAGGCCATTTGGGCTAACTCATTTGCCACGTCGTTATATATCCTATTAACGCATTGAAGTTCTACTTGGTCGAATTCTTCTAACAATTCTTGGGCGATCTCATATTGATTTATAATGGAATTACTTTGGCATTTAAAATCACCAATCAATTTGTGGATCATCAATTGAGAATCACCCCTAACGATCACATTTCTTACTCCCATATCTATCATTAGTTCTAGGCCTACAATTAAGGCTTCATATTCGGCCTGATTGTTGGTGCACATTCTGTCTAAAGTGAATGCGAACTTGTAGCAAATCCCTAAAGAATTAATCAATGTTACTCCTACTCCTGCACCTTTAGAGGTTTTTGACCCATCGAAATACAACACCCAAGATTTTAGCTCAAACGAATTGATTTCTAATTCAATTTCTTCGAGCATATCAAGGCATGGATGATCGGCTAGAAAGTTAGCCAAAGCCTGATTTTTGAGTGCTTTTTGAGGTATATATTGTATCTCGAATTCTGATAAAGTTAATGTCCAAAGACCTACCATTTGGTGTAAAATAGGGCGCGAGAACATATACTTAACTAAATTTACTTTAGAAATTAAATAAACGGTTACGGGCCGTAAATAAGCCCTTAATTTTGTACATGTGAAATACAATGCAAGACATAATTTTTCGATAGCAAAGTAATTACATTCACATTTTGTTAACTGCCTACTTAAGTAGTAAATTGCATTTTCTTTACCAAATTGGTCTTCCTGTGCGACCATTCCAGCTATTGATTCTTTTTCAGCCGATACGTACACTTTCATTGGCCGTCCTTGGATTGGTGACACCAACACTGGTGGACTTGATAAATATGTCTTCAAACTTTCAAAAGCCTTTTGATGTTCTTCTTTCCAGACGAATTCGTCCTGATTTTTCAGCTTTAAGAGCGGCGAAAAGACTTTAGTTAGCCCTGCACAGTTAGAAATAAAGCGCCTTAAAAAGTTTACTTGGCCTAGAAGCCTTTGCAATTCTTTTTTGCTGTTAGGTGGTTTGGCTTCTAAAATGGCTTTCGCTTTATTTTTATCAAGTTCAATCCCTCTCTTGTGTACTAAGAACCAAGAAAATTTCCTGCATTAACACCAAATGCACATTTCAAGGGATTCAACTTTAGCTTATATTGCTTCATTCGCTCAAAAGAACATCTTAACTGTTCGAAATGGTCGTCTTCTTTAATGGACTTGACTACTATGTCATCTACATACACTTCAACAAACTTGCCTATCATATCATGAACGATTAAATTCATTACCCTTTGATAAGTTGCCCCTGCATTTTTTAGGCTGAAAGGCATAACCACCTATTCAAAACATCCTAGAGACCCAGGGCATCTAAAGGCAGTTTTGTGTATGTCTTCTTCAACTATATAAATTTGATTGTATCCTGGATACCCATCCATAAAAGAATACATGACATGTTCGGCAGTCGAGTCTACTAAAGAATCTACCGTGGGCATTGGATACTCATTTTTGGGTGTAGTTATGTTTAAATTCCTAAAGTCTATACATACCCTTAGTTTACCATTCTTTTTTAGTACTGGCACGATATTGGACAACCATTCGACATATCTGGCTGTTCTAATAAAACCTGCTTTCAATAATCGCTCTATCTCTTTCTTAATCTCAGGGAGTACATTAGGAGCAAAACGTCTAGGAGGCTGCCTATGAGGTTTAAAATTAGGTTTAGTTGGTAACCTATGTTTCACCAAGTCTCTATCTAAACTAGGCATTTGTTCATATTCCCAAGCAACACAATCTTTATACTCCCTTAACAAAGCGATTAATTTATCACTAACCTCTTGATCGAGCATCTGGCTGATGAATGTTGGACGATCTTCTCCTTCATTGCCAATATTTACTTTGATCAGAGGATCTTGTGCTTGAGCGTATCCAGGTTTGATGATCCGCATCACTTCGTCGTCCAGTTCCCTTGTAAGTACTTCTTCTTCTAAACAGTCCACCTTGTTGACTTCTCGGCCAATGCTTTGTTCTAACTCGAATACTGCTAATTTGTCCTTCAGCGCTTTCAGGGCTGTCTCTTCTTTCACCTTATCATTGCATTCTTTATTGAAAGCCATTAGTCTGGCTTTGAAGGCTTGAATATCGGCCATTTGCTTTTGTAACTTAGAATCCATTCAAGACTCCTTGATTATTCTTTTGCCAATTACTGGCTCTTCTAGGGCCACTATATTTGGCCTCATCTGTTTGAACATTTCAGTGAGTGCGTCCACTGAGAATGGCTCTTCGCTTTGCACTACAACTTG
>NC_036239.1:16525444-16593791 GCF_002742605.1 Olea europaea var. sylvestris
TCCTCTATAGAATGATGTACCTCGCCCTCTACCAGGCGGAGTGTTTGGGAAGAAAGTAGGGCGATGGGGATGCTGCCATATCCCTGGTTTCTCCGTATTTCCATTCACTTCTCTTTTACATCTTGCACACAGGACCTCTTCGTCCTTTTTTGGTTCTTTTTCCTTGATTCGTTCAAAGACACTGGGATGTGGTCTAGGATCCTCTTCTCCATCATCTACGACCAACTTGAATTTTGGCAACTTGTTTTTGAAACCAGACGTTAGCATGTTCACTCCAAGTGGCTGTGGAAAAGGATTTTCATCCACTGCCATCTTCTTCTTATCGTCGAATGTAATTCATCCTGATTCAATGGCATCTTGCAATATATGGCGAAAAATCAAGCAATTGTTAGTCAAATGTGACCATGCATTATGCCACTTACAATATTTTTTACCCTTAATTTGTTCAGGGTTTGGCAATTTATGCTTATCGCTCAACTTTATCTGCTTATCCCTATATAATTTATCAAATATAAGGTCAGCTTTGGTTAAATAGAACAAGAACGTTCTAGCCTTTATGTTTCCATCTTTTATGGGCTCATCTTTGCCTGATGGTCTAGGCTTGGCCATTATGGGACAAGTATACGTATCTCCTTTGACCAATTCGGCCAAACACATTTTGGCCTGATCGTATAACTCGTCGCTGATGGTATGAACGTCAAAATTTGGGTCTTTGTAATAAGTCCCTTTACTAGAATTTTTCATATGTTCTTCCTCTCTTATCAGTCGTTCATACCTAATCACATTCGCACTCAACTGGAAAAGGTCAGGAAATTCTTTGCCTTGGAATTTCTTTTTTAAATCAAAGCTCAAGCAGCCCTAAGCAATTTTGACAAATTCTTTTTCGGACAGAGATACAAAACACTTGCTTCTTGCTGTCTTGAACCTTCGGAGAAAACTTTCTGCCCATTCGTTTGGCATTTGACGTAGATTCGCCAAATCAGTCAAAGTGACTTCAGACTCAATTTTATAAAACTGGGCGTGAAACAGCTGTTCCAATTGTTGCCATATTTGAACAGAGTTCGCTGGCAAGTTGATGAACCAGGAGAAAGCTACTCCTGTTAATGAACTAGGGAAAAGTTTCATTTTATGGTAATCAGTTACATCACCACTTTGCAATGTGAATCGCCCTATGTGTTCTAGGGTAGACACTTCCCCTAAATCGGTAAACAGTGAGAATTTTGGCACTTTATACCCTTTAGGCCATGGATATGCTTGGTCTACCCAATCAAGCTATGACTTTGTGTAAGTCGGCCTAATGACGGGACGCACCCCAAAAGCCATCTGATCCTGTACGATTTACATAATCTGATTCCTCAACATGACGTTGGGGTCATATGGAATTCCTACAGACTGGTTAACTTGTTGATTTGTATGAGGCCTGATGTTTGGTCCTTGATTGACAACAAAGTTACCATGATTAGTGCCATTACCATTAGCCTGAACATCTATTTCCTCATTAACACGTGGGATATTCTGTCCATTGTTTAGGACATTATCTCTTATATTTGGATTACCCCTCAAGTTAGGCATACCACTACTATTGTTCTGATTTGGCATTGCAGTACCCCCTTGGTTTGAAGTAGAGGGACTAGAAAGTGGTTCTACCCCTTGGTTCGGATTTAGGACTGAGGGATTATGTCCCACAATTGTCCTAGTTTGAAAGTGATTTGCAAGAGGTATAACCGGTTGACATATTTGGCCTACTAACTTATTCATTGTTTCGTTCAAAGTATTTAGTTGTTTGGCCATGTTGTCATAATGTGCATTCCCATTTTGGGTAAATCTTTCCATATTATAAATACTTCGAAGATTTACCTGTTCAACGACATCTTGTGTGAGTTCTCCAAGTAGTGCACACATGGTTCGAGGACTCAACTCTGTCATTGGTTTGTAACGACTGTTACTGCTCTGATTCTGTCCATATGTTCGTGGAGAGGCATGCTGCTCCTCATATCGCTCGATCACAGACTGAATTCCTCCCTGACTTGCTGCTTCCTTATCGGATCTCTGAGGCATATTGTTTCACCTTTTGTGTTTTCAACACCAAACACCACTGTCCCACTGGGCGTGCCAAATTGTTTTGCGCGGGTTCGTCGCTAACAATTAAAAGGGATCAGACGATTGTGTAAGGGACAAACCTCTTGAGACAAAGTCCCAAAAAGGGGTTTTCTTTTATTGGCGATGACTTTACAATTGAAAATTAAAAACAGAATGCCTCCCAGGGGCAAGCACACGAGTTACTGAAAAAAGTGTTTAAATCTAAACTAAGGAAATTAAAATTACATATTCTCTGTTCGAGAGTTTTTGATTCGGTCATTTGCTCTGTCTTTTCTTCCTTTTATACTCCCTGGATGATCTCTTTGTGATCAACCGCCTAAAAACTGCTTGATCGTTCTACAACTGCCCACTTTCCTCGTAATGGCCAACTTGTCATGGAACTGTCTTTTTTAACTGCTGCCATTACTCTTCGTCGTTCAACCATTTTCTATTGAATTCCTTGAATCATGGAACGTGATAGGGCTGCTTTAATAATTGTTTTGATAACTGCACTTCTTGATAACCACAACACTTTATATTTGCTAAGACCTTGGGCGACTCGAAAGTTTGGGCGAGCATAGAGTAACAGCTCTGGGGGACTGCATGGTACTCCATTCGCTCAGATTCTGGGCGACTTGCAAACTTGGGCGATGGTGTTACCACGTTCTTGGGCCTCCCTATTTGGGCCTTCATCTTGAATTGTTTGATTGGACTTCGTTCTTTGGGCTATCTGATTTGGGGATCCTCCAATTGAGCTTCATTCATTGGACCGTTCGATTTGAGTTGAATTTTTATGTGTTAACAGAGATATATCCCGATAGTTCGTTTTCTAAATAGTGATGAATAGGAATTAATTGCTCCATGTTAACTTCACACAATAATGTAAGTAAACTTTTTCCATGTGCCACAACTAGTGCTATGCCCCCCCCGCCTTTTTTTTTTTTTTTTTTTTTTTTTTTTTTTTTTTTGTATAAGTAATTGGGATTAAACCGCAAATGTATGGTTATTACCTAGTTTCCACTTGTTAGCCAAAAATATTTCACATAATTATTCAATAAGAACAAAATCAACACCTATTTAAATAGATCCAACACCGGATCAAACCATTATCAACCCATGATTGACCTGAAAAAATATGTTTTAAAAAAAAATTATTATTCTTTTAAAAAAAAATGAGAAACCTGATAAAAAAACAATTGGGAATTTATTTAAAGAATTTCCCGCCCCGTTTTTTAATGTTATATCTACGTTATATATGTCATCCCAAATTAAATTATCCTAAAAATGCATGTGATAATATTGACAATTATTTTTCTAATCCTTCTTAGGTATGATGAAAATATTCTTTAGAACGAGTAAGGAAAATGATATTAATTGAGGATAAAAGATAAAGTGCTAAAGAAGAGACATCATATACACCGTGAGTATTACTAATCTTTCTTTCGGCCTAATTGTGTACACCTTGAAGACAATATGTATTTTAAGTCCATGGGTGTAATATAGTTAGTTATGTATAATTATTTGTGTGATATGTTAAAAAAAATATTGAAATCTTTAAAAATATTTTTTATTTATGTGTGTTTGTTAGTCGAATGGCCTCATCAGCTAATTGATGAATATTTGAAATTATTCATGATAATGAGTTGTGAATGGGTGACGGAATTTTTTTGCTAATTTGATAGTTATTTACGTGAAATCATATCATCTTGAGCACAATAGTCATTATGATTATCATTTATTTTGAATTGATTAAATTGATGAAAAATGAGAAACGAACTTAGGTTTCTATAAAACAAAATCGTAATATTTAGCATACCCACTAAAGCTGTTGAAACGACATTTTGGGTGTGGTTGATCCATTGTTGGGGGCTATATAGACAATTGTTGATTCCATACTTGTTGAAAATTTATGTGAAATATTTTTTAGCTAACATGTGAAACCTAGGTAATAACCATATTCTGATCTCAATCACTTATAAAAAAAGGCATTGCACTAGCCATCACACACCAAAAAAAAGAAAAAAAAAAAAAAGTAAAAAAAAAGTTTCATACATTGTTATGTCATCGATGTTTAGGAAAGGATTTACTGGGGAAGAAAGCTACCACAACATAGACTGAAAACTATTTTTGAAAATTAATGAAAAAACCCGAAAAACAAAAGAAGGGAAACATTTAAATAAAATTACTCAAAACTGTGTTGAGACAATGAAAGAATAGTTATAAGTAGTTTTTCTGTCCAGCTAAGTATTTGATACTTAGTTTGGAATTTTGACTTCTAATTTGGGTTATTAACCTAGTTGAAGTTTAGAGATTGAGACATTCAAATTTAGGAAGAATTATCAAGCATAGACAGGGCGGACCCATAATTTTGGTTCGATGAGGATGAGACAGAAAATTGGCTAAAAAAATTTGAAAATTTAAATTTAAGAAAAGCTCAATTGAAGGTTTTTGAAAATTCAGTGGGGGCGACTGCTCCTGCTCGGCCCTTAATGGGTCCCTTGTGCATCAAGATAGTGAATTTCATTGCTGCAACCTAATTAAATACGAGTGGGAAATAAAAGAGTTTTGTGTAATTAATAGTATAATAAATGCCTTGGATATGTGATTGGAAAAAAAAGTTTGGAGAGTTCATCTCATGAGCGAAAAATGAAATATATAATAATTAATGATCGAGAAATAACCTACTTAAAAGTTTATGTTAATTAAATTGACTATACAAACTTGTAGATCAAATATGAATAAGTATATAATGAGTTTTAACTGTATTATTTATGAATTTTTGTGAATTATTAAACAATTTCAAAACTAAATGAAAGTTTGACAAAGTTTTTTAATGCATTTCTATATTTTTTCATTTACTCGTGTGTTTAGTAGTTAGTTTAGCTCGTAATAAAGAAGAATTCAAGTTTGGAGGTATTGTGAATTTTATGCACTAATTCAGGCTTTTATTCTTATTCAATTATATATAAATTGAGCGGTTATCTACTTAATTTATCTAAATTACGTTATTTGTATGGACAATTCCAACTTGGATACAATTGGTGTGAAAATGATTATTTGGAGTTTTAATGAAGTTGATTCGAAGTAATTGATAAAATAAATTCGGAGCAATTGAAGAGTAATCGGATTGCAATTAATTAATTGGAAGTATTAATGGAGCATTTGATAAAAAAAAAACCTGTTTTAATAGTTAAATTCGACATTTAAAAAGTTTAAGGATTAAATCGTAAATATATAGAACTTGCTTCAAATCAATTATTAATGCTTCTGGGATGAAGATGGATTAATTGTAAAGACTAGAAGACGAACTACTAAAATTGCGTGGTAAAAGAAGTAAAATTACAAAGGAAATTGTTTCCTTTTTCTTATCAAACTCTTCGTAGAAGCCATACTGAACAAGGATTTTGACATAATCTTGTTCTATGAATACATGCTTTAGTGAAAAAAAAAACTGAACGAAGCTTGCGGAGATACATTATGCATTTTGTATACAAGTCCAGGTGGCCTCGTGGGACAAAAAGTCATATCAATTACAAGAAAATAAAGCTCCTAAAGGAGAGAAAAATTAGGAAATTATCAAGAAAGTAGGGTTTCAGGGTTTTTAGGAGAAGAAGGCGAAATCTTGGTTCAAGATCTTCATCTTTTTCTCATTTTTTTTCCTTAAAATCCTTTTATATGCTTTAATTCCTTCTTGTTTAATTTTTCTTTCATGATGTGTAATTAATTAATGTATTAGGATGAATGATTGTAGCCTAGTTTTGAAATTTAATTTTAATTATAAAATTCTAAATATTTAATTGACGTTGTGATGATTTTTTTTTTTTTTTTTTTTTTTTTAAATGCTTTGGGTAGTTGGTTGCTTGATTTATGAGAGGTAACTACTTAAGATGCAAATTATTTATTTAGCCACGTAGTAAAATGGTAAAGATATGATTTTTATGATTGTCGCGATCATTCCATGAATTCTTTGGTGATTAAATGCTCCTAATTAAAGTTATTACTTATTAGGATTCATACAGATATATGGTAGGTTTAATTAGTTAGGTAAGATTAATTTGAACTCGAGAGACGTAAATCAATTAATTTAGAAAAATTCGATCGCGTACAAGCAATCAATTATTCTAAAATTTGGTGATTGAGATTAAGAGGGTGGTTATGGTGAACTTGTGAATTTCGACACAATAATTTTTTTTATACGTATTAGTCCGTTTTGAATTTTTTCGACACGATAATTATTATGTCGAAATACGTATAAAAAAATTATTGCACATAAATTATTATTATTATTATTTTTTATACGTAGTAGCCCATTTGGCTTTTTAATACAAGTTCAAATTGTCTATCTTCTTTATTCTTTAATCATAAAATCCTTCAACGGAATTCTTTTAGTCAGTTTTGCATAGAGGTAGTGATTTACGAATTACAATTGATTCGCGTACGACTACTATGAATATTAATTTTGAAAATTCGAATCGAATATTAGATCTTAAATTTTATATTTACTATAGGCAATGAAAGGAATTACCCGACGATGGAAAATAACAATCAAAGTTGCACATATATTCGCGAACCTGATCTTTCGTCAAATCTTTGCTCATGTTGGTGCAATTAGCCTATTCCAACTCTTAAGAAGATCCGATAAGATGGATAGTGGTGGGTGCCGAGGTCCAGGCGGGTGGGGGTTCTTGGTATTAGGATTTGAAATTGAGATGATGTTAGGGTTTAGGGTTGGATATGGTTCGATTCAATTCGATTCTAAAGAGAATCGAACAAAATTAAAATTTTCGGGTATTTAGTAAGTGGAATTGTCGGGTTCAAATTTAATTATGGTGCTGAAGAGATTAGATTCGATTCAGTTTGATTCTATTCAGTCCAAGGGTCCGTGCAATAATTAATTTTTGTAATATTTACAATACTACATTAATTCAACCAACAATGTTGGTTGTACAGGCCCTGTGTTCACAGGGCCTATACAGGCCACACACATTATAGGGGGTGGGTATTTTTTTTTTTTTTAAATAATCTCCCACCCCCCACCCCCTCACACAGCATGTGACGGGGCCGATATAGGCCCTGTGAACACAGGGCCGGTACATTAGACATTTTTCTAATTCAACTAATGACATATTCAATATTAACTCTTACAAAATAAAGTAGTCCAATCCTTTGATGTCTTTTGAGCATCTATTTGTTGAGTTCTTCATAGATTTAATTATTAAAATCACAAGAAGAGGAAGGTAGCGAGTTCAAATAGTGAAGAGAGGCATATCCAAGCTTCCAATTAATTTCTCCAGAGTGGTAAAAACAACACTATGATAGAATGAGAGATTTGGAAAAATTTAGATCAATTTGATTAAATTGAGCTTGCGCTAGAAATTAGAAATAAGAAAAATCAAGTTTTGTGTTTTTGCTAAATTAACTAGTTGACAAATGAAATGGGAAAATGATATTTTTGAATTCAATTAATTAGTTGAAAAAATTTATTTAGAAGAAAATTAAAATCATTTGCCTTATTTAATATAGAAAAAAAATTAGAAAGATTATGTTCTTATTCGATTCTTGTTCTACACTCAAGAACTGAATTAAACTTGTCGGTTCTCGATTCGGTTCAGTTTGGTTTGGGTCTGATTCTATCCGATTCAATTCGGGAGTATTATCCAAACCTATTACGGTTTGAAATTGAAAAGAGAGAATTAGATATTAATTTCTAGTATTTTGTGTTTGGAATGACATAAATATTCATGAAAAGGTTAGATATAATTGAAGATAGAAGTATTTTTTCAGGAGTTATTCAGAAATAGGGTAAAAATCAAATATTTTAAAAAAGAGGATATAACTAACATTTGGAAGAAAAAGAGGCACACATGTAATTTCCAGTTCCATTTAATATAGAAAATAACAAAAAAAAAAAAAAGTTTCTGTACTTTTTCAATCTTTCGATTCTTGGTCTAAACTTGAGAACTGAATTAGATCCTTCGGTTTCTGATTCAAATATCCCTTTAGGTATTTTAACTTAGAAGAATTACTCAGTTTAGATCCGATTCTATCTAGTTCAATTTTGGGAGTTTTATCAAGGCCTATTAGGGTCTGAAATTGAAATGAGAGAAGTAGAAATTAATTTCTTGTATTTAGTGTTTGAAATGACATAAATATTTGTGCAAGAGGTTAGTTATAATTGAAAATGGAGGTATTTTTTCGGGAGTTATTCAGATATAGGATCAAAATCAAAGATTTTAAAAAAGAGGATATAATTAAACATTTGGAAGAAAAAGAGGTACTCAATATAATTTCCAGTTCCTCTCCTTCCCATACCTTCTTTATCTCAAACATGGAACTTCTAACGTTGTAGTGTCAAAATTCACACAAATTGGGCCCTTTAACTAGAAAATTAGAACAGATTTTTTAAGATTAAAATATTTTTATTTCCTAAATTGATTATTATGGAAATTACACAAAACCAGTGTCTTTTGAGCATCTATTTGTTGAGTTCTTCATAGATTTAATTATTAAAATCACAAGAAGAGGAAGGTAGCGAGTTCAAATAGTGAAGAGAGGCATATCCAAGCTTCCAATTAATTTCTCCAGAGTGGTAAAAACAACACTATGATAGAATGAGAGATTTGGAAAAATTTAGATCAATTTGATTAAATTGAGCTTGCGCTAGAAATTAGAAATAAGAAAAATCAAGTTTTGTGTTTTTGCTAAATTAACTAGTTGACAAATGAAATGGGAAAATGATATTTTTGAATTCAATTAATTAGTTGAAAAAATTTATTTAGAAGAAAATTAAAATCATTTGCCTTATTTAATATAGAAAAAAAATTAGAAAGATTATGTTCTTATTCGATTCTTGTTCTACACTCAAGAACTGAATTAAACTTGTCGGTTCTCGATTCGGTTCAGTTTGGTTTGGGTCTGATTCTATCCGATTCAATTCGGGAGTATTATCCAAACCTATTACGGTTTGAAATTGAAAAGAGAGAATTAGATATTAATTTCTAGTATTTTGTGTTTGGAATGACATAAATATTCATGAAAAGGTTAGATATAATTGAAGATAGAAGTATTTTTTCAGGAGTTATTCAGAAATAGGGTAAAAATCAAATATTTTAAAAAAGAGGATATAACTAACATTTGGAAGAAAAAGAGGCACACATGTAATTTCCAGTTCCATTTAATATAGAAAATAACAAAAAAAAAAAAAAGATTCTGTACTTTTTCAATCTTTCGATTCTTGGTCTAAACTTGAGAACTGAATTAGATCCTTCGGTTTCTGATTCAAATATCCCTTTAGGTATTTTAACTTAGAAGAATTACTCAGTTTAGATCCGATTCTATCTAGTTCAATTTGGGAGTTTTATCAAGGCCTATTAGGGTCTGAAATTGAAATGAGAGAAGTAGAAATTAATTTCTTGTATTTAGTGTTTGAAATGACATAAATATTTGTGCAAGAGGTTAGTTATAATTGAAAATGGAGGTATTTTTTCGGGAGTTATTCAGATATAGGATCAAAATCAAAGATTTTAAAAAAGAGGATATAATTAAACATTTGGAAGAAAAAGAGGTACTCAATATAATTTCCAGTTCCTCTCCTTCCCATACCTTCTTTATCTCAAACATGGAACTTCTAACGTTGTAGTGTCAAAATTCACACAAATTGGGCCCTTTAACTAGAAAATTAGAACAGATTTTTTAAGATTAAAATATTTTTATTTCCTAAATTGATTATTATGGAAATTACACAAAACCAGCGGTTTAAACATCACAATTCGAAAATTAGGTACCAAGTTTATTATATATAATTAGTCCACTCAATTCAATTAAAAATCATAATCATTTCCTCCATTCCTGCCTCACTCTATTCTGCTTCCTAATCTCTCTTTTCTCTCAACGGTAATCATGTCGCCTGTGGAAAATTATCTCCGACGCAGCAATTTTACCAATAGAGTTGAACGACTTGCAGGCGGCATCACCACCGAAAGATTTCTGGGTGTGGTGTCAGGGGCAATTTCTATTTTTTCTCTCTATATGCCTCCATTTCTCTACTTCGAACATCACTGTCGGAGATAGTGTTAGCACCGTGGCTCAATGCTCAAGATGCCAACACCGTAGAGGCATCGCTCTGGAGCAGCTATTGGCGCTATTGCAGTCTCGTCGATCGTAGTTGGTTTTAAATTCGACGGTTGTGCAGTGAGGTGGTGGTGCTAAGATTGTGTTGTTAGATGGTAGTCTGGTTGGATGTTGTGGTGGTGGTACTGCCAATGTGCGGTGGTTGGATACGATGTGGTGGTGTTAAAAAGAAATTTAAATCGAACAAAAAATTATTTATAATATGAAGAAAAAGAAATTTGAAAACAATTTTAAAAAAAATATAATAGAAACAAAATAATTCAGACAAAAGAAAGTTACGAAAATTAAATAAAGAATATATAAATATTATTTGAATAAAATTGAAAAAATTAAGTTTATCATAAAGAGAAAAGAATTAAAAATAATTTAAATAAAAAAATTTATATGATGAACAAAACAAATTAAAAAAAATCTCTCTCCATAACACGGAGAAAAAGAGAAAAGAATTAAAAAAAATTTAAATAAAAAAAAAAGAGTTTATATGATGAACAAAAAAAATTTAAAAAATTAAATTTCCCTCCTTCGTATTATGGAGAGAATTCTCTCTATATTATGGAGACATACTCTCCATCACATAACACAGAGATAATTCTCTTCATGTTTTGGAGAGTTCTCTCTCTGTGTATTGGAGAGAAACTCATCATTTTTTTTAAAATTTGTATTGTTCATATTATAAATAATTTTTTCTATTTAATTTTTTTAAATTATTTTCTCTTTATGATAATACTTAATTTTTCAAATTTTAATTAACTAATATTTATATTTTTTTATTCAATTTTGGTAATTTTGTTTTGTTTTTATTATATTTTTTAAATTGTTTTAAAATTTCTTTTTCTTCATATTATAAATAATTTTTCGTTCGATTTAAAATTCTTTTTGTTTTATGATAAAATGTAATTTTTTCATTAATTAAATAATATTTATTTTTATTTTTAATTATTTAAATTTATTTATAAATATTTTTTTTTGTATTTTAAATTTTTTAAATTCTTTCTTTTCTCTTTTTGATGAAACTTACTTTTTTTAATTTTAATTAAATATCATTTATATATATTCTTTATTTAATTTCCATAACCTTCTTTTGTTTAATTTATTATATTTTTTTGAAATTGTTTTAATTTCTTTTTTCTTCATATTATAAGTATATTTTTAGATTTAAAATTCTTCTTAATTCTTTTCGTTTTATGAGAAAACATATTTTTTTCAATTTTAATTAAATAATATTTAATTTTAATTATATCAATTTAATTAAAAAAAACTATATAAGAACCTATTTTTGCCTACAATTCTTTTGTTATTTTTAAATTTGTTAAATTATTTAGTTTTTTTTATTTATTAGTATTGGATTGAATGAAGTGAAGTGGTGTGTGAAAATGAAGAAATATTTCGATAAAGGTGGTATTTGAAGTGAAGTGGCGTGTGAAAATAGATTTGATTGAAAACAAGACATTTTTTGCTCCAACGATTTTTCAGTTAAAAAGTCATTTTGCTATGTGATAAAATGAAAGAATTCACTCTTCCTAACTAGAGTAACTTCCATTCCTTTTTTTATATAGTAGGGATTTTGCCTACCATTATTATTATGGGATTATTGAGAAGACAAATACAAGTAAGATGCTTTTGGCTTGTCAAAATTGACTTCAATGATAATTCCTATCTTACCCTTGATATGAACAATTATGGAAAAATGTCAACTATAAATTTGAGGGTAATTATGGTAAATTAATTACTAGAGGGAGGCAATAATTGTCTCCCCAATTTTTTAGTTAAATCATGTTAAAAAGCTTTCATATCACACACGTAATTACGTACAATTTTTCAACATGTGTGGGCCCATTGTGTGTTGGGAAATGGGCTGCTTTAATGTGGTCAGTAATGTATGTGGTGGAAAAATTATGTTCATCTTTGCTTTCCCATTTTCTTCTACTTTCTTGAATTTCTTTGGTTTCTAATTTTCTTTCTTGAGATAGTTAAAAAAAGGAGAAAGAGACGACCACACTGCAATTTCTTCATCTGGCGATTGCATTGATTTTATTCATCTTGTTGTGATTTCTAATCGATGAGTATAGTGGGTTGTTTTCTAACTTTTTTCAATTCGTCTTGTTGTGATTTCCAACGGATTTTTAATCTAACTGTGATTTCTTCATCATTTATGTGTACAGTTCTAATTTTGAGTTTGTTAAATTGACAAGTTGTGTGTTAATATTAACAGAGAGAGGTATATACTTTTCTCATTTAATTTATGTTTTCTGTGATTAAAATTGTCTATCTTTGTTATTGTTATTTTTTTTTGAATTTCAAATGGATTATTGGATTCATAGTGCTAGTTTTTTTAGTTCTTTTTTGATAAATTGATTTTATCTTTTACTTTTCTTTTATGATGGATTTTCGTGAGGCTTATATGTTAAACAGAGAGAGTTATATAATTTTTCAATTTAATTTTATGCTTTCTGTGATTAAAATTGTCTCATCTTTGTTATTGCTATTTTTTTTTCTGAATTTCAAATGGATTATTGAGTTTACAGTGCTAGATTTTTTTAGTTCTTTCTTGATAAATTGATTTTATTTTTTGCTTCTCTTTTATGGTGGATTTTCACGAGGCTTATATATTAGCTAGTTTTCCAAAGAGAAAATTTTGATTGGTTTGTGATTTACATTGAATCTATCTCTGAGGTTCATGTATTGATTCTAAGGAAATTTAAATTTAGTACTGAATTGCTAAAATTTTTGTAGGTGCCTCTTGTCGTGTTTATGAGTTAATATTTTGTTTTTTTTTTAATTTTCTATCTTTAGTTCAAGTTTAGGCAATCCAACTTCCATTCAGTACAAATCAGTTGCTAATTTTCGCAAATATTCATAAGCATGATTTGAATAAAAAGTTGTTCTTTGGCATGAGCATGACCTTATAAGCAAAGGACCCTTTTGTATCTATGAATTAGAATAGTCCTCTTTCTTATGTGTTGACAGATGAATTGAACACAAAATGAACTGCTCACATCAAGGTTGAATTTGTGTTCCTTTCTGTGATCTCTACTTTTTTGGATTGTATGTTTTTGTAGATGCGTTAGTGTCATCCTCATAAAGGGCTTAAAATATGCATAATTGGACCAAATTCTTTCATATTGTGATCAGTTCTCTTCTTATGAACTCCTCGTATATATAAAATTTTGTTAAATCTACATGTATAGAGAAGATTTATTTAGTCGACCTCAAATTTATTGGGTAAGATTTGATTTATTATTGCAAAGAGAAGGCAAACTCACATTGCATTTTGAAACTATTTGTGGTCATTACATTTGTATTACTAATTATGAAGGCTATTATACGTTTAGTCTCGAAATTGTGGAGTTCGCAATTTTCTTTTTAGGTTTCTTGAAAAAAAAACTTAGTGAGAATGTTAAAGAAGAGCTTCACTTAGATGATTTTAACTCATACAGCATGATTGATCTTCTGATAATAAAATACCTCATATTTCTCATGCTCACTTCTTGTATCGTAAAAATTGGCTTGAACTAATGGCTAAAGTACACTATTAAAAATAAAAACTAAAAGATATAAAATTTTATGGTTAATAATATTTGTAGCATCAAGTTCACTGCATTGTTATGCATATTCTCTCGGTGTTCTTGTTTATTATTTTGCCACATCATTGGTCAATTGGCAAGGCTTGTTCTATAGTAAAGCAAATCTTGATGTTTTCAATTTATGCATACATTGGTTCAATTAGAACTTCTCAAACCTTTGAGCTGAATGAACTTAGAGATATTCTTCTTGAGAATTCTCCAATTAGATGGCATACTTATACTCCTACAAATTGCCCAAATAAATGAGGGGATTTTGCTTGAAATAATCCTTCAGGCGAAATTGTGGCTAAGAGTAACTTGCTTCTTGTCTCCTCTACTATTAATAATCTTTCTAAGATTTCCATACTTTATTCCTCTGTTAGTAACTAGCTTCATGTTTCCTCTATTTTCTATGCTCACATATTTTTATTAGTCCATTTATTCACCTGAACTATGCATGTGAATCCTATAACTAAACTAGATACAAATAAAAAATGCAAGTGTAACTATAGTGATGATGAAGTAAATTGTAACATAATTTACTCCTCTTATGCTCTTCCTATATTTTTAATCATATTTCATATTTTATGAATTTTCTCTTCAACTATGTAATGCTTCTCTAAAAACATTATGTCTCCTTTTTCTATTAATTTTCTCAGATATCAACTTAGATTACAATACATCTAAAATCCAATTTCTTCTCTTCTTGTTGGCAGGTAATGTGCAATGTTATTTTTCATTCACTATTTTTCTCTTACTTTTGGTCAAAAATTAAGAACCTTTCAAATAGGGTAATTGACACAAAACGTCCCTACCTTTCATTTTGATTGTGGAAAATGTCTATACTTTTCATTTTTGACATTTTTGCCCTTATTTCAACATTTGGTTGCGCAAAACATCATTTTCCCTATTTTTGAATGTAAAATGACCATTATACCCTCTTATTTAAAACAAAAAACCAAAAAAAGAAAAAGAAAAATAAAGCAGAAATTGCAATCATATTCCCAAACATTTTGAAAAAATATAAATCAGTTCTATAAATTATAAAAATTAAAAAAATCGTCTCTTTCTTCTCTCATCTCCCCTCCCTCCTCTACCACCAAAACTCCACACTCCTTCAAAATCTTCATGTACCAGAACACCCAAACTAATGCTACGATCCGGAACCTAATCCATGCCGCTAAAAGGTTCCTCCGCCAGTTTTTCCTAACTTTCCTCGACCTGATATACTGGGAATAATAATGGTGAAACTTATAACCAATTTTCATAATCAAATCCCACAATTTTATCCATATCTACCCTGCACCACCAAGCCAATTGGTCATGGTAGTCATGACTCCACCTTTACTCAGCAAATTCAAAGAAATAAGAGACAAAAACCAGCAACATGACATCAAAAGTTGATACGTCATCTTCAAGCCAAATCCAATTACATGGAATAAACTCATCTAACAAAGAAATTAACCAGGAAAAGCAACTTCAAACAATATCAAATTGAAACCCTTTCTGACTCTAGCTATATTCATATCAATCTAACAATATCAAATTGAGCCCCTTCTGAATTCTTGCTATTGTCATGTGAATCTAAAAGCTCCCACACCGTCAACGCTCCACGACCCTCCATGCTGAAGACCAAGAATTGAACACCCACATTGAAGGAAGAATCAAGAACTTTCTAAGATTCCAGCTTTCTTCAATTCCCTACGACTTCCTATAAATATTCTAGCTATCCACAAAAAACCCAATTGGAGAAATATATTGAAACAAACTAAGCTAAGATTCTTTTAAGAATAGATATCAAATAAAAAAAAACCAACAAAGAACTTGACAACACAAATTGCCACAAAGGGTCTTGATAGAATCTTGAAATCAAACTACTCAAACATGTGGGTGTTTTAGTTTTTGAATTTCACCCTCAATTTCCAGCCTATTTAATTTAAAAATAAGTAGATTACAGGTGCACTAAGCAGTAATAGCTATAATTGGGGTCTCGATTGGACTTTTGAACGGAGCTTGGTAGGTTTCGAAGAGGGAAGTGAGAGCTTCAAGGTGGTATGTTGGTCCGACGCCCAAGGTGGTCGGAGGGTGGAGTTTTAGTGGTGGAGAAGGAGGGGAGGAAGAGGGAGAGGAGAGAAGAAAGAGATGGTTTTGTTAATTTTTATAATTTATTGTACTGATTTATATATTTTTAAAACGTTTGGGAATATGATTGCAATTTGTGCTTTATTTTTCTTTTCTTTTTTTGGTTTTTTGTTTTAAATAAGAGGATATAATAGTCATTTTACTTTCAAAAATGGGGAAAAGGATGTTTTGCGCAACCAAATGTTGAAATAAAGGCAAAAACATCAAAAAATGAAAGGTAAAGACGTTTTTCACAATAAACATGGAAGACATGGACGTTTTTCACTATTTTCCTCTTACTTATGGTCAAAAATTAAGAACCTTTCAAATATTTGTAATTTGACTAATTTTCTCCCAACAAATTTTCTTCTATGCAATTTTTTTTTGTCTATGTTGCTATATATTTTACAAAAAATGCACTCCATATTATGTTGGTTCTAAAATTTTTACCTATTGTTGCCATTTAATCATACTTTCATTATCTTGGGTATGGATTCTTCTACTCCAATGTTCATATTTAAACTATGTATGACGTAACATATATGGTAATAGTTTTTCTTTTTCTTCATGTGGTTGTTGTTGCTTACATTCTGCTCCAAGTACTTGATAATTTTTCTTCCTTTATTGATTGACATAATGGAACCATGTGTTCATTGAGAGTTCCGTTTGTGTAACATTCAAACTATTTTTAAAACTATAAGTCAGTCACATGATGCATTAATTCATCAACAACGAAATCAAAGACGAAGAGATTGACGACATCAAGCTGAAACTGGATTCATTAATCATCATAAAAGAGTAATTTAGCCTATGTTATCTACAAATAATAACTCTCACGTTGTCCATGTACACGAACCTATAGCATACCATCATTCTAAGCCTTCCATTTCTAACAATGAAGCAATGAACATATGCAATACTGAATTACAAGAAAGTTCTAATCAATTAAATGTACCATGTATGCATTACTGACATGCACATATTGTAATGATTGTGGTTCAAAAAAAATTCTATAGAGAAAGTAAAGGTTTCTGTTGTTCTGATGGGAAAGTTTAACTCAATGTGTTTGATCTACCAACCAACTATACAATCTATTTACTTCTAAAGAATCTGCATGTACGGAATTCAAAAAAATTGTCTGGGGATATAATAATCAATTTGCATTCACTTCATTTGGGGTAAAGTATGACAAAGAACTGTTTAAATCATACAGAGGTATCTACACATTTAGGGTTCAAGGTCAAGTATATCATTACGTAAATCCACCTATGCCAGAAAATAATACGCCTTCTTATATGCACTTATATTTTTATGACACAGGTAACAAAGTTAAGAATCGTATGAAAATTTCGAAGAATTTTGTTCAATCTTTTTGATTAGTTTAATTGAAATCCTTAAATTAAAACCGTATAGTAGATTCTTTAGGTCTTTAAGTAATATAACGAATTTGCATGATCATCGAATACAAATAAGATGTGATCTGGGACTTGATCAAAGAGTTTTCAATGCTCCTATGACGTCTCAAGTTGTTGTTGTATGAGTCGAAGACGATGAAAATGCAAATGTTCGTGAGACATTACTATTTATAGCCATTTTGGTGATTCACATAAGGTTCATTACTACTGAGGTTGTTATGATCCTTTACGATATCCTTTACTTTTTTCATATGGAGAATCTGGTTGGCATTAAGGCATTAAGAGATGCAACAACAAATATTTTCAGTCTCAACATGTGTCTGATGTAGATGGTTTTCCTAGTACAGTAACTTTCGCTTTTGAAATTATTGAAAAAGAGAATAAAGGTTTATGCATATATTTTTTTTATAGTTCAAATTTCTACAATGTAAATTAATAAATGAGTATATAATTTTGACCTTTTTCGTCATGCAGTGCTTAATGGAACGAAAAAACGGTCTCAGGTCTCTTGTTGAGAATACTATTCATACAAATTCCAAATTAGGCTATCTGGTAAGTCTTATTACTGCACACTTGTAGATTATTTCAACATTTTGTTGTGGATATGTATGTTAAGATTGAAATTGCTAGGTTAGACTATTTTCCGAATAACTAAAAAAAATCCATGTTGAACTATATCAAGGTATTGTAACTAGTGTTGAAAATGGGGAAATGAGAGGGTACAAAATTGGAAGAAAATTTTTCCTACCACAATCATTTACATGTGGGCTTAGAAACTTGCTAAGAAGATACATGGATGTGATGTCTATTGTGTAGCATTATAGAAAATAAGACAATTTTTTTACTAGGACATGTAATCCAAATTGCTTAGAGTTTACGCAGGAACTAAAGCATAATGATGAAGTTCAAAATCGATTAAATCTAATTGCACGTATATTTTAAGCAAACTTAGAAGAGTTAAGAAATTATTTATACAAAAAAAAATAAATCTTAGGCCCTGTTGTTGCACATGAATATACGATTGAATTTAAAAAACGGGGCTCCTTCATGTGCATCTATTATTGATTTTCAAATCTGGCCATAAAATTTGTTGTGTTGAACAGGTCAACACGATAGTATGTTCTAAAATTCCTGACAAAAATATATACCCTTATCTTTATTTTGTTATTGTTAAACATAATATGCATGTCCTTGTGGAAACCTTAATCCTAAAAGTGTATACATGGAAGAAATTAAAGGTTGTAAAAATAAATACCCTAGGGATTATTGCAATATAACTACATTTGGTGATAACTCATATCCGTTATATAAGCGTAGCAATAATGACATCTCTGTTAAAATTAGAGGTCAAATGTTGGACAATCGCTAGATTGTACCATATAAACCTTATTTAATTGCGAAATTTGATTGTCATATTAATGTTGAAGTATGCTCTTCTATTAAAGTTGTAAAATATTTGTACAAATATGTATACAAATGATATGATCGTATTAATTTCATAATTGGCATAAATGAAGTAGAGAAAGAAATTGATGAAATTTCAGCTTATCAATTTGCTAGATAGATATCTCCACTTGAAGCTATGTGGAGAATTTTTCTTTCAATTTGTTAGAAAGTTGTCCTACTTTTTATTCTTTACGGCCTCATATTGAAAATCACCAATAAGTTACATATAATAGTTATGATAATTTATCTACTATCATTGAGAACGAAAATACGAAGAGAACAATGTTGATAGAAATCTTTCGAATGAATCAAACAAGTGAATTTACTCGAACATTGTTGTATCGAGATTTTCCTACACATTTTGTTCGGAATACTAATATAAAAATTTGGACTCCGAAAAAGAAGCAAATTGTTATAGGATGAATTGTCACAGCAAATCCTTTTGAAGGAGAATGCTATTTTCTCTGCATTCTTCTTAATCATATTCAAGGACCAACATCATTTCTTGATTTACGAACTTTAAATGGGGTAACTATTACAACTTATATAAAGGCTATACTTCTACATGGTTTATTAAGCGGAGATAATCATTGTAAAGAATGTTTATTTGAAGATATTGTTTACAAAATGCCAACTTCTTTAAAATGACTATTTGCTATACTACTTACGCTTTGCAACCCTAATCATCCAAAATTACTATAAGATAAATTTAATGCTTATATGACAGATGATTATCTACATGAAAATATACCTACAGAATTGCTAAAGTACATGCTCTACAGGATATTGGTGGTCTTCTAAAATCATTGGGTAAAATCATAAATGATTATGAAATAGTTCCATTCAGTGTAAATATAGATGAGAACGAAAGGTTGAGAAGAATGGTTATAGATGAGATGATCAATTTGGATATCAAAGGAGATTATGCTTGTGCAGCGAGTTTAAATAAAGAATTACAGTTTGCATATGATGCGATTATGGAAAAAGTTAAATTAGAATCAAGTGGTGCTTTCTTTATTGATGGTCTAGGTAAAATATTTTTATATAAAGCATTTCTTACTGCTGTGGGATTTCAAAATTTGATTGCTTTAGAAACTGCACTTCTGGAGTATCTGCATCTCTATTACCTGGAGGTTGAACAACTCATTCTAGATTTAAAATTTCTTTAGATACATATGGTGAAGTAAATTACTTTGTTAGCAAGCAATTTGCTTTAGGAACATTACTCAGAATGTGTAAGTTAATAGTTTGGGATGAAGTACCCACGGTGGATCGTTCTTCTATTGAAGCTGTAGATAAAATGTCGAGAGATATTACCGATTGCAATTTGCCTTTCGGTGGCAAAGTGGTTATTCTCGGAGGAGATTTTCGACAAGTTTTACCAATTGTGTCGAGAGGGAAAAAAAAAAGATATAATGAAAGCTAGCTTAGCCTTTTCTGACATATGACCTTTGTTTATACATCTACCATTGATTGAGAATATGAGGGTTAAATTGGATCCCACATTTTGTGATTATTTACTTAGAATTGGAGATAGAACAAAAGAAGATACTTGTAACTACATCAAGCTTCCAGAGAATATCACTTTACGATTTGAGGACAAAATTCAGTCTCTAAAAAATTGATAAATTATTATTTCCCAAATATTGAAGTGTGTGATGGCAAATCGAGTTATTTTTATGCCCACAAATGAATGTGTTGATCATATTAACAGAATTTTACTCGAACAAATTCTAGGTCTAATTTTCACATATTTTAGCTTCGACGAAACACTTGAGAAATGATAATAGAGCTTGCCAAGAAGATTTTTTGAATAGTTTGACCCCATATAGTATTCCACCTAATGAATTGAATATTAAGGTAAATTTTCCTACAATGTTATTGAGAAATATTAATCATTTTGAAGGCTTATGCAATAGGGCACGCCTTACTTATCGAGAATTTGAGAAGAATGTAATTCTGCTGAAATCACAACCGGTGAATATTGTAAAAAATATATTTTCTTATTGGGATTCCTTTTATACCTCTTAAGACAGATCGAAACTCAATTCCATTTAAAAAAACTCAATTTTCAATTAGACCATACTTTACAATGGCAATAAAAAAAATTATAGGGCCAAACAGTTGATTTTGTTGGTTTGTATTTTCCAGAACCCCTTTTTTTCATGGTCAACTTTATGTAACATTATCATGAGCTAGAACAAGTACAAAGATAAAAGTTTTGGTGAAACCATCAACTACTGAAAACTTACACAATACATGTACTAAGAATGTTGTCTACAAGGAAATCCTTTCTTTCATACATTCGTAGAGTTATAACTTGGCTTCCTTGTTCATTATTGAAAAACTTCATGAATTTGTGCAATTAAAGTCATCGATGAAGCTATCAAATTTGCATGGAATAACTTACAAACAATTGGAAAAAAAGATGAAAGTGTTATCAGAGAAGCTCATGAGGTAAGTGATTTATTGTTTTACAAATAGCTTTCTTTTAATCTAATGCTTTATGTATTATTTCATCTCACTTTTCCGCTGTACATAATTCTAATGTTCACACACACACACACACATATATATATATACATATACATATGTATATGTATATACATATACATATGTATATGTACATATACACATATGTATATGTATATGTACATATACACATATGTATATGTATATGTATATACACACATGTATATGTATATGTATATGTATATACATATGTATATGTATATGTATATAATATATGTATAGACATATATGTATATATATACATATATGTATATAGATATGTATGTATATGTATGTATATATATATATACATATATATATATATACATACATATACATATGTATATGTATATGTATATACATATGTATATGTATATGTATGTATATATACATATACACATGTATATGTATATGTACATATACACACATGTATATGTATGTATATATACATATACACATGTATATGTATATGTACATATACACACATGTATATATATATACATATACACATGTATATGTATATATATATATATATACATATGTATATATATGTATACATATACATATGTATATACATATATGTATATGTATATATATATACATATACATATGTATATACATATGTATATACATATGTATATGTATATATACATATACATATGTATATACATGTATATGTATATATACATATACACACATGTATATGTATATACATATACATATACATATGTATGTATATATACATATACATATGTATATGTATATGTATATATACACACATGTATATGTATATACATATGTATATACATACATATGTATATATATATACATATATTCATGAGTTTACTCCTTAGATAAGAAATTCTTTTTCGAATATTGTAGTTATTGACATTTCGTATATTAACCAAATAATTGTTTATACTTTTATCCTTAAATATTCTTGTTCTTTTATTATTATTAATTTTTACAAGTTTATTTTCCTATTCATAATTAGCTTATTCGTTTTTCAAATTCTAATTATTCATCTTCACAATTAGTTTTTGAATTTAGCAAAAAATATTTCACAAGCACTTCAATGGCAGACTGTGGACGAAATGTTTGCATGTTGGGTGACACATATTCTTACTTGTGTTCATTTTCAGAAAGCAAATCTCATTCAAATGTGTTCCACATCTTTTTATTGACCTTCTAAATAGTAATATTATTATTCTCTCGTGCTTTAAATTCTATTAAACCATTCTAATTTCATTCATTATAATACTATGACTCAAAATTCTAAATGTCTTTTCTTTCATGATTTATAGTTTTTCCAAACACAATTCTTCAACGATCAATGGCCAATTCATCACCTGGAGAAAAAGAGTTGAAGATAGTTGGTCGAACATTGAAATGAATAGTTTCAAGGTACAATTTACCATATTAAGTAACATTAAGAGAATATGATACGAATTTCTACCCTAACCAAACAAAAGAATAATATAAATATTTCTTCAAGTTTTATTACTAATTCCATTTATTTTATTTTATTATCTCTACAAACCGGCATAAACACATTTTGCCCTTCTTTTACCATTTTTCCTGCTTTTTTATAGTCTTTTCTCGTCTCTTTTTCCTTTCAGTAAAAAGATTTTAAAAATCCTTTAATCTATTTGAGATTTAACTTACCATATTTGAACAATTCGTTTTCAATTTATTTTTATCATAGATGGCCCCGGTTATTGCAAATATGGGTAGAGCAAGTATTCCTCTCTGTCGGACAATCATACACATTTTTGGTGAGTTTCTATTTGTTGTTAGTAATGTTATAATTTTTGAAGTAATTGTAAATTTATGAGTTGTTTTGCCATTTGATCAATATTACAATCTTCAATTTTTAATTAATTTTAAGTTCTTTTAAGATATAGGAATTTGAAAACATTGTCTTTGATGACTTCTACACTTCGACATTTCTTTTCAACAATTTGTATCAATTTTATCTAGGAAAATTCTACTTGTACATAATTATTGCACATAATGGTGCCCATAATGTGATGTGATAATCATCCGGTTGTTGATGTGCAAGTATGAGATTTGAATTAAATGTTGGATCCAGTGCCACGTATAATTATGAACACAATTATGTAGACAATTATGTACATGTAGCACTCCCCTTTTATCTAAGGGCCAATCCTAAATTGGGGAGAAAGTTTGAAAATGTTGTTGACAAAGTTTGATTTCCAACCATGTGTGATAATTTCTCTAATTTAGTTTGGTAAAACCTCTAGGTATTCTCATGTGATGTAGTGGATAGGAAATGTAGTTTTGCTAGAGATCTTTGTCTTCCTTAGTTCATTGTGAGAATTTTTATGCTAGAGTTACTTACTTACTTATTTATTTATTTCACAACTGCATAAGACAAAATGCACTTTACGATAATCCAACACATTTAACATGATAATACTACCTTCAAAATAACCAAGCCATTGCACGGGCAAAGTCTAATGATGAATAAAAAGGGGAGTGAATTAACCAAATGGTCACTGAACTTTGTAAAATATTTCTACGAAGTCATTGAACTTTAAAAATCAACTAATTCATTACTGAACTTTGCAAAAGGTTTTCACGAGATTACTTAGTTTTAAAAATCATCTAATTCATCATTAAACTTTGCAAAAGATTTTCCAGGAATCACTATATCGATGGAAAACTTGTTGTAAAGTTCAATGATCTTGTGAAAACTTTTTGCAAAGTTCAGTGATGAGTGAGATGATTTTTAAAGTTCAATGACTCTGTGGAAATATTTTGCAAAGTTCAGTGATGAATTGAATGATTTTTAAAGTTCAGTGACACCGTGAAAACTTTTTGCAAAATTCAATGACCATTTAGGTAATTTACTCATAAAAAGGGCAACAATCAACTCACAAACATTTAATTTGAGACTTAGTTACAACGAAATTCCTTTTGAGTTCAAACAATTAACTCACAAAAATGTTTTGTTATATTTTGTATTTTTTTATGAGATATATATTTATGATGGAGTCTCATTATCATCAAATCTAGACAAATTGTATGTAATTGCACAATTTTCCCATAACAATTTAAAAATATCAGCAATTAATTTAGATTGATGATGATTGTTATAAAAAAATTAATAAAGTATCACTCAGAGCCCTATTTAGTGGGATTAAAATCAAAATTTTAGTAGATTTTGATAAAAATTAATAAATTATTTGATTAAAAAATTGTGGGTCCTATAAAATATGTGATTGAAATTAATTGTTGACTTTGATTTAAACTAAAATTTGTATTTTAATTTTTACCAAACAGGGCTAAATAAAGAAATATACTACGAACCATATTAAAGTCATTATATAACATAATTCAAAGGCAATCAAATTTATTGCATTAATAGTCAAAAGGAAAATTAAAAATAAAGAAATATACTACGAACCATATTAAAGTCTTTATAGAACATAATAAAGGCAATCAAATTTATTGTATTCATAGTCAAAAGGAAAATTAATTTTCGGTCCTTTAAATTATCATAATTCATAGTATTAGGAATATGGTGCGGGATAGAATAGACGTTAATTTGAAGTTTATTAGGTAAGAGTAACCAATCTGGATCCACATGCCACTTGCAACGTGGGCTCTTTGAATGAGAGTGAGCTGTCCATGACCTTGATGATCCGAATCCTAAAAGAAAGATAAAAGCCAGAGAGGATTTTGATTTTCACGTACAGCCACCACCAGATAAACACTCACTACTTGTTTTCCTTCATTTACCACCGCCTATAAATCTACACCTACCCACCAATTCAGTTTGCAGTTTCATTGAAAAGGGACTTCTCTGTGTGAAAACTTGAAGGTCGAAGGTGCTAAAATGGCAGATGAGGGCACATTGAATTGCATTGATATTCTTTTGGCTATTCTTCTGCCTCCCCTTGGTGTCTTCCTTAAGTTTGGTTGCAAGGTTTCCTATCTTTTACCTATTCTTTAATTCTATATCTAGTTGCATGGATCTCTTTACTTGTATGTAGGGGTGAACATAGTCTGGTTTGATAGATGATGATAAGTCTGAGTCTTGATAAACTTGTGTTTTGTACAATAAACACATTTTTAGAACCTGTTTGGGAATGATTTTTCTCTCAAAAAATTGATTTTTTGACCGTTATTTCATTATTTCAGCCGTCATATTTGACTTCTTCTCTCACATGTGGACCCCACTTTTCTCCTAACGGTCAAAAAATTAATTTTCAAAATCGCTTCCGAACAGGCTCTTAGAGGTTGAATTATAATAAAGAATTGCATTGTAAGCATAATTTAATTCATCGTATAATTTTTCTCCTTATGAAAAATGGTTGTAGGTTGAATTCTGGATCTGTTTGCTGCTGACCTTATTCGGTTACATTCCTGGAATAATCTATGCTATTTATGCCATCACCAAAAATTGATGAATCCATGGTAAGATCATATTGCATTAATAATGATTAAAATAGTATGCTAAACTGGATACGAATAAACATATTAAGTAAAAGTGATGTAGGGCGTGGAGCTTTTGAAAATCAAAAGCCGTTTTTAAGACTAAAAAGTTACTTTTGAAAAGTTAAAACCTGCTTGTAAAGCTAAGAAACTGCTTCTAGAACATATTTGGATATTTCTTGCCATACTAAAAGAATTTTTAAAAGAAGTTTACTTAAGAAAACTCTTCTACAAGAAGTAGAGCTTGTAAATAAATGGTTATTTTTATAATACAATTATATTCAATCTCACTTCCCAAACATGCTATAAAATTTTAATTTCTCTAGTAAAAGTATATAAAAATATTGGAGAGCAATTCAATTAATGATGTATCTCATTCAATCTTGTTTGACAGGTAAGTTGAGGACAATGGCGATGAGCTTGATGTTGTTACAATGATGTTAGTCCTATTCGTAATTTCTTTGTATTTATGTAGAATTTACTTTATCACCCTAAATTGTGTCATGAGGTGATTTATTATATTGTCTTTGTTTGGTTCATTTTGTAACTTTGGAAGTATTACATTTCTTTTATGTCGTTTGATTATGGTATATTTGTCTTGTTTCTTTATTAACTTTTGTCGAGTATATATTACCATTGTCGTACTAAGAATTGTTAAGTGGATTTATAGTATGGAAATGTAACGATTTTTGTTAATCAACGGAGAGCATACACGCACACACTTAAAAAGTGCGATAAGGAAAACCCAGTGAAAATTGTGATTGATTCATCCAATTCCTTGTTGAATCAGCTGGTCGACCGGGTTCCGTTCCGGTTTTAGAAAATTCAGTTTTCAAGCAATAAGCTGGACCAGTTGCCATATCAATTTTCACATTTACATATTGCCTCGTGAAGATGAAGAACAATTACTTTGTGCCAGGACATAGAAATTCATTGAGACTAATTCGGCGGAATAAGCCATTGTACAACATGCTTGACAATGGTGTAGGTGTCAAAAAAGTGTTGATGAGAAAGATAAAGTATTTTTCTAACTGTCCAAGGATAACCTACCACGTAGCATGTTGTCAAACTTGTTGTAAAAATCATTGTACAACAAGCATGATTCTAATTCGTCTCTATACCTATTCATCTCTACGACACAACACATTTCTGAATCAGAACTAAAGAATGGGTATAAAAAATTCATGGGAAAATGGCTCGAATGGAAATAACACATTAGGAAAACAATGTGTTTGGGTTGATTGTTAACACTACAAGAAAATTTCCATACATCCACACTCTATGACATAAATAATTTCTTGTCAAGATTATATATATAAAAATCTTTCGAGTTTCAAATTCGTATTAACAATTTAAATTATCCGATTAATTTCTTTTCCAGAACAAAATGAATCAAAATATTGCTTAAGCTTTTTACAATGTTTTTAAGCCATATAGTACAAGATAATGAAAAATAATTTTTTAAGCATTAATATAAATTTTCTACTATTTTAAAAAGCTATTACATCTCCTACTTTATTGTTAAAGCAGATACACATGAAACCAAACACCAATGGTTACAGAATGGTTAAACCATGGACAACGATAATATCAAATATTTCTACTCATGTAATAAACAATATGATTGTATATGACAATCGTCGCAATTTTAAACAGTTATATAGAAGACACGGATATAATGTTATCAGCTTTGAACAACCGTATGACTATCAAAACCACTCCAATTTTGGACACCTTCAATTTTCTGGAAACATGAAAGGACTATATGATGCCGTATGACTTGACATAGATTTTGAATCAAAAAGATCATGGATTATTAGCTTAGCACAATTGAACGTTACATACAGATGGATTTTATGGATGGTTGGGTACTGAAGCCGTCCATAGATCTCTAGGAATAATATGTTGTAACTTGAGCATGGACAAGTATGATATCCCTACTGTACATATACAAAAACATGAGGCTAAGATCACTCATTAGTATTGATCGATTTGAGAGAAAACAAACTTGATGCTCCAAAAATTTCAAGGAGCACAAAATACAGATGTGTGAAACGGCTAATCTACAAAGCAAATGAACAAGAAGTGACATTAGTATTCATAATACTTCAGCTACTCTATTCATATAAAGGAGAATGCTTGTTGTACATTCCCAGTTACATATTTTTTCTGCAAATTGATGAAGTATCAAAAAGATAATGGAAAAGGTTATTTTATTTTATTTTTTAATTTGATTGATGATATTTTGACCCAACCAAATCTCGCCACATCATTTATTGATAAATAAATTTGTAAGTTGTAATATACATGTTGTAAGTATTATGCCCTAGGTCCAATCAACTTTGGACATAAATACTTTTATATATAATTAATGCAATTAAATGACAGATCTATTATTTAATTAATAGACAATTAAATAAATAATAGAGTCCGTAGATTCAAATATTTGTAATTTGTTAATCACAAGGAGTTGTAATTGTGAGATTCAAATTACATCTGATTGAATCTTAAATCATCCGTGGTCGTAAGTAATAACGAGATACGGATATCGTTATTACGGATAGACCATCACGTGTGGCATTTCTTACTTATGAAGTAAGTAGCTGATCTCACAAGTTAAATTGTGGTGAAACTTAAATGAACACGTGGATGTTTTGTTATAGAACAAAACATTAGAGACCCGTCGAGAGATTCCACATGGATAACTATCTGAGTGTCAGTGGTTAATCTCTAACATTCGGTAGTGGAATTGGTCCTTTAACTTGAGGTCGTTATGGTACCTTATATGAGAACAGTCATACTTTGGCGGTGTTGGATGTTGCTCTGAAAAGGGCTGCTAATACGACATCGTTCGGGTACGTTAAGAATCGTATGAAGGTTGTGATTGATCAATAAAGGATTCGTCACTCTTAGATAGTAGGAGATTATGATCTGCGTTTCATTCAATTAAGTCGATGATGAAATCCTTGGCCAAGGTGTACTCATAAGTCGAAAAGGAGTTTTCGACTTATATTGACTTAATAGTGGACTGAAAGATATGATCGATGATCGAGATTGACACAATTCCATATCTCGTAATTGATCGGATCATATTGACGAAGGGATTATAGTTTCAGGGAAAACGAACGAATTTGGTTTTGTCATACCACGTGACATTTTTCGTCACATGTATTGCCCTGATACATTGCTAGATGTCAATCAGGGACGGAGAGTGTGAATTGACGATAAATTAAAATGGTGTTTTAATTTATCAATTTTGATTAGATCAAAATAATATTTCACGTCGTGAGGTATCGTGGTCGAGAACCTAATGTGTCGCACACAAAAGAGAATTGGAAGATTGGAAATTGTCAATTGGTTAATTTAACAATCGTTGGATAAATTAATTAATTGGATTTGTTATTTATATTCCCGAATTAATTAATTTGATTAATTAATTCACGGGCCGAGTTTAATTAATTGGATTAATTAAATATTGGACCGGATGGAGCCGAGCCTGTTTGAGTTTATATAAATATATAGCTAGGGTTTGAGGTCCATATGATTTTCATTATTCTTGCTGGTACAAGGAAAACCCTAAAAGCTACAATCTTATTCTCTGTGTGGATCACCATTGGAGGTTGGACAATTGGACAGCTGTGGTGACGAATCAAGGTTGATGGAACGAAAAGAAAAGTAAAAGGATTGCAGAATTCTTCAAAAGTACAATCCTTATCACAATTTCTATCTAAACACAAAGGCGATTCTTGGTAGGAATCGAAAATTATTTTAAATTCCGCTGTGCATGTATAAGTAGATTCCCAACACACGTATCAGAGCCTACTTTGTGTTTGTTAGAAATTGATTTGCATATTATTGAAATCAAAAGTTGATTATTCATGTTTTATTGTTTCTAGCAATTGAAGATTTATTTTGTGTTCAAAATTGTTTTGAATATAAAAAAAAAATAAAAATTGTAAAACTGAAAATCGGCAACTGTTGCCGATAGGAAGAAGTCGCCGCTGCGCGTCGCAGAGGCAACGGTTGCCGCTGCACCAGGCAGCGGCGCCTGCTGCCTACACAGCAGATTGAAAACGCTGCTCTGTGACCAGCGTTTTCATGCTGCTGTAGCGGCAAAAAAAACGGCTTTAGGGTTTTCAGAAAACCGGGTGACAGATTTGGAGGCGGGGGCCTCAGTTGTAATTTTTGAAATTGTAGGCCCCCGCTTGCAATATTATGAAAGGGGTCAAGTTGTAATTTTAAAGAAGGACTGCTGTGCAATTTTATAATCTTGAGGGCCCTGTTGATAACTTGCCAAGGGGTCAGTTTGCAATATTTTAAAAGGGGACTTGTTCTACAATTTTAAATTTTGGAAGGGTCTGATGTTAATTTCAAACTTGGGTCAATTTGCAAGTTTTCAAAATGGTTTTGAATTTCAATTTTGAAATGGTTTTAAAATTAATTTTAATTGGGTTCGACCCATAATTTTGATTTTGACCCAAATTAAAATTTTATTTAAAATTGGCGACTTTTTTATATTTTTGTTAAAATTGGATTTTGACTTAAATATTAAACTTTGACCCTAAATTGAATTCTATTTTATTTAGGAGTTTTATCCTAAATTAAAATCTTAATTCAATTTAAGTTAGAATTGGATTTTGATTTAGTGTTTAATTAAAATTTGATTTTAATTAAATTATTCACCCAAGGATATTTTAGATATTAGAATTAGATTCTAATTTGACGTTTAATTAAAATTTGATTTTAATTAAATTGCCTCGCCCTAAATTTCTTCTTGAAATTAGAGTTGGACTCTAATTTGGTATTTAATTAAAATTTTGATTTTAATTAAATTAATTCACCCTTAATTATTGGAATTAGAGTTAGACTCTAATTTTTTTATTTAATTAAAATTTGATTTTAATTAAATTCCATTGCCTTAAAATGTGAAATTAGAGTTTGACTCTAATTTGATTTTTAATTAAAATTTGATTTTAATTAAATTATCCCGCCATATAATTGTTGAATTAGAGTTAGATTCTAATTTGTTATTTAATTAAAATTTGATTTTAATTAAATATTCTCGCTGATTAAATAATCGATTAATATGATTAATTAATCATTTAATTAGTCCGATTTGTCTAAAAAAGTTTAGACAACTTGATTGCTAGAAACTTGAAACTTATTTGCATATAATATTAGATATTATATAGGTATACATTTATGTGATGAATGTATTATTAGTGGACGATTATGGACTCGACCATATGGATGTGTTGAATGGTTAATTTTTATTTTGTCGTTTTGAGCCTGCGAGCCGTTATTATTGTTATTATTTTGGACCTGGGAGTCCATTATTATTATATGGGCCTGCGAGTCCAATTTCATTTAGGCCTGCGTGCCAATTAGTATAGGATACATGTTGGAATTGGACTAATTGAAGAGACAAGAAAAGGTGGAGACCATGGAGATGGTGCATTAACACTGTTCAATGCTATACCCCCTAGGAATTGACCAACTAGTCTTCCTTATGGCTCAGGAAGACTAGATAGTAAAAGTCCATTATCGTCCACACTATTATATTATGTTATATATTTATTTATTTGTATAGTAGATGTATAATAATAAATATATATGATTGTATTGTTGTTGATGAGACTCATGAATGCAAAATCCCTCTATAAAATATTAAGTCACATTTGTAATCGCCTTCCATCATTATAGTGAAAAATCAAAGTCCCAAATCGTCTTAGCTTGTTGAGTACGCTCAAGGCTGGTCCATTTGGAATATGTTTGACACTATGAAATATTTGATATTTCTGAATGATGAGTTTGACTTAACTAAAATTTATCTTTTGTTGAGTACACTCAAGGAGATAAATTTTAAAGGCATGTTAAGTTAACACATAAGATGTGTGAAAACAAAGAGTTGTCAGCTTAATGATCTAGGGTTGTATGGAGATACAATTGATAATAGTATCTACCCAAATATTTCATTAGGGCTTGTTGAGTACACTCAAGGTCTTAATATAATAGATGGGATCCCAGCCCACTGGGAGTAAAGCATAGACTCTATAAATTTATGTAAGAGGGTCATAAATTTTATTTAAACAGTGGGAGGATAATTAATTTAATAATAGTCCATGTTAAATTAATTGATGCATTTTATATATTATTCTTTTTCTTTTCGTCATTTACATTTATTGAATCGTAAGTAACCATGAGCATTTGAAAGGCATACTGGATGCCAACAACCAAATTAAATCATTTGATTGACACTGCAATTTGAGAATTGTTCTCAAGCATAAGAAAGTTGGTTGTCTTTAAGTAGCTATTTTCCAGAGACACCTGATGATGACTCAACTAAGGAAAATGTGGCTACTATAATAAACACAGTGATGAGATAGTATTGCACGCATGTGATGCTTGCAACTATGTCACTGAGTTACAAAAGCAAGTTGAGAGTATAGATGTTAACACATAATTCTTCATTACAAAGAGTTGTATGATAATAATCATGTGTGGAATGATATGAGACTTCCAAACAACTATACCGGTACAAAATGACAGAGTAATCTTCAATCGATGCTTAGACACTGAAAACGATTGATGTTGAGAAATGCCTCAATTGAGTTCAATCATAAACAATGAACTAAGTAGTGACTTGGTTCTGCAATCTCTGTCAGAGAAAGCTATTCATAACTAGTTATGAATTTAACGTGAATAAGCTCAAATGCACAATTATTGAGTTACTTAAACATGCTTAAGACTGTTAAGCCCAACATTAAAGTTAATAATGGGCAAGTCATTGATTCCTCTAAAGATATTAAGAGGAAGTCTAAGGGGGCTTTGTGAAAGCGTCCAATATGGTTAAGATCGTTAAAGCGAAGGACAATACCAAATCTAATGACCTTTGGTTTCATTATAGAATGAAAGGTCATTGGAAGGAATATTGCGTGGCTTATAGCTACTTCACTATTTTCTTAGGTATTTGATACCAGATGTAAATCTCATATTTATACAAATATGGAGAAACTAAAAAGAAATAGACCACTGCGAAAGGGAGAAGTTGACATACACGTTGGAGATGAGCAAAGGTTGCTGCATTGCCTGTATGAATATACTTCTTGCCATTGCCTTTTGGTTTAGTATTGAAATTAAAGAAACGTCGCTTTATACCAACCATAGATGGAACATTAAAATAAATTTCATGTACCGACATGAACTATTTTAATGTTAAGGACAATAGTTGTTCTTGTTTATCTTGATAAAGATCCTAATGGCTATGGTAAATTACAAAATGACGTTTATATTTTTAATACTAAGGATTCTATAATGAGTATAGAAATTAAAAAGCATAAATGCGATAATTCAATTATTACCAAAATCTGACATGACAGACTTGGTCATTTAGATGAAATGTAATTTTAAAGTTACATAAAGATGTATACTTAGGGATTAATTGATTTTGACAAGAACGAATTATGCATGTCTGGCACATTGACCAAATCTTTTTTTACTTGAAAAGAAGAAAGGTCAGCATAATTACTAGTCTAATGCGTAGTGATGCATATGGACTCATGTCAATTAATGTCAGGTAATATTTCTCTTATTTCATCAATGATCGTGTATACTTGATGAAAACTCAAATATGAAACACTTGAAAAGTTCAAGGGATTCACACTAGAATTAGAGAAACAAATAGGTAAAGATACCCTCACATTAATATTCGATCAAGTGAGAGTATCTTAAAGATAAAATCTAGATTATCTAAGAGAGAATGAAATTCTCGTACAGTGGACTCCTTCATATACACTGCAGTAAGGTGGTGTATCTAAAAGTAGGAATCGTTAATTATTACATATAATGCGATTAATAACAAGCCATGCAAATTTCTCAAAATTGTTTTGAGGTCACGCATTGATTGCAGTGTACAACACACTAAACCATGTCCCATCTAAATTGGTTAACAGAACTCCATACGAGTTATGAAAAGACAATAGTCCCGATTTATCTTATATGAAAGTTTAGGGCCATGACACTTATTTGAAGCGCCTTAAATCGGATAAGTTTGAGACCGAATCCGATAAATACATATTTGTGGGATATTCAAATGAGACATTTGAATATAAATTCTATTATCATGAAGAAAGTCTTCGTCTCACGACATATCGTCTTCTTAGAGAAAATGTTTACTCTTTGAAAAGACAGTGGGAGTAAAATAGAATTTGAAAGAGTTCAAGAGTTCACAGATATAGTTAACCAAGTAGATAAATCCGAGTTTGATCCCATATCTGATATGGGACATATTTTGGATAAAGAAGTAAAGACTTATGAGGACATGACAGCTCTATGTGAATCTAGTAGGATCATTCCACCTTCAAGAAGGTGCGAATCCATGATCATTAATCAGGTATTAGTGATCTAAGACAATGAACCTGCTAGTTGCAACAAAATAAAGTCAAGTGTTGACTTAAAAGAGACAGCATGAGGCCATGATACTCGAGATGAACTCGACGTATGTGAACAAGGTTTGGACCTTGGTTAAGCCTCCTGATGGAATAAAACCCATAAGGTTTTGTAAATAGTTTACAAGGGAAATGTCGATATGGAAGTGGATATCCATATATACAAAGTAAGGCTAGAAGCAAAGGTTAAATGTTGACCTTGGTGAAACTTTTCTCCTATGACCTTGCTGAAGTCCATTCGGGTTTTATTTGCAACAGTTGCATATCGTAACTAAAGGTTAACATAAGTCTCTATGGAGCAGAAATCTTTGATTTGATGGAAAAAGTTAAAGTGTTTGATTTTATCAAATTTGAAGATGAATTGTGTATTTACAAGAAGATAGTTGGAGCATTGTCGTGTTCCTAATATTATAGAAAACGATATCCCTATGTTTCAATCGTTGAAATAATGGTTGTTAAGCATTTATTCATAAACGAAATGGGATAAGCAACTTGATTTATAGAGGTAGATCTAGAAGATTGCTTAACTCATCCCAATTTACATAGATGAAATGTTGAGAAGATTTCATATGGAGAAATTGGTTTACTTTTAAGCGGTATGTTGGAAAGGTTCCAAACGTGAAGGAACTGTTGATTCAATAGTAGAAACCTAATACATGGATACTTCAGAAATAGCAAAGAGTTGCAATATGGATTATGATGTTCATAAATGAACTTGGAGTAGTTCCTGATATTGTTGATCACATACAATATTATTGTGATAACAATAGAGCCATTGCGAAAGCAAAGGAACTAAGATCTCATCAATGATCCAAACATGTATTAAAGCGGTATAATCTCATTAGAGAGATAATACATAGAAATGACGCAAAGAGAAGAGCAAATTTCCACATTTAATAATATTGCAGATCCACTGACAAAGAGTTATCGTAGTATAAATATGATCGTCATGTAGACTTATGATATTTGATACATAAGTGATTGGATTTAGTGCAAATGGGAATTTGTAAGTATTATGCCCTAGTTCCAATCAACTTTGGACATAAATACTTTTATATTTAATTAACGCAATTAAATGACAGATCTATTATTTAATTAATAGACAATTAAATAAATAATATAGTCCGTAAATTCAAATATTTGTAATTTGTTAATCACAAGGAGTTGTGATTGTGAGATTCAAATTACATCTGATTGAATCTTAAATCATTTGTAGTAGTAAGTAATAACGAGATACGGATATCGTTATTACGGATAGACCATCACGTGTGATATTTTTTACTTGTGAAGTAAGTAGCTGATTTCACAAGTTAAAGTATGGTGACACTTAAATGAACACGTGGATATTTTGTTATAGAACAAAACATTGAAGACCCGTCGAGAGATTCCACATGGTTAACTATCTGAGTGTCAGTGGTTAATCTCTAACGTTCGGTAGTGGAATTGGTCCTTTGACTTGAGGTCGTTATGGTACCTTATATGAGGACAGTCATACTTTGGCGGTGTTGGATGTTGCTCTGAAAAGGGCCGCTAATACGACATCGTTCGGGTACGTCAAGAATCGTATGAAGGTTGTGATTGATCAATAAATGATTCGTCACTCTTAGATAGTAGGAGATTATGATCTGCGTTTCATTCAATTAAATCGATGATGAAATCCTTGGCCAAGGTGTACTCATAAGTCGAAAAGGAGTTTTCGACTTATATTGACTTAATAGTTGAGTGAAAGATATGATCGATGATCTAGATTGACACAATTCCATATCTCGTAATTGATCGGATCATATTGACGAAGGGATTATAGTTTCACGGTAAACGAACGAATTTGGTTTTGTCATACCACGTGACATTTTCCGTCACATGTATTGCCCTGAAACATTGTTAGATGTTAATCAGGGACGGCGAGTGTGAATTGACGATAAATTAAAATGGTGTTTTAATTTATCAATTTTGATTAGATCAAAATAATATTTCACGTCTTTAGGCATCGTGGTCGGGAACCTAATGGGTCGCACACAAAAGAGAATTGGAAGATAGGAAATTGCCAATTGGTTAATTTAACAATCGTTGGATAAATTACTTAATTGGATTTGTTATTTATATTCCCGAATTAATTAATTGGATTAATTAATTCACGGGCCGGGTTTAATTAATTGGATTAATTAATTCACGGGCCGGGTTTAATTAATTGGATTAATTAAATATTGGACCGGATTGGGCCGAACCCGTTTGGGTTTATATAAATACATAGCTAGGGTTTGAGGTCCAAATGATTTTCATTATTCTTGCTGGCACAAAAGAAAACCCTAAAAGCTGCAATCTTATTCTCTGTGTGGATCACCGTTGGAAGCTGGACAATTGGACAGCTGTGGTGGCGAATTAAGGTTGATGGAACGAAAAGAAAAGCAAAAGGATTGCAGAATTCTTCAAAGGTACAATCCTTATCACAATTTCTATCTAAACACAAAGGCGATTCTTGGTGGAAATCGAAAATTATTTTAAATTCCGCTGTGCATGTATAAGTAGATTCCCAACACATGTAGCACAAAAATTATATAAATCAATTTGCCTCATTATAGTGTGTATTACAGGACTCATCTACATTGCCTTGCACGGCAGTATAATCTATTTAAATTGAAGTACATTTTATTCGGTAACAACTTTACTTATTTTTCATGCGCATTTTCAGTTTGTTGGTTTAAATTTCTTATCGAATGGAACCATATTTGTACAATTGTTTTCAAATATAACTGTGCAGATTTTATATTGCGCACATAGCTCAACTCGCAAGGGCAATTTACACATTGTCATCATTTTCCCATACCTCAGTTTTATATTTCAAATATTGCGACTATTCTTTCAATATATTACTTCTTTCTATTCAACCAACAATGTTTGTACATTTTCTCTCATTCATTTGATATTAGGACAATATTAAATATCATATTAAATCAACATATCATGCAATACTTGATCCTCCACTAGTATTAAAAAAAATTAAAACGAAAAGCATGCAAAATCTCACAGTTTTTAACAGGTTGTGTTAAATAAGTAAATGTTATTTTAAACAAATTGTAGGGTACCTATAATAATCATATTAAAATGCAAGTAGACTCTCGATTATAGTAGAAAAGAATAGAGGATTGAAGATGAAATCCATATTTATTGATAAACTCAATTGAATGAATTTACATCATACATGAGCTACATTTTATACGACAACATAACAATGAAATGAACTGCAATAACAGAAATAAAGAATAACAGAAATTAACTAACTCCTTTAAGCTGTAATAACTAATTCCTTTGAGCTAGCTTTTCTTCCAATTTCGACCCCCCCCCCCCCCCCCCCCCCCCCCCCCCCCCCCCCCCCCCCCCCCCCCCCCCCCCCCCCCCCCCCCCCCCCCCCCCCCTCAAGATGAACATATGGGTTAAGAAGTTTTATCTTGCAAAGAGTGTGATGAAGAGGTAAAGAGCCGACAGGCTTTGTGAAAATATCTGCGAGCTAAAGAATGGATGGAATGTGAAATAGTTTAATGACATTTTGTTGCAACTTTTATCAAACAAGGTGAAAATCAATTTGAATGTGCTTTTTCCTCTTGTTTTGGACTGGATTTGTGGCTATGGATAATGCTGATTTGTATTCTGTATAAAGTAAAGCTGGTTATGGATGAACAATGTTCAGATCCTGTAAGGCATAAAAGAGCCATTGAATTTCACAAGTAGTTTTTGCAAAGGCTTAATACTCCGCCTCTACTGATGAATGACTGATGGTGACTTGTTTATCTGATTTTCAAGAAATCAATGAGTTGCCAAGAAAGATTGCAAAACCAATGAAACTCTGTCGAGCGTCTATGCAGCTTGCTCAATGACTACCTGAGAAAGCCTTTAGTTGTAAATTTGAGGAAGTTGGGAAGAACAGACCTTGCCCTGGTATAGCCTTTAGGTATCTCAACACTCTGGTTGCTGCCTGATGATGACTTATAGTAGGTTTAGCAAGAAACTGACTAAGTACTTGGATAGAGTAAGCTAATTCAAGTCTTGTGATAGTTAAATATAATAATCTTCCAACAAGTCTCCGATAGCCAGAGGGATCCTCATATAAATTTGTGTCAGTTACAGATAACTTAAGACTATATTCCATGGGGAAAGCAATAGGTTTTGATCTAGTGAAACTCGTGTCTTCAAGGATGTCAAGTGCATATTTACGTTGGTACAAAGAGATACAAGTTTTAGACCTTGCAACTCCTAAACCAAGGAAATATTTCAGCTGCCCTAGATCTTTGATGTGAACTTGTCATGTAAAAAGGCTTTTAACTTTTGAATTTCTAGAATAATATCACTGGCCAATATCACATCATCCACATAGACTAGCAAGCTAATAAAAAAAAAAGTTAGATGTCTTGATGAATAAGGAACAATAAGAGTTTTCTTGGCCAAAACCATAGGCGATAAGGGCATTGGACAGTTTGAAAAACCATTGTCGAGAAGCTTGCTTTAGATCGTAGAAACTCAGTCTGCAAACTTTCGGTCCACCTTTAGCAGTCAATCCAGTGGACAATTCCATTTATACCTCTTCATGTAAATCCCCGAGTAAAAATGCACTATTTACATCTACTTGGTAAAGATGCCAATTTTTTATTCCAGCTACAGTAAGTAGGGTTCGAATGGAAGTGATTTTTGCTATAGGAGAGAATGTGTCCCTTCTAGTTGATTATATACTTTGCCACCAATCTAGCTTTATGCCTTTCTATAGTTCCATTAGCCTTGTATTTAATCTTTAACACCCATTTACAACCAATGGCTACTTTGTTTTCAGGAAAAGAAACATGCTCCCAAGTTTTATTTAACTCCAAGGCATTAATTTTATTTTGCGTGGTAGCTTTCCATTCAGGTATTTGAGAGGCTTGTTTGAATGTTTGAGATTCTGAGGAGTTTGAGATAGATGCTAAGAAAGCTTTATGTGAAGTAGATAGCCTATTAGCTTAAATAAAATGGTGAATAGGATAGAGAGTACCTATAGGTGAGGAGCCATCAGTTGAAGTAGATGCTTGAGTTTCCATTTGAGACGACGATACATTACCACAATAGTAATCCTGTAGGTGAGTTGGTGTGTGTTCAATTCTGCTGATTTTTCTGAATGGTTGAATATTTTGATTTGGTGGTTGATCATTGGTTGGTAGAGGAGAACAAGTGGGGGAGACATGTTCAACATTGCTTTCTCAAAAAAAATCCCATCATCTTCTTTATTGATGGGTGTTGTAGCATACAGTGAGAAGCAGTAAAAGTAAGGCAAAGGTTAGATTGTTTGGTAAGCTTGGAAATAGATAACAGGTTGAATGAAAAAGTGGGAACACATAGGACATTATAAAGGAATAAAGTATTGGAGAGGCATACAGTAACAATGTGTGATGTAGGAACTGTAATGCCCTTGGGAAGATTTATAGATGCATTGAAAGATTTTGGTGCAAAATAATATAGAAATGGTGAACAAATCATGTGATCTGTTGCACCCATGTCAAAAATCTAAGATAAATTGGAATATAACGTAGAAGAGGTTGAACTACAATAAGCTAAATGTGAAATAGGTTTTGTTTTACCAAAAAACTAAGATGTGAAGGCAATGTTAGCTTCTGGTTGAACATTATTTTGGGTAGAAGAATTAGATGGTGTTGGATTAGCAAGTGCCATTAATTATGAAATTCCTCTGGAGTAAGAGAAAATTTTAATTGTTCATTATTATTTTGATTGTAGGCCTCCTGATTTGTAAAAGCGACATGTGCAGAAACATTATTTTTTCTTTTGGTCTATTCCAGCAAGGAGGATATCCATGGTGTTGGAAACATTTGTTTATTCTATGTCCATTATAACCACAATAGGTGCAGTGCAAGGCAGACGATTTAGATTTATCTTTGTATGATTTTGGTTGGTAATTCTGTTGATTAAGTTGCTTGGCTATCAAAGCATGTCTCTCATTATATGTGACAAAATTTTTAAGTTGTCTTTGGCTTTCTTATTGAAGCAATAGAGAAAAGACTTTTCCCATGCTAGATAATGGAACTATAAAGAGTAATTGGCTTCCAATAGATGCAAAAGAATCACTTAACACGATCAAAAACTTGAGAACAAAGTCAGATCCTGAGTTTGTAGAAATTTGAGCAACTCACAAGTCATGATGCCATTTTTCCATAAGTACATGTAGAAAATGGTCTATAGGTATGTATTCATCCCAAAGAGTTTTAAAGGAACTGAAGTATTCAGTAGCAGATAAGGAGCTTTGACTTGTACAGATAAAAAATTTCTCTAGATAGAAAACTCTTGGTCCATCACTATTGAGATACCTTGTTTTGAGTTCATACCAGAGATCAACAGTAGATGTTACAAACAACTGGTTTCGTATTTCTGACGCCGGGTAGGATAGTGATTATCCTATTGGCTTGTTGTAGCAGATGATTCGCAAGAAAAGAAAGATAGAAAACGCCCAAAAAACAGAGAAAATACTCTGAATTCAACTCAATATTATTAATAATGCAGGATACTGAAAACGAACCCACAAGCCGGGTTAAATAGCTGCGAAATACGAAATTATTGGAAAATTACCAAAAATGGCAAAATCTCGAAATTATACCAAAATAAAATATTAAGTAAAAGAAGTAAGTTGCCAAAAATTTGGCTTAATTCGAGTTCTCTAACATATAGAAAAAAGGAAACTAAATATTACCATAAATAGTAAAAAATAACTTAAAATTGAATTTTGGAAAGGAAAACAGTGGATTTTGGACTTGAAATTGACGTCCACCGAGCAAAGTTGGATGGCCACGACGTGCGCGCCTGAGAGAGCTTTCCGAATTGGGGTCATAATAGCGATTCCGATAACCGTAGCCAAAGTTATGGCCAAATTACTAAAGACGCGTCAAAATCTCTCAATTAAGGAAATAATGGTAATTTACTTTCCATCTTTGCGCCGATCCGCCATCTCATGGTATCTCAGCACCATCATCGTGCAATCTGACAAATCAGCATCACTTGACTCGGATCCTCCTGCATCAATTTCTTTAGAAATTGAATTCATCAACCAAGAAAGAACTAGATTGTTCGCATGTAGCCATGTTGTATGATCGATGAGTTGATCAGTAGAAGTAGGAGTAATAGAGCTGTCAATGAATTTTACCTTGTTCTTGACTGTCAAGGCCATGATAATTGATCAACTTCAAGCGACATAGTTCTCTCCATTAAAGATTTCTGATACTAATAAAGCACCAGGACTATCACTTGGATAAAGGCAATATGGAGTCGAATCGTCTGAGGAATTGATGGAAGAACATTTAGAATTGATAGGGGAGTTAACAGATGAATTATCATAACTCATTTCAAGAAACTAGACTAGAAAATTTCGGAGCAGAATTTTTGCTAATAGGGATTTGATTTTGTAGAATACTGATTTAATTAGATGATGTTGAGGAAGCATTAACTTGAAGAATTCAACTCTGATACCATGTTGAGAATAAGATGAATTCTCAATTAAAGTAGAAAAGATTGTACAATTGAAGATGAAAAGTACATATATTGATGAACTGAATTGAATGAATATACATCAGACATGAGCTACATTTTATACTGCATCATAATAATAAAATGAACTACAATAATAGAATTAACAGAATAACCGAAATCAACCAACTTCTCTGAGCTATAATAACTAATTCCTCTGAGCTGACTTTTCTTCTTAATTCCATGTTGTCAATGTGTGATGCAATTCTCCAACACAGAGGAAACATGGTTGGTCTCTCAATTTATAGATAGTTGCATTCTTAATCTTTTGTCATTTGTTTACTGGAGTTTCTAATTTATTTCAGCTACCACACCAACCACTATAACAAAATTTATTTTTTATAACTCTTCATGGCGTACAGCAAAATGTCTTGTAAAGCAATGCCGTAAAAAGTGGTTTATTATTTAAGGCATGCAGCATATTTTATGACGTTCAGATGCATGCCATAAAATGCATTTCACTTATTACTACATGTTAGTTTGTAGGCAGTATATTCACTTTTTACAGCGTGTTGTTTGCACGTCATAAATTTAATGCCTTTAACGACATTCACCGAATGAATGCCATGAATGTGAGGTACTTTTTATGCTGTGACATTGAATGCCATATAATGTATTAAATTTATGGTTTTATGACATGTTTGCTGCACGCCATAAACATCAATTTCATTTTTTAAAAATTGTTTATTTATTTCATTACCAGCAAACCAATAATAATTACAAACAAAATTATTCCATATATAATCAAGTTTTCCAATGTTTCAAGAAATAGAAATATTAAGCACGATTCAATACATTATATCAATGTAAAATTAATCTCAATAATTCTCAAAAATTATAGACTACTACTTCATAAAAAAATAATTAACCATATCAAAGTTTACTTCATTGACCGACAATTTAGCTATCATACAAAATATCAACTCCCTGTACACCACAGAATTAATAAGGATATAATTACTAAACTTAGAGTGAGCATGTAAATCAAAAGTATAACAAAAAAATATATTATCTTTTATCTAATCAACATAGTACATATAACAAGTAATTATTTGAATATATTGTCAATAAAACTATGAACAGAATTTGATTAACATATGAGCTATGACAGAAATACTTCATCATGGTAAGAGTGAAAAAGTCCATATGATAATACATAACAACATATAACAGGAGAACTCTTTGAAAAAGAAGATTGAGCTACACAGATAAGCATTGATCAATCACTAATATAATTTCTTTCAAAAGCTGTTATGATCTCAAGTCATTTTACATATATAATCATTCTGGTAACAAAATAAAAATCTAATGTTCAATTCAAATGAACCACCTATCAACTTCTTGATTTTTAAACAACCTAATCTTCAATTAAGACTGAATGTAAATGTAAATGGAATTAAAATAGAAAGAAGTTAAGTATATCGTTGTTGTGATTACAGTGAATCCACTTCGATGTACCTAATTGGCCATGCAATTGTACTTCCTAATGCATCTTCAAGAAGGAAAAGCTTACGTGTAAGACGATACAAGTTGACATTATCAATCACTTCATTAATCCAAAATCTCCAACATTCATTACCAAGGGGTACATGATGCACTAAATCACTTGGATTTGTTCATGCGATTTCACCTTTTGCAACAATATCAACTTTCCCAAACCAAAATAACAATTTGTATTTATTATTTTGAAGGTTATCTAAACCGTTCAAACTTCTGTCTCTAGGCTGTAAAATTCAAATCCAATTGTATTATTTATTATTTTGAATATAGAAAGTATATGTAATTTAAAATAACATTCATTGATTCTAGTTTTCCACTTACATTATCTTCTTGTTCAACACTTTTACTCTTCACTTGAAAAAAAGAGTTTTAACTCTTTAATTTCATCTCTCAACTATTGGACTTGAGTTTGCAAGTTATGATTGTGTACCAAAACATTCAATTTTGAAGGAGTCGCACCAAAACCAAGACCTGTTACCTGTCCTTGACGTTCTGGACCAAGTACTCCTACAATACCATCAGCTTTGATGGAATGTTTGTTTGGAGAAGTAGTCGTTTCTGAATATGCTTTTATTTTGTTCTGATATAAGAAAATACATTAATGGGCTAAAATTACCTAATATAAAATTTGAATGATCAAAATTACTAAAAGCAATATTGTTACCAATGTTTCCCCAGTTGGTTCATTAATAGGTTCACCATTTTTTCGCGCATGTCCTCAAATATAAACATCATCTCTCGTTATGGAATTAGAGTCTTCACTTTCAGCACGCTGCATTTCACATTTCAAGTGTGATAGTTTGTAAACATTTATAATTTTTCAAACAAATTATCTTTTAATTTAACAAATTTTTACAATTCAGTTTCTAAGCGAGCAAAGCCCTTTCTACTTGTTGTATGCATCATGGTTTGACTTGCTCTCATCTTTTTGTATGTTTCATTCTTTACCTACAAAATCAATTAGTACTGTATAAGCATAAAATGAATCCCGTAAAAAGCTACTCTTGTTGTAGAGAACGTCAATTCCATAATTTTCCTTCCGACGTCTTACGAGGCATGTGGTTTTGAATATGAGGTAAACCTTACATATATGCGATTGAAAAGTTAGATATCCATCTCATGAAATTTTCCCTTTCACAAAATATATAATAGTGTTGTAAATTTGAACACATTTTTTAAATAAAAAAGACAAAACACAATTTTACACAACTGGTCAAAAATTAGGTCATAATCAATATTAAACTCCTACATGAGTTAAAAGTGACCGGTAATTGTTTTTGCCTAAATACAAACGTATAATGCTTACTTGTATAGAGTCTTTGAAAATGCATGAATATGACAACACGATAAGGTCGATTCTCAAATTTTACGATTTTAAGTATGTCGAGGCAAAGCTTAGACTTTAAAAAGTAGTTTTATTTATCTAATATTATTCAGGAATTCTAAAATCAATCATTAATTAAATAATGGGTACCAAACAAAATCATAAATATTCTAATTATTTAATAATTTCTACAATGGGACAATTTTGAATTTTTCAGAAACTAACAATTGAAAAATGAAAGCACAAAACTATTTACGTTAATGGGCATCATCACTAATTTATTGCTTAGGCTCACTTGAAAGATTAGGTCCAAAAAATGTCTCCAAAAGAATTCGGAAAATTACATTTAAAAATAAAGAATAAAATGCGTGCATTTTTTGGCTTCTAGCAAAGTTCGTATTTGACAATTAAAAAAGGAGTTGAATGTATTTTTTCAATGGAATTTTAAAAATACCTCACGCCTAGGCGACATCTTTCACACCTTTTAGAACATTGGTATATGAGTCACTTATGCATTTCATTTTTCGATTTGTTACTTCTATATTAGCTGATACAGAAATATTTTTCACATAATTCACCAAGAACTTGGATTTCATTTTTACAAATGCAATTAACCTGCAATATATGAATCAAAAAGTGATAGACTGGATTTTATCTAATAAATCTTATTTGAGTTGGTTTTATGAATCTACAAATATAATGATTAACCATTTAATTCACCTAAGTCTTTTAAGTAAATAACAATCAAATCATTTTCTTTTCAAGGGCAACAGGTCAAAAATTAACAACAGACTTAATATCTCTGCACAATAGAGAAAGGAAACTTTGAATACGAACTTTTCTAGGTTAGCTAATGTCACTTGTAGAGCAACTGCAATAGCGTGCCTATGCATATAGTCGACAGTGATCATTCTCAGGGCTAATTAACCTAAAATGAGGTTTTAGGGTGCGATAAAATTTAGACTTGAGTTGTACATAGACTTTTGGGCTAATTTTATGAAATAAAATGAAAAATTTTGACCAAAGTTTTATAGTGGAAGAGAAAAAAATTTGGCTACTGTCCAGTGTGAAATATACCAAGGTCCACCCCTGATTATTCTAGTCTAGTTCAATGTCTGTGCAAAGATGAATTCCCGGATTTAGCTAACCAAAGTAGGAACACGAATTAACATGGGATTAAAGATATATAATTTAACGATGTATTGCTTACTATGGTTGAGTGTTATGGCTCTTATCTATTTTTTTCTAATACCAATGCAATAAACACAATATTATAGGATTGCAATCTAATCTAACAAATACTTGTTCACTCTGATCTTATTTCTCTAATTCTATCCACTTTAATAGATGAGCCAAACGCGCCCTAAATGTGTGATTCGTGTTCAGTTTCTAATAGCTATTGGGCTGAGCGATGCTTATTTCTTGTTTGGAATTAAAGAAAAATTGCATTATTTTCTTCTAAAGGGTGTCTGTAGAGACAGTTTCTAGTGCAAGAATCTGTAGTTAACTTTGTCCTCGATGATTGTCTGCTGTACGAGAACATAGGCTACAAAAGTAATGGGTGTGCTTGTTAGGTTTAGAATTATTTGCAATTATTCCTATCAAAGTGGGAACTTTTTAAGTGCATCTTTGCATGTGCTATTCAATAAAATTAGACGGTATAGTATGATATTAGCTTCTTTTTTCCTACTGAAAATGGAGATATAAAGGTATATTTTTTGTATACATTATTCGACTTTTGACCTGTTTTTCCCTGTGTAATTCAACTTGTTATGATTTGATCCGGTATACCAAATGTGTCATACTGTTAAGTGTAAAGCGATATGTTCAATTCATTAAGTGAATTTTTTGGGAAAAGAAAGGCAATCCTGATGTACTGTGAAAAATGATGCACTTTAAATCATTGTTCAAGACAACTCATGAAAAGAACCATCAAAAAGTTCTCAAAGAAAGGATCAAATATTTCACAAAGAAAAAGGGATCCTGAAGATAATTTAAATGGCCATCCTTCAATCAGTCGTACCTAAAGGTGCTGTACAGATATCTTTTTCGCCAGCCTGGAGATTTAAATTCCATAGGCATTATGTATGTTTTTTTTTTTTAAATATTCAGATATCCCAGCTTACACTAGACTAAATCCTGAACCCCCAAAATTTTTGCCCCTAGAATCTTAGAGGGGGTAAATCGCGGGTTATGCCTCAACTGGATCACAAGTTCCCCCCATCGCCTGTACACTTCTGCGCACAAGAGATCCTCCTCCAAAGTGATTGTTCCATACCAAATAAATCTGGTCGCAGGTTCCCACAAAGATTCGAACCTCCACTCTGCCGCTGGAAGCAAGACAAATGTTGATTGATCCACCAGTTGAGCTGTTCCCCGGGGGGCGCATTATGTATGTTTTTTGCACTTAGAAGAAGAGATTTAAATGCAATAACTTAGGTTCTAGTTCAAGTTCTCACATAATGATAATTATCTTATTTAAAAGTTTAAATTGTTGAAAAATGAACACACACACAAACAAATATATATTCATTTAAATTCGTCTTCATCACCCCCACTATACCGTACACATCGTATTCATTTTTTGATCATTTGATATTTATGTGCACAGCTTTTATAGATGACAAGTGCATATTAATTTTAATAAATAGGTATAATTAGACTCAAATTGTGTCTTACGTCTAGCCCTAGCACAAATATATACGGCTAACTACTTAGAGCTTTACTGTATTAAAATGTACACACGTCCATTTAAATTTATTCTTTAACAATATGGGAATCCTATGTTATATTATTGTGTTAAATGAGGTTAATAATTTCAAGCTGAAAGTTGGTAAAGATATAGAAAGAATCAACAAATACAAATTAATAGACGTTTCCAAAACTGGCAGCCAGCAATTGTTGGCTGCCTTTTCTCCATTCTTTTAATAACTTTTGAATAATCTCTTCAATAAATTTCACGAAGTGGAATCACACAACTACATTCTTTCTAAATAGAAAAGATTTAACATGTAGCCTCGATTTTATGGAGACTAAAATCATTTTTTTAAAGCAAATTTTGATGGAAATTGACGAAATGTGTGGTTGAAAAGTTATAGGTCCCACAAAAATATGTGATAAAAATTAATTGTTGATTTTGATTTAAATTAATATTTAATTTTAATCTCTACAAAAAAGGGGCTTAATATTTTTTGTAAGTAGCATGTAGCAACAATATTCGAATCACACTCATATGCCCATTTCTTGATGCATGAAACGTCGATAATTATAAAAGTGTCTTGTTTGTAACACACGAATGACTGTTTGCTCAAATTTTGCTCTAACGGACGTGATAACTATTTGGAATCCACCAAAAAATTGAAAAATTGAAATATTTTATTAATCAAGAATCGAATAACAAAATTGAATTCGAAAAATGTGAAAAAAAAAAATCTGTATATTTATAGGCAAGATTATTGCCTATTTCTATTAATACTAGAAAATTGAAATAAAGAAGGTAATAATATCTAATCTAAATAAAAATCACATTCTAATCAATAAAGAAAATATAGTCCTAATTAAATAAAAGATAAAGATAAAAGTCATCTCACAACTATACCTAGAAAAGATAAATACAACTAGAAAAGATAGAACTAAACACGAGTTTTCTAGTAGGAGATAATGTTTATTTTATTTTTTCCTTTCCTAATTGGTTTTGGATTTTATCTTAGTATTGTCCTGAATTATTCTATTCCACTTCAAAACAACTCGACCCTGTGTTGTCATCAGGATACAAAGGCTTATTAAAGCAAAACTCATTGTTTGAATTTGTAATGGTCAGAAAATCGTTCCTTTCAACTTTAGAAACTTTATATGTCCTCCCTATTGTAATCTTTTTATCCTTCCACTTAAATTTATAGTATTCTCTCTACCATTATGTATGTCATCGACATTAATCTACCACAATCTATCTAGTAAAATATGACATCCATCCAACTGAACAAGATTACAAATAACTTCTGATTTGTCAATTGACAAAGGTACCTTAAAATTTGAGCCAATTGAATAGACAAACACTTCTTATTCCATCTAATCCGATAAGGATCTGGATGTAGTTCCTTTGGTAGCTTTAGATAATGCACCAGCTTTTTCTCTTCACCCACATACGGACCATCCTCACCAACCATAAAGCCTAAAAACAATAGTTTATGTGCACGTCTTGAGGTTGATGTACAACTAATTTTTCTTCAAAACCTCTTGGACTTGTCAACTGAACTAGGTGATTCTCCTTAGACTTACTTTAAATAAGTATATCATCAAAGTAAGTTGCAACAAAAGACCCAATAAAAGGACAAAAAACCTAGTTCATCACCCTCATTAAGGTACTTTGAGCATTTGAAAGTCCAAATGACATTACCAACCATTCGTGAAATCTATCCTTACTTTTGAAGGCAATCATCCATTCGTCCCTAGGTTTGATACAGATCTGGCGATAGCCACAGTTAAGGTCTATTTTTGAGAAGACCTTAGAACCCCCAAGCATATCTTCCAATCGTAGAATGTGAAACTTGTACTTCATTGTTTTGTTGATGGCACAACTGTCGACATACATATGCCACTTTCCATCCTTCTTTTAGCACAAAATGATAGGCATTGCACACGAATTCATGCTCTTCCTTATGAATCCTGATAAGTGCATTTTTACACACTTATTCGGTTCACAAAACATGACTAATTATTGATGAAATTTGTTGAATATGACTTAGATGGACATGATGGAATTCAAGAGAAAAGATGCAGAAAGTAACCAAGATTGAAGAGAATAAAAGTTTATGGACCAACATGTAAATAGCTAAAAGATGTGTCGAAAGCACAAATGAAGACGTGAAAGATTCAAGGACCAACTTGTCGAAGAGTTGAAGTGGTGGAAGAAGAAAGAACGAACAATTAAATCATAATGGAATAAAATGGGAATCAGGGTCTTAATTTGCACATTTTGAGATAGAAAGGACCAACATGCGGCTGCATGGTGGTAGGCAGCACTTCAAAGAGGGCCAACCTAGTGAACCATGTTGTTGCATGGTTATGTCTGAGCAGGAAATTTTCAATTTCGTTCTTCGGCTGAAACTCTTATGGAAACAAGTTGTGGAAGGTATATAAAAACCCTATAGCCATCAATTGAAGGGGAGAATGCCTGGGGAGAGAAAAGAACACCTTTTGGAGGAGATTTTGCACCACAATAATGAGGAGAAACGAGAAGATCGATAGGGTTACACGCAAATTCTTACATTAGTGATGTCGTTTCAATATGTTTGTGTATTTTGTTATTTTCTCCATACTAGATTAGTTTTTCATGTATTAGGAGATCGATGAACCTTGTGATGTAATTTTTTAATTTCTAGTTTTACAATTTTGATATCAAAACACGTTCTTGAGTTTTGAGTGATTTGTATACAATTAATTGCTTCCATAATTATGTGCACATAATTTTGTGGGAGTGGTGACTTGTTTAATGCATTAGAGAGAAGATGAATGAGTTTGACAGGATATAAATCATCGTAGGATCCAATAGGAGATAGGAATATACCACTATGCCTTATACGAATTTTTAAGTGCTCATAAAACTTATGCATTCTTTTATATTTGTACCTGTCATAGAGATGTAGACTGGTGGTGTATGAGAATAGGTTTAACTTTACTCAAGAGAGACTATTGGATTGATTTAGAATCATTGATTTTTCAAAAATTCAACGTGTTGACAATTCGTGAAACTAGGGTTTAAAGTAAGCATTGCTTGGAGATTCGTGATTCTAGTGCCCTTCATATTCATTGATTACCTCAATCTTCCATTCAAACATCCATTTAGCATTCCAGTTCGCTTAAGTCATAAATAGTTGCATATTAGATTAAGTTAGGGTTAATTTCAGTTACTACAAAATCTCATTGACAATTCGATTTCAGTTAAGGCTGAGTTAGATAGAATTAAGCTACTCAATCTCTGTGCGACGACATTCGGACTTTATTTTCCATTTTATTACTTGTTGCGAACCGTACACTTACGGAAACAAATCGAAAGAAAAATTTCGTGAACAAATCCTTTTCTCAACAGCTCCTTAATTTGCTTCCTTAGAATCTCATTCTCCTTCAAACTCACTTGGTAATAAGATAGATTTGGAAGGCTAGTCTTAGGTACCAAATCAATCTGGTGCTGAATATTACTCACAGGAGTTAATTCATTGGAAACCAAATCTTCAAATCTGTCATATTTCTTCTACCTAAGACGAAACACCATCATTTTTCTTATTTGTTGTAAAACCCCCTTAACTATAATTGGACAAAAGCAATATGATTCTCTTACAGACTCTACAATCTCATTCTCATTACTTGTAAGGATAAGAAAGCTCTTAGCTCGTTATTGAGTAGTCTTATCCATCTGTTCGAGATTAACCACAACGATCTTATAACTGCTCCATGGAAAAAGTACCACATTATCATGCCCTTTAAGAGTTGAATCAACGTCAAACTGTTATGGACAACCTAATAGAATATGGTAAGCATCAATGTTGATACATTACACATAATTTCATCTTTATAATGCTTACAAATTGAAATAGGTACTTTACAACTCTCAGCAACTTGAACGAGAGGACCTCTCTTAACCCAAAGTGAAAGATGTTTATAATGGTTCTTAGTTGGGAATTTCAACAAATTTACCAACCTCTTCGACACAAAGTTCTCACAAATTCCGTTATTTATAATCAATTCACACACTTTATTCTTGATAGAACAAAGTGAATGGAAGATGCAATGACGTTTTTCCTCCTCCTTAGGTGACAAAAGGACTCGTTGTAGTAACAAAATGAGCCTTTTTACACCTCTAATAGCAAACACTACTTCCACCTCAATATCACCCTCCTCGTCCATTTTCCCCGATTCTATCAAATTGATCTACTTTCTTTCAAGACAATTATTGAAACGATGCCAAGGCTTATGATATCTATAACAAATATCTTCCGTAGGCTTAGTATAAGATTTGCATTCTGAGATTTGTTTCGAATCTAACCTCTATTCCCAAATCGACCACTGTTGTCCACATTACTTCTTTGTCTGAAGGAAAGAATGACGATATTTAGATAGGTGGTGGCCTCATATATGAAATCGCCATCTTATCAGATTCTATCATTTTTCTTTCATTGCCATGTTAATGACTTCATACAACGTCCAAATATTTTGCAATCCAATTATATCTTGAATAGCTATCTTCAAACCATTGGTATACTTGCTACCCTTTGATATTTGAATTTTTACAGATTGTTCTGCTCTGCCAATATCATATATTCACTGGTATAAACTGATACTGTATGACTGCCTTGCGTGCATCCCAACTACATACAATGTAAAACCTATTCATAATCTGCAGGTAGAAATCGATCTATCATAGCTACTTCATCTTTTCTCCAAATTCAAATCTGACTCTTTCCATGTTTCATTTGAGCATTTTGTAACTGATCGCACTGTACTCCTGGTGTAGATTTCAAACAGAATACCACCATCTTAACCATCTTGTCCTTTAAAACATCAATAATTTCGAAAAATCTCTCAAACTTTGCCAACCAATTCAAGAAGTCCTTGATCTTTGTGTTTCCAAAGAATGGGAGAATCTCTGCTTTATTCCAATAATCATTAAAGGTATTTCGATTTTGATGATTAGGAATACGCAGCGGCACTTCGAACTCTTTCTCGACTCTAATTTGCTTTCTTCTACCATACGCCTCCCATTATTTCCTCTGTGATCAACAGGCTCAGCAATTTGTTCATTGTTGATTGCATGCTTTTCATTCTCCTCATTATTTCAAACACCTTACAAAAATAGTTGATGAATCTCTTCAATCTGAGTAGTAAGATCGTCAAACCATCAATTTGTTGCATCCAATTATGCCCTAGTAACTAGTATGTCATCCATGTTTATGAATCAAGGATATAGAGACGGGAAATTCGGTGCTGATGCCACCTGATACAGGACAGAAATGTGGAAAACAATAAATGTGTCTTATTCGTAACACACAAATGGGTGTTTGCTCGAATTTCATTCAAATGGATGTGATAACTATTTGAAATTCACCAATAAATTGAAAAACTGAAATATCTTATTAATCAAGAATCAAATAATGAAATTGAATTTTGAAAAAAATGTACAAAGCATGTATATTTATATGCAAGATTATTACCTATTTCAACTAAAACTAGGAAATTGAAATAAGGAAACTAATAAAATTTAATCTAATTAAAAATCATATTCTAATCAATAAAGAAACTATATTCCTAATTAAATAGAAGATAAAGATAAAACATAAAAGTCCTATCACAATTATATCTAGAAAAGATAAATACAATTAGAAAATATAGAGCTAAACATGATCTTCCTAGTAGGATATAATGTTCATCTTACATATTTCACTTCCTAATTGGTTTTGAATTTTCTCTTGATATTGTCCCGCATTACTCCCGTACCATTATTTAGCTATCTCATCTAAGAATTTAAACTATTAATTAGGAAATTTTTATATTTTTTATATTTATATTTTTGACATGAACCATTGTAATATTAAATTAAGTAGATATAATGCTGCTATTCTGCATGATAAAAATCTACTGAAAGTTGAAATTTGGACTTGTAGTGATCTTCTGCGGAACAATTTTTAACTGATGGCGGCATATTATGTTTATATAAATATAGAAATAGTTATCATCGAATAATCAAGATGCAACATTACCATGGTGAGAAGTCGACTTGACGATTTGACAACTCAAGAAAAAAGATCTTTACAAATGGACTCCGGCATTGAAACAAAGATTTTAACTGAGCATTATTTCCACTTCCCATGTCCAGGCCCCAGTTGTGAACTCCACCAGAATGAACGGTGCATTGTTAAAATAATAATAATAATAATAAATAAAAAATAAAAAAATACACAGGATATTAAGGATATCAGCACTTAAGAATTACCCTGTCGAGGACTATTATTTGAATTAGATGTCCTGTCTAACTAATACTGAAGTGCACCTTAGAGAGCGAAATAAATTCTTGTATTACAAGCCTAAAAGGTTCTATGAATATATCCCAAAAGTTCGAGAAAGACACGAAAATAGATGCTTTGAAGCTTAATCTGCATGAAAGTTGTAAGTCATGGTCTATAACAAACATACAGAAGTGCTTTGAAACGTAATTTGCTCGAACTTCTGTTAGGAGATCATTGTAATATCCACTCCAAAACATAGGTAAAAGGAAACAAATCTCAGCATTATTCATTCTATTATTGTCAATTCACAAACTAGAAAACCAAATACAATCCTGATTAAAACAATTTAAACATATTTGGTGTGCCGTAGTTAACAGAAATAGACAGTAATTCATACTACTGTCTAGCCCTATCTAATCCCCCCACCAGACGTGCCAATATCGAATGTAGAACTTGTTTTCGACCCTATGTAACTATGACACAATGCGACGACTAATTGGCCATGGAAACACTTTTCCATTTGTCCGTAGTCGTAGAGATATAAACAGAAGCTTTCTGGTCAATTCCAGGCTCAGCCACCCACTGGCCTCTATCTTCATCACTAGGCCATACTTTGTAAGCCTTCAAAGAATCATCCCATGTACTTTCCCACTTTGACGTCCTCGAGCTTTTGCCTTTGAAGATGTTGAAGAGGGAAAAAGAAGGTGATGAAGATTTCTTCTGCCTGTTGTTTCCAGCCATATTTTCTTTCCTTTTTCTGTCTGTTTTTTCAGGAAATGGACAGACAAGGCAACCTTCGAGTATTTCTGCACAAGGAATTGAGGTGTTAGTGTGTGTATGTATGTGTTTCTTGATTTCCAATGGTATGTCAAGTTCTGTCGAATTTATAGTGGCTGTTAAAGTGATCCAAGGACGGATAATCTAGAGAATGTAATTGATGTTCTGATTGGTGGATACGATTAAATGAAATGAAATTACATATGTCGCCAAATAAAATCTTTGACATGTAAACAAGCATTATGGACAGCTGATTCCTTCATTAAATGAACTTGTTTATGGCAATTTTCTTTTTTACTTTTTCCGTATGGCGTATCTATATTTTCCAATTGATGTTTTAACGAGTTGATTGAACTAGGAAAAAGAGAGAGTAAAAGACTAGTGCAATGGACTCTAAGACTATGTTTTGCCTCCATTTTTAACAAAATTGATCATTTTTTTAAAATTCATTTTGAAGCACATATTCTTCCATAAAACAAGTTTACATGTAAACCGAATACATTTTCTTAATTTTAACCATGCATTCTCCAAAAAATAACTATTTTAAAACCTTTTTTTTTCTTTTTTCAAAGATGAGGCTCAAAGGGTTAAATTTATTGTAGACATGGATCAATCATGTATATCTTAATTATTGTTGCATATTTCTAGAATTCTCTGGAGTAACTTGGGAAGTAAGAAAAATTTAGGGCTTACAAGAATTATCTAGAATTTCTTAAGGACCAAGTAAGATAAAATAATATAGAAATAAGAATTTTCTATAGGCAATCCACCAACTTTTGAATGCTATAAATAGGGGTTGCCACTTCAATTGTGTACAAGTCAAAGGATTGCCATTGTAAAAGTCTCCTACCATCTTCTAAAATTTTATTTTAATAAATAAAATTTGCTCCTTCAACTATTTTGTTCAATTTAAATTACCTCAAATTATTTTCTATCCCTAAAATTTATCCTATACAAAGCCTAAATTATATCATTTAATCTGAACTCATTTATTTCTTCTACTCAAAATAAAAATCATCAGTGGTATCAGAGTTATGTTCGATTGATATTAGGCGTAGGCATATATTATGGCAGATGCATTCCGTTTGTCAATTATTATCCCAACATTTAATGGAGATAACTTTAATTTTTGATCCATCAAAATAAAGACCTACTTTTGTGCTCAAAATTTATGGGAAGTCGTTAGTGATGAGAATACTAACTCAAATGACATTTTCACTCTAACTACTGCACAAAATAAAGAACTTAAAGAAAAAAAAAAGATTCTCCATCACTTCTTGCTCTACAAATGAGCATAACAAACACTTATTTTTCAAGAATTATGGGAGTTAAAACAAGGAAAGAAGCTTGGATAAATTAAAGGAGAAGTTCTACAATAGTGACAAGGTACGTACGTGCTGTCTTCATATTTTAAAAAGAAATTTTGAAAATCTAAAAATGAAAGATTTTGAAACCCCAAAGGATTATTATTTAAGAATAGATGGAAGAGTAAATCAACTAAGATATTATGAAGATGATGTTCCTGAAAAGAAAGTTGGAAAATTTTTAATTACTTGTACAGAAAAATATGATCTAATTATTGTAGCTATTGAGGAGTCTAAATATGTAGATAAATTAACAGCTACAAAATTAATGAATTTACTAGAAGCGCATGAAAAAAGAATATAAAAGCGTTATGAAATTAACACGAAAAACGCTTTTCAATCTCAAGTTAATATGTGGTTTCAGAAATCTAAAAAAGTTGGAAGAAAATCTAAAAACAAAGAAATTGATAAAAGCGACAAGTATACTCTATGTGGTTTTTGTAAAAGACAAATCATTTGGAGAATGATTGTTGGTTTAAAGGAAAATCACAGTGCTGTAACTGTAAAAAAAAATTGTCAAGAAGAAAAAATTTGTCGTTTTAATCAAAATCATCAAATTAATTTCTCTAAAGAAAATGATATAGAAGGAAGTCTATTATATATCTAGGAAGGATGCATTGAATGATAAATTGGATATGTGGTATCTAGACAGTAGCTGTTTTAACCACATGACGAAAGATGAAAATATTTTCTAAAGTCTTGTTAAAACTAAGTTAAAATTAAAATTGGCAATGAAAAATTCATAGAGCAACAGGCAAAGGCACTATTGCTGTTGATACAAAAAAGTGCAAGTGATACATCAATGAAGTTCTCTTGCTCCCTACAATAGATGAAAATCTATTGAGTGTAGGACAGATAATGGAGAAATGATACAGTTTACATTTTGAAGGAGATTATTGCATGATCTATGACACAAAAGATAAATCTCTTGTAATTGCAAAAGTCAAAATGCGGGAGAAAAGATGATTTTCAATTCAATGGAAATACACAAACAATGCGACAATGACGACATAAGTAGACGAGTCGTGGCTCTGGCACAAAAGATTTGGATATTACCACTTCCACGAGTTGAAGATCCTGCTACAAATGAGCATGATGAGAGATTTACCAATCATAAAAGAGATTAATTAAGTTTGCAAATGATGTTTGCTCAGGAAACAACAAGTCAATCATTTCCATCCAGAAAATCTTGGAGAGCCAAAAAGCCATTGGAGCTGATATATATAGATATATGCGGTCTAATGCATGCTCCATTACACGAGCAAAACAAGTACTTCATTCTCTTCATTGATGACTACACTCGAATAACATAGGTATATTTCTTGCTTGAGAAATCCCCAGTATTTGAGATTTTTAAAAGATTCAAAAGTTATGTTGAAAAGTAAAGTGGTTACAATATCAAAACTATTAGAAACGACTAAGGTAAAGAATATACATCAAATGAATTTATAAGCTCTGTAAAGATGAAGGAATTGAGCATCAACTCACTGCTGGATACACACTAGAAAAAAAGGTGAGTTAGAAAGAAAGAACATAACATAATAGAGACAGTTAGTGCCACGCCAATGGAGAAAGGTCTTCCAAAAACGATTTGGGCAAAAGCAGTTAGCACTGCAGTCTACCTATTAAATCAATGTCAAACCAAAGCTGTGGAAGACAAAACATCAGTGGAAGCATCGAACAGACAAAAAACCATCAATAAAGCGTCTCAAAATTTACACACATATTTCACAATAGAAAAGAGGTAAAGTAGATAAAAAAAAATAGAAAATGTAATCTTACTAGGTTATAGTACTCAATCAAAAGGTTATCGAGATTGTAACTTGAGAACAAAGAAGCTAATTATAAGTCATGACGTTAAATTTGATGGAGATGCCACTACAACTGGGAGACTGGTCAAGTTAAAAGAAAACTATTAGCATTCTAACACAAGAACAAAAATAAAAGGGTGATGTTGAGGAAAACAATCTACCAAAGTCCCTACAACAAGCAACGATAGAAGAACCCGTCAACTCACCAGAATTGTTACCAAGAAAAACACAAAGATTATCATAAATATACCAAAGTTGGAACTTGATGATCGTAGAACCTGAATGCTATTAATCAGCTTCAAAATAACCAGAATGGAGAAAAGCTATGGATGAAGAGATAAAAAATGATCGAGAAAAGAAACACTTAAGAGCTTGTAGATCTTCTTCGAAACAAATAAGTCATAGGAGTTAAGTGGGTCTACAAGACAAAACTTAATGTTGATGGCTCAATTCAAGAACATAAAGCAAGACTAGTCGCCAAAGGATACTCACCGTAGTTTGGCATTGACTAGAATGAAACATTTGCTCTAGTTGCTCGACTTGATACTATAAGGGGACTGATTGCATTAGTAGCACAGAAGAAATGGAAAATTTATCAACTAGACGTGAAATCAACATTTTTAAATTGCTATCTTCAAGAGGAAATTTATGTAGAGAAACTTCAAGAATACGTAGTACAAGGTAAAGAAGATAAAGTTCTGAAACTAAGGAAGGCACTATAGGGATTAAATCAATCTCCACGAGCATGGTACAGTAGAATAGACAACTACTTCACTGAGCAATGACTCATGAAGAGCCAAAGTGAACCAACTCTATGCATAAAAAATTAAGTTACAAACAATACACGCATAATCTCTCTATATGTCGATGATCTTATCTATATAGGGAATGATGAAAGGACGATCGAGTAGTTCAAAGAAGATATGATGAAAATGTTCGAGATGATTGATGTGGATTTAATGCACTATTTTCTTGTGATCGAGATAACTCAATCTGAAGATGGAATCATTATTGCTCAAAAGAAGTATACCACTATTCTATTAAAGAAGTTCAAGATGGAAGGTTGCAAAACAGTAGTACCACCTCTGGATAATAACTAATCACTCAGAAAATAAGATGGTACTTCAAAATCTAACAACTCACAATTTCAAAGTTCAATTGGAAGTTTACTTTATCTCACAGCTACAAGGCCAGACATAATGTATACAACTAGCCTACTTTCAAGATTTATGCAAAAATCCATGTCAAATTCTCTACAGGGTAGTAAAGGGGATATTAAGATACCTTAAAGGAACAAAAGACTATGGAATAAAGAATTAGTTTAAGCCTGACTCAAGACTACTTAGGTGTACTGATAGTGATTGGACAGGATCAGTAGATGATATGGAAAGCACATTAGGTTATGCATTCATGCTAGTTTTCGAAATATTCTTTTTGGTATAAAAAAAAAGGCAAGGGTTGCACAATCATCAGTTGAAGCAAAGTATATTGTTGTAGCAATGGCAACGAGTTAAGCAATATGGCTAAAGCACATTCTTAAAGGCATGGGAGAATTACAAGATGAAGCAACAAAGATATACTACGACAGCAAGTCAGCTAGTGGCCAAGAATCCTATATTCCACAGCAGAACTAAACACATTGGCATCAAGTATTATTTCATTAGAGAAGCAAAAGCAAACAAAGAAATAGAACTCAAACATTGCAAGACTGAAGAACAATAGTAGACATATTCACGAAGGCGTTACCACGAACAAAGTTCGAAGCACTACTAGATATGATTGGGGTTATCAAAATATAGGGCTGTCTCTAAGAATTTTGAGGCCTTAAGCGACTAATTATTACGAGGCCTTTAAAGATATTTTTATTTATTTATTATTATTTTTTTTTGCATTTATAGCGATTCTTGAATGAAATAACTTTTTGAGTTTTTATTTATTTTCCATAGGAAATCCCATTATCAGNATTAGAGAAGCAAAAGCAAACAAAGAAATAGAACTCAAACATTGCAAGACTGAAGAACAATAGTAGACATATTCACGAAGGCGCTACCACGAACAAAGTTCGAAGCACTACTAGATATGATTGGGGTTATCAAAATATAGGGCCGTCTCTAAGAATTTTGAGGCCTTAAGCGACTAATTATTACGAGGCCTTTAAAGATATTTTTATTTATTTATTATTTTTTTTTTTTGCATTTATAGCGATTCTTGAATGAAATAACTTTTTGAGTTTTTATTTATTTTCCATAGGAAATCCCATTATCAGGAGACCAAGCATTGAATCAAATATGGAAGTTAATTTATAGCTCATGACAAAGCATTTTTAGTTTGTGTACTTCTACAAATTTAACTGACAAATGAAAGAAACATAAATAAATAATAGTGATGCCAACAAAAAAAATGCTGAATTCCTTATCTTCTCATTATAGAGAAAGAAAGTAAACAATTCTAACTACTTAATGAACTCAAAACAATAAGTATAATAAAAAAACACCACCACTTGTTTTTTTCTTTTTCTTTACATCTATGCATAAATGAAAAATCCTAGTCAAAATCTTTTAAACTTTAAGTTACTAGTAGAATACATTGCTCTAATCAACAAGAGTAATTAAATTAAAATTTGGGTCATTCAAAAAGAGAAATGCTAGGATGAGAATTTTTTAGAGGCCCCCCAAAGTGTTGAGGCCCAAGACCTTTGCCTTGTAAGCCTTATGCCAAGGCCAACACTGCCAAAATATGTACCAAGGAGGAATATTAATTATTGTTGCATATTTCTAGAATTTCTCTATAGTACTTGAAAAGTAAGAAAAATTTAGGGGTTACCAGAATTATCTGGAATTTCTTAAGGATTAAGTAAGATGAAATAATATAGAAATAAGAATTTCTTTGAAGTAATCCACCAACTTTTGAATGCTATAAATAGGGGTTGCCACTTCAATTGTGTACAAGTCTAAAGCATTGCCATTAGGGATGTCAAACGAGTAGAGCATCGGCTCGACTCGTTAAAACCCGGCTCGTGGGCAGCTCAGGCTCATTATTTGACGAGCCTGAGCCGAGCAGGGGGCTCAATCTAGGCTTGGCTCGTCAAGCCCACAAGCGGCTCGTGGGCCGTGTGCCCACGAGCCATTTTTTACGAGCCCATGAGCTCGTCGAAAAATATGAAAATTTACAACAAAAAAAATAAAGGGTCAAAAAATTTGCAAATTTACCCAAAAAATAAAAATTAAAAAAATCACGAGTTCGCAAGCGGCTCATGGGTTAGGCTCGGCCTGCGAGCTCATGGCTCGTGGCTCGTGGCTCATGAGCTCGTGGGTTAAAGGGCCGAGCCGGCTCGGCTCTGCCCATTGCCACCGTAAAATCTCTTACCATATTCTAAAATCCTATTTTAATAAGGGTCTGTTTGATACAAGCCAATTCCTTGGAAAATGGAATTTATTTTCCGCCCAAATATTTTGTTTGATAAGCAGAATTTTCTATGGAATTGGTTTTCCACACTACTCCCCCACGTGACCCTTTTTCTTGGTTTTTAAGGAAATTGTTTTCCTTTGGTTTTGGTGAAAAATGATTTTTTTTCGGGCAATGGAAACAAATTTTATTCACATTTGTAAAAAAAATATATCTCTTTAATTGACAATTTTCATGAAAAACTAAGCCAAACGAACACCAAAAAATCCAAAATTTCAATTTTTTCAGGTGGAAAATTATACCAATCAAACATATTTAATTAACAATTTCCAAGAAAATAAGTTTTAGACAATTCATTTTTTGGAATTCATTTTCTTTCTACCTTTTGATTTCAAAGCAGGAAAAAAAAAACTTTCATTAAGGAATGCATTAATTGCCTTTCTTTCGACAATGATTGAGCCCAGTCCAATCATCATATTTTCACTTTTTACCATCTTACTTTTCCCTTTTCTACACGTCTAAAATTAGTTGATCGGACTATCTATGAACTTCTAGGACTTGCCTACGTTTTATATATGGCTTAGAATTTATAAACGGATAAAAATAAATGAAGAATAAGTGGATAATGTTTATGGATTTATTAGATTGTGCAATTGAAAATGAAATTTAATTTTTTTTGTAGATAATTTATAAATTTTGCAAAATTGATATGTTTTCTTTTTAGATTTCAATTTTTTTTTTTTAATTTTTAGGTGGTAAACGTTGTATATGGGGTTGGTTTTCACATATATTTAAACTTACTGCTTATGAAGGTATAACAAAATTCCAGACCTAAATAAAATTTTCAATACTCAAACCCAAACCAAATTGCGATTTAATTTGGTTTTGAACTGCAGTTTCGTTCTTCATTTGTTTGCGTTCTGTTCAGCTTAACAAATTCATGAATTTAAAGATATCTTTCTAGTTTACTGGTGAGTATATTGACTAGCGTGGTTCACTTTCCTCGATCTACTTTCAGAGAAAACATAACTTGAAAGGGACTAGTCATAAAAAACTGGTCGTAGATATAAAATAGTTTAGTTAGCTCTGTTTGATTCAAGACTAGGAAGAGCAAGTGACGATGATTTTTCTGTGCAAATTTTGTTTTTTTCGGAGTTTCCAAGTAATTAATGTTGTGTGTGGCTATTGTGACGCATTGGTCAATAGGTGAAGATATGAAGTGAATGGCAATGAGAAATGAGTGACTCGTCTTGCATGATGCTATCAATATAGGACTACTGATTAGCCTCATAAGGCAAATTTATAAATCATTTACGAAGAGAAACAGTAGTAGATCTCACAAATCATACTGATAAAATTATGAGTATGTTATATTGAAGTTAAAGTTTGTCTTTGACAAAATTTATAAACCATTTAAATTGATTTCCAAATGAAGGCTTAGTAATTTAGCCAAGTAGGTATTTAGTATTTTAGATTAATAAATGAAACTCAATTTGGTTTATCAACCTATTTTTTCCTTCAAAAAAAGTAAATTTTTTTCTTTTCTTTTCTTTCTCTCCTTTTATTTTATTTTGTTTTCTCTATCTGTTGCAAGTAAAGTTGAATAGTGCCCTTGGACTCTTCATTGCAAAGTGTGATGCTCCCTTACTTTTTTATTTTATTAATAAGAAAAACTTACAGGCCCCCTGGCTGCTTGGTCTAGATCGAGTCTTTTTCGTCCCTGGCTACCCAGACATAGATTTACAGCACCAAATGCTGCCAAATTCGGGACAATAGCTTTGTATTTAATATGTACAAATATATTTTTTTAGTACACAATATTGAATAGAATTATTCAGATCAACGTTCAAGAAAACAATATAATTGGTTTTGATTGTTTCTCATAGAGAAAGAGCATGAATTTATAAAACATTAATTTTTAAATTTAATAAAATGATTAATTGTAAAATGGGGAGGGGGTGGAGCGGCGGGGGGGTACAAAAAACAAAACAGGAAACTGTGTGAACTCAAAGAACCGTTGCAAAATTTGATCATAGTGTTGTTGCCAAATTCAATTTTTACTTGAAGAACAAAGAGCTTTTGTTTCGCGCGAGTTAATTCACTAACAATTAAAGAGGATCAGACGATTGTGTAAGGGACGAAACCTCTTGAGATAAAGTCCCAAAAAGGGGTGTTCTTTTATTGCGATGAACTTTACAATTGGAGACAAAAAACAACGTGCCTCCAAGGGGCGTAAGCACACGAGTTACAGAAAAGAAAGTGTTTAAGTCTAAAAGCTAAAGAAATGAAAATTACATATTCTCTGTTCGAGAGTTTTCGATTCGGTCTTTGCTTCTATGTCCTTTCTCCATTTTATACTTCATAGGCGATCCCTTTGTGATTAACTGCTCTAAAAACTGCTTGATCGCCCTATAACTACCCACTTTCTTTGTAGTGGCCATTTTGTCATGAAACTGCCCTTTTAACTGTTGCCATTATCTTGCATCGTTCAACCGCTTTCGATTGAATCCCTTGAGTCGTGGAACGTGATAAGGCTACTTTAGCAACTGCCTTGATAACTGCATTTCTTGATAATCATAATGCGTTATGTTTGTTGATACCTTGGGCTACTTGAAGATTTGGGCGAGAATAGAGTAACAGCTCTGGGCGACCGTATGTCACTCCATTCGCTCAGATTCTGAGCGACTTGCAAACTTGGGCGATGGCGTTACCGCACTCTTGGGCCCCTTATTTGGGCCTTCACCTTGATTCGTTCAATTGGATTTCGTTCTTTGGGCTATCTGATTTGGGGATCCTCTAATTGGGCTTTACTCTTTGGGCTGTTCGATTTGGGCTGAATTTTTATGTGTCAACAATTACCCCCCAATATGGCAGAATTAATAATAATTATTGAATTTTGCCATATTTACTTTATGTTTCCAGCAACGTTCGCAATTCCCAAAGAATTTCAATCATTGTTTCTCTCTATAACTCGAAAAGGTGCGTCGCTTTGCAAACCCTTATAAACTCCAAACATGCCATTTCACTGCTACCAAACCACGCCTCATATTTCTTGCGTCTCCTTCACGATTCACTGTTCATCTTTTGCTTCCTTGTTACGTAACTCTGAAAAGTTTCGTTCCTTCTTCAATGGCTGCTTCACAATCTCAAGCTAGCGACTCCTTTAGTTTTGATGACTTTCAGAAACTTTTGAGTCGTCCATACGTAACCCCAAGTTTTCTCGCGCCCGTCGATGTTGGACGTAATGAGTTTTACTTGGGTCCTTTCTTCAACAATGCGGAGGCGGTTGAACAGGCGGCGGTGGGTCAGCTGTTTCCTTGCACTCATGACCCTCATTTTCTGAACTCTCTGCCGCTGGGGCCACTTCGTGAAAGAGGTATTCGCACTTGGCCCAAATTTGACGTAGCTTTTCGTAGGTGGCATGCTCGTCTTGTGGGTCATGGTCCTACTAAGACACTTTTTGATAGCGGTAGGATTTCTGATTTGTTGGAAGTCTCTATTCGCCCCCCTACTTTTGATTCAGCGCTCTTTCCGATTGCTTTGAGCTTTTGGTCCTCTGAGTATAACACCTTTATTTTTCCTCTTGGCCCCATGTCTATTACGTTAAGGGATGTTGGGGCCCTGGTGAATTTACCACCTTTGGGCGATACCATTTTCCCAGGCATCTTAGTTTCTGGTGGCGCCCCACAGTTCGGTAAAAACTATACCGATTCTTATTCAAGCCTGCAGACACTCCACAATCATTCGAGTGCTGAGCCTACCCATGCTGAGCGAGTGGTCTTCCTTTTAGTTTGGCTTTGTAAATATGTGTTGTGTGTGCCTAGTATAAAGCCCTTTCTGAGTTATTTACCTATAGCGCACGAACTGGCGCGTGGCAGGCCTTTAAATTTATGTTCTTTTGTTTTTGGCTGCCCTTTATAGAGGTATGACTTTTCTTCAGGTTCAATTGAAGAATGGTGCATCTCCTACTGGCAGTGGACCTCTTTGGTTCACTCAACTGTGGTTGAGATCCTATTTTCCATCGCTTGGTGCTCCATCAATTTCTCGTCCTTCTGCTAGCTGTTACGGGCTAGCTATGGAGCCCTTAACTCCTGTAAGTATGTCCAGAAGGGATATTTTTTCATTCTTTTATTCTTTAGATTCAATCTCTTCCTTCTTTCCTTTTCCTCCTTTTTTGACTCCGAACTATGTACATCCTCCTTCCACTATAGATAGCGCGAGCACCTCCCTGCTCATTTGGATCCAGTTCTTAACTGGAAGGGAGCTTTTCCATGATATCTTAACTGGGACCAATGCCAAAGCAGGGGTAGAAATTTATGCTCCCCAATTTTTTGCTCGGCAGCTTGGTTTCGGCCAAACTTGGCCTGTTCTCTTTGCTATTCGAAGAACGTCCTGCTGCTTCTTCAGAAGAGGATTTGAAGTTCTTGAAGGAGTTGGTATTTGAGTACGTATCCTTCATGGACATGGACATTGGAAGGGCTAGTGCTGCCAGACACAAGGATGAACTTGAGCGCTTGAGTGCGAAGTTAGAGCAAGCACTGACGCTTCCGTCGCTCAATCTTTCTGCCGACTTTAAAGCGACGTTGAAGGTCATTCACTCCGAGGTCCTTACTATGCTGGCCAAGAATGCTGAACTAAAGGCCAAGCGTACTCAATATCTTCGAGCCGTAGCTGCGAAAGAGTCTTTGCGCATGGAGATCAACAAGGCTAAGGACGAGTTGAAAGAAATCTCTTCCAAAGTCATGATTGAAGACTCCTTGATGGTTAACTTGGCTGCTCAGATGAGGGAACTTCAAGCCGAAATGGACGATTGCAGGGCGAGGTGGCTGCTAAAAAGCGCAACGCCTCTCAGGGAATTGAGCGAACTAAATCCTTGGTCGAACAATACAAGAAGCTGGAGGTTGATGATGATGACGTTGCGGCTGAATTAAACATCACTACCTCCCGACAGAACGAGGATTGGGAAACTTTAGGGAACAAATTCGTTCCTTATGGGGTAGAATGTAATTAAGACATACGATGTCTTTTCTCTTTTGTAATTTTGTTCCTTATTAATGAACATTAATTTCTTGTGCATTTATTTAATGTTTATTTTCTAATCATCAATTCTTTAAGCATTTAACTGCTTTGCATTAAGAATTTTGTCCATTCCCTTTTGATATTCCCACTACTGTTCCCAAGACTTAGGACCATTTAATTCCGTCTATTAGACAGAAATGTGGCTGTTCATATTCTGTCTCTTTATCTTCACCCCCTATAAATGTTTCACATTTTTCATCCTCTATCTTCATCTCTTCATTTTCTTATTCAAAACCAATTTGCTGCCATTTCTTGGCATTCTGACGATCAGTCTGATCCAAAAATGGATTGTTTAGTCCGTCCGCCTTATATTTACTTTGATGTCACCTTTGGTATGGGAGGTATATGAAATATTTTCTGGCCAGCAGCGAAGTTTTTTCCTGCAAAATTCTTCCCATCGTCTCTTTGTTCTTCACAAGGAGTCAATGATGGAAGACAATTTTTGGGCTGCTTATGGGCCATTTTGCTTGCTGAGAGTGCTTCTCAGCTTGCCTGCTGAGAGTGTTTCTCAGCCTATTTGCTCGCTATTGCAGCGATGTATTTAGGAAGGTGTTGAGGCCAGTACACCCTCTCACTCGTCAATCCCACCATTGCAGCGATACATTTAGGAAGGTGGTGAGGCCAGTACACCTTCTTACTCGTCGATCCCACTATTGCAGCGATGCATTTAGGAAGGCGGTGTGAAGCTTACTCAGCGATCGACTGGGAGATCATCTTACTTTAGTTGTATTTTGTAACACGTCTATTACTTGTATCTTTTATATTCTTGTAATGAACGTTTGGTAATAAAGAACTTTATTCGAACGTATTTCGCTCTGTCTTTATTATCTTTTGATCGTCCGGAATGTTTGGTTATGTTTTTACCTGTTCACATTCCCATAAAGAAGGAACATATTTTTTCAAATATTTGCCATTAATGAATCTTACGTGCTTGGTGCCGTCTAAATCTTCCAAGTGGTATGCTCCATTAGGCAATACACTGTTTATTTTGTATGGTCCTTCCCAGTTGGGCGACCACTTCCCGTACTTTGGATCCTTGGTATCCAAAGGGAGTATCGTCTTCCAAACTAGTTCACCCAGGTTGAACGACTTGGCTATGACTTTTTTATTATAAAATTTAGCCATTCTTTGCTTTTGAACTTGCAACCTATCTAAGATGTCCAACTTTAATTCATCTAAACTTAATAAATTTTGAACTAGCGATTCGGCGTACTCATCATCATTCAACTTATGTTGTAAGCACACTCGAATTGATTGCACGTTGATTTCCATAGGCAAAACGGCCTCCTGTCCATAAACAAGTTGGAAAGGAGTAACTTTGGTACTTGACCGAGGTGATGTTCTATAAGCCCATAAGGCCTTATTCAAATATTCGTGCCAATTTCTGGCGTTTTCATCTATCATCTTTCTGATGATATTTTTTCGAATCTTATTAGAAGATTTCGCTTGTCCGTTGGATTGAGCTTAGTACGGTGTGGAGTTTACTAATTTAACCCCAAACTCGCTCAAAAATTTGTTCACTTGATCCCCATTCAAAGATGTTCCGTGATCTACCATTAAAGTTTGTGGAATTTCAAACCTATAAATAATGTGATCACGAATAAACTCTATAACATTCTTCTGGGTGATCTCTTTTAAAGGTACCGCTTCTACCCATTTGGTGAACTAGTCGGTTGCAACTATAACAAAAGTATGTTGCTTGGACAATGGAGGGTAGATCTTCCCTATTAGATCTATCGCCCAACCTTTGAATGGCCAAGGTTTAATAATAGGTGCCATCTCTCGCGCTGACGTCCTTTGTATTGGACCATGCTTTTGGCATGCTAAACAACTTTTCGCATACTGAACGCATAGTTCTCCCATCTTTGGCAAAAAATATCCACTCCTAATAATTAACCATCTCATCCTTTGGCCAGCTTGATGAGCTCCACATATCCCTTCGTGCACTTCAGCCATGATCGTCTTGGCTTCTTGCAAACTTACACACTTTAGTAATACACCATAAGGGCGTTTCTTAAATAACTCTTCGTCTATTAGTGTGTAATTCAGCAAACATAACTTTGTTTTCCTACTAATCCCTCCATTAGGTTCTTGAAGGAACCCTTTAATCTCTGTTCGCCAATCCACTGCATCTCCATCTTGTATACAGTGAAGTTCAATTTTTCTCGCCCTTCTTTGAGTTACAGGCAATATGATTCCATATTCACAAGTAGACTTCCAATCCAAGATTTTTGAGTACCCTGAAGCCATTTGGGCTAACTCATTCGCCACGTCGTTATATATCCTATTAACGCATTGAAGTTCTACTTGATCGAATTCCTCTAATAATTCTTGGGCGATCTCATATTGACTCATAATGGAATC
>NC_036239.1:16593818-16607782 GCF_002742605.1 Olea europaea var. sylvestris
GAGAACATATATTTGACTAAATTTACTTTAGAAATTAAATAAACGGTTACGGGCCGTAAATAAGCCCTTAATTTTGTACATGTGAAATACAGTGCTAGACACAGTTTTTCAACAACAGAGTAATTACATTCACATTTCGTTAACCGTCTACTTAAATAATAAATTGCCGTTTCTTTACCAAATTGGTCTTCCTGTGCGACCATTCCAGCTATTGATTCTTTTTCAGCCGATACATACACTTTCATTGGCCGTCCCTGGATTGGTGACACCAATACTAGTGGACTTGATAGGTATGTCTTCAGGCTTTCAAAAGCCTTTTGATGTTCTTCTTTCCAGACGAATTCGTCCTGATTTTTCAACTTTAATAGCGGCGAAAAAATTTTAGTTCGCCCTGCACAGTTAGAAATAAAGCGTCTTAAAAAATTTACTTGGCCTAGAAACCTTTGCAACTCCTTTTTATTGCTAGGTGATTTGACTTCTAGGATGGCCTTCGCTTTATTTTTATCAAGTTCAATCCCTCTCTTGTGTACTAAAAAACCAAGAAAGTTCCCTGCATTAACACCAAATGCACACTTCAAGGGATTCAACTTTAGCTTATATTTCCTCATTCGTTCAAACGAACATTTTAACTGTTCGAAATGGTCTTTTTCTTTAATAGACTTGACTACTATGTCGTCTACATACACCTCAACAAACTTGCCTATCATGTCGTGAAAGATTAAATTCATTGCCCTTTGATAAGTTGCCCCTACATTTTTTAGGCCGAAAGGCATGACCACCCATTCAAAACATCCTAGAGACCCAGGGCATCTAAAGACAGTCTTGTGTATGTCTTCTTCAACTATATAAATTTGATTGTATCCTAAATACCCATCCATGAAAGAATACATGACATGTCCAGCAGTTGAATCTACTAAAGAATCCACCGTGGGCATTGGATACTCATCCTTGGGTGTAGCTATGTTCAAATTTCTAAAGTCTATATACACCCTTAGTTTACCATTCTTTTTTAGTACTGACACAATATTCGACAACCATTCAACATATCTGGCTGTTCTTATAAAACCTGCTTTCAATAATCGCTCTATCTGTTTCTTAATCTCAGGGAGTACATTAGAAGCAAAACGCCTAGGAGGTTGCCTATGAGGTTTAAAATTAGGCTTAGTCGGTAACCTATGTTCCACCAAGTCTCTATCTAAACCAGGCATTTGTTCATATTTCCAAACAAAACAATCTTTGTACTATTTTAACAAAGCGATTAATTTGTTACTAACCTCTTGGTCGAGCATCTGGCTGATGAACGTTGGGTGATCTCCTCCTTCATCGTCAATATTTACTTTGATCAGAGGGTCTTGTGCTTGAGCGTATCCAGGTTTGGCAATCCGCATCACTTTGTCGTCCAATTCTTTTGTAAGTACTTCCTCTTCCAAAAAGTCCACCTTGTTGACTTCTCGGCCAAGGCTTTGCTCTAACTCGAATACTGCCAACTTGTCCTTCAGCGCTTTTAGGGCAGTCTCTTCCTTCGCTTTGTCATTGCATTCCTTATTGAAAGCCATCAGTCTGGCTTTGAAGGCCTGAATATCGGCCATTTGCTTTTGCAATTCAGAATCCATTCAAGATTCCTTGATTATTCTTTTGCCAATCACTGGCTCTCCCAGGGCCACTATATTTGGCCTCATCTGTTTGAACATCTCAGTGAGTGCGTCCACTAAGAATGGTTCTTCTCTTTCCGCGACAACCTGAGTTTTTTCCCGTCTTGTACCACTCTGACAGGTCCATAGTTTTCTTCGTACATGAACTTTTCCACTGAATTTACTTCTGCGACAAAAGGCCTATGATCGGCCTGTACCACCTCTGCTTCGCCTTTGTCATTCCAAAAAATCAGGCATTGATGGAGCGACGAGGGCACACATCGACTTTCGTGTATCCAATCCCTTCCTAGGAGCACGTTGTAACTAGTAGGACCATCTATTACAAAGAAGACAGTGGTCCTAGTAGTCGTACCTATAGTTATGTCCAATGGCATAACTCCCTTAGCTGAAGTTGCTCCTCCATTGAAGCTAGTGAGGATGACTTCTGTAGGAATCATATCACCCTCTGTCTTTGCGAGCTTTCTCGTCATCCTAGATGGAATAGTGTTTATAGCTGCTCCATTGTCGACAAGCACTTTTGCCACTGGGACGCCGTTAACTAGAGCTTTAACGTATAATGGCCTCAGGTGTTTTGTCAACTTCATGGCTGGCCGTTTAAAAACAACCTTTTCGGCAGCCTTTATTTCTACCTCTTGCTTGTTTTCTGTCGAATTATCCCCTTGTGATAGGTCGACGTGCAGTATGTCACGCTGATCCTCTGTCTCCTGAATTTCCTTCTTACTTTTTTCTAATGCTTCCTCATCGGTTATCCAACCTGTGGGAGGAGGCATTATTTTTGGAGGTGACCCATACTTCTCAGAGCGAGGCACTCTCTTCTTCCTTTTGGGTGTCCCGTACAGTACGTAGAAATCGAAAGGACGCCCAGATGGCTCCCCCAATAAGTCTACTTCGCGGACTCCCTCTTGATGTAGTTGCTTAAACAGAGTATTGCGCGATACTCCTCTCTTTTTCCTTTCTGCTTCTAGGTCGATTTCTTCTTCAACGTCTGTCATCCCATCGTCCTCTTCATCGTTGTAGGCCTCTCCAGAAGTCTGGCCTTCTTCACATACCAGCACGCAGGCTTCTCCTTCGTTGTCCTCCCTTTCTTCTTCTTTTTCCTTATTCTTGAACTCATTGGCCAGTAGGCAATTATTGGCCATGACAGGAGGCAACGTACCGAATTGGATAGCAAGGGGCTGATCTGGATCTTCTTCATTCCTTTTGTCCCTCTCAAACCTTGATCTCCCAGAAGAGGTTTCTGGCAGTTCTTTCATTGATTCATCTGTACTAGTCTCTTTATTACCCTTGAGGACTTTTTGATTGACTACCTTGAGTAGTAGAGGTGCTTTAGGGTGTGGCATTCCTTGTTGCTGCCTCATCATCCGTCTGTAGTTTCGCTGGAAACGCCTTTGTTGAGTCCTAGTCATCTCATCGAAGGGTATTGCTCTTCCTGCAGTGTACTGGAATGAATGCCATACATTTGGCCGGTGAGGTTGCGGCCTAAATGTTCTTCCAACATCTGTTGGTCTGAACTGCCTTTCAAAAGGCGGTCCTCTATAGAATGATGTACCTCGCCTTCTACTAGGCTGAACGTTTGGGAAGAAAATAGGGCGATGAGGATGCTGCCATGTCTCTGGTTTCTCCGTGTTTCCATTTACTTCCCTTTTACATCTTGCACACAGGACATTTTCGTCCTTTTTTGGTTCTTTCCCTTTGATTCGTTCGAAGACACTGGGATGTGTTTTAGTATCCTCTTCTCCATCATCTATGACCAACTTGAATTTTGGTAACTTGTTCTTGAACCCAGACGTTACCATATTTACCCTAAGTGGTTGTGGGAAAAATTCTCGTCCACTGACATCTTTTTCTTATCGTCGAACGTAATTCGTCCTGATTCAATAGCATCCTGCAATACGTGACGGAAAACCAAGCAATTGTTAGTCAAATGTGACCATGCGTTATGCCACTTACAATATTTTTTACCCTTTATTTGTTCAGAGTTTGGCAATTTGTGCTTATCGCTCAGCTTTATTTGCTTATCCCTATATAATTTATCGAATATAAGGTCGGCTTTGGTCACATCGAACGAGAACGTTCTAGCCTTTATGTTTCCATCCTTTATGGGCTCATCTTTGCCCGATGGTCTAGGCTTGGCCATTATGGGACAAGTATATGTATCCCCTTTTACTAATTCGGCCAAACACATTTCGGCCTGATCGTATGATTCGTCCTCGATGGTATGAACGTCAAAATTTGGGTCTCTGTAATAAGTCCCTTTACTAGAATTTTTCATTTGTTCTTCTTCTCTTATCAGTCGCTCATACCTAATCACATTCGCACTCAACTGGAAAAGGTCGGAAAATTCCTTGTCCTGGAACTTCTTTTTTAAATCAAAGCTCAAGCAGCTTTGTGCGATCTTGACAAATTCTTTTTCGGGCAGAGGTACAAAACATTTGCTTCTTGCTGTTTTGAACCTTTGGAGGAAACTTTTTGCCCATTCATTTGGCATTTGACGTAGATTCGCCAAATCAGCCAAAGTGACTTCAGATTCAGTTTTATAAAACTGAGCATGAAACAACTGTTCCAGTTATTGCCATGTTTGAACAAAGTTCGCTGGCAAGTTGATGAACCAGGAGAAAGCTACTCCTGTTAACGAACTAGGGAAAAGCCTCATTTTATGGTAATCGGTTACATCACCACTTTGCAACGTGAATCGCCCTATGTTTTCTAGAGTAGACACCTCTCCTAAACCAGTAAACAGTGAGAATTCTGGCACTTTGTACCCTCTAGGCCATGGATATGCTTGGTCTACCCAATCAGGATATGCCTTTGTGTACGTCGGCCTAATGACAGGACGCACCCCAAAGGTCATCTGATCCTGCACGATTTCCATAATCTGATTCCTCAACATGACATTAGGATCATATGGAATTCCTACAGGCTGATTAACCGGTTGATTTGCATGAGGTCTGATGTTTGGTCCTTGATTGACAACAAAATTACCATAGTTAGGGCCATTACCATTAGCCTGGACATCTACTCCCTCGTTACCACGTGGAATATTCTGTCCATTGTTTAGGACATTATCTCTCACATTTGGATTACCCCCCAAGTTAGGCATACCATTACCACTACTTTGATTTGGTACTGTAGTACCCCCTTGGTTTGAAGTAGAGGGGCCAAAAAGTGGTTCTACCCCTTGACTTGGATTTGGGACCGAAGGATTATGTCCTACGATCGTCCTAGTTTGAAAGTGACTTGCAAGAGGTATAGCCGGTTGACATATTTGGCCCACTAACTTGTTCATTGTTTCATTCAACGTCTTTAGTTGTTTGGCCATATTGTCATAGTGTGCATTTTCATTTTGTGTAAATCTTTCCATATTATGAATATTTCGAAGATTTACCTGTTCAACGACGTCTTACGTGAGTTCTCCAAGCAATGCACGCATGGTTCGAGGACTCAGCTCCATCATTGGTTCGTAACGACTGTTACTGCTCTGATTTTGTCCATCTGTTCGTGGAGAGGCATGCTGCTCCTCATATCGCTCGATTATAGACTGGATTCCTCCCTGACTTACTCCTTCATTGTCGGATCTCTGAGATATATTGTTTCACCTTTTGTACTTTCAACACCTAACACTACTGTCCCACTGGGCGTGCCAAATTGTTTCGCTCGGGTTAATTCGCTAACAATTAAAGAGGATCAGACGATTGTGTAAGGGACGAAACCTCTTGAGATAAAGTCCCAAAAAGGGGTGTTCTTTTATTGGCGATGAACTTTACAATTGGAGACAAAAAACAACGTGCCTCCAAGGGGCGCAAGCACACGAGTTACAGAAAAGAAAGTGTTTAAGTCTAAAAGCTAAAGAAATGAAAATTACATATTCTCTGTTCGAGAGTTTTCGATTCGGTCTTTGCTTCTATGTCCTTTCTCCCTTTTATACTTCATAGGCGATCCCTTTGTGATTAACTGCTCTAAAAACTGCTTGATCGCCCTATAACTACCCACTTTCTTTGTAGTGGCCATTTTGTCATGAAACTGCCCTTTTAACTGCTGCCATTATCTTGTATCGTTCAACTGCTTTCGATTGAATCCCTTGAGTCGTGGAACGTGATAAGGCTACTTTAGCAACTGCCTTGATAACTGCATTTCTTGATAATCATAATGCGTTATGTTTGTTGATACCTTGGGCGACTTGAAGATTTGAGCGAGAATAGAGTAACAGCTCTGGGCGATCATATGTCACTCCATTCGCTCAGATTCTGAGCGACTTGCAAACTTGGGCGATGGCGTTACCGCACTCTTGGGCCCCTTATTTGGGCCTTCACCTTGATTCGTTCAATTGAATTTCGTTCTTTGGGCTATCTGATTTAGGGATCCTCCAATTGGGCTTTACTCTTTGAGCTGTTCGATTTGGGCTGAATTTTTATGTGTCAACAGCTTTCTTTTTCATTATATCACAATTGGGGGAGTCTTATTTTCGAAAAAGAGTAAATGATTCATTTTTCATCATTGCATTTATATGGATATACTGAATCATCCTAAGAATTATCAACTACAACATATCATGTTTATGTGCTTTAAAGCATGTTTCAAAACTGTAATTGTATCTCTTACGAGGAGGTAGCCAATGCGTAAAACTTTTATATTATTATTTGAGTTACTCATATGCAAAAACAACAAAGTTTTTACTAATATATTTCGAGTTGATTAGGTGAGTTATTTTTTTACTACTATATTTGATTCACCATGATATCTATTACGATGTGTTAACCATTAAGATTTTAATACTCGGATAACCTACTTTTGTAACAAATTAAATAAATTAATTATCAAACTTTAAACTACGAATAAATTCAGACAAATTACAGATTGTTTTCATATTGCCACGTCCTTGGCTTGCAAGTGTGTCTATATATATATATATATATAGCAATTATCCAACTTAATTGGGGCCAAAAAAATTCAAAATTAAAGATTAAAAAAAAAAAAGCAGCAAAAGACAAGAAATGGCATCCAAAGCTTGAAAAAAGTCAAAAAGATGGAACTTTATAAAATGCCTCTTTTCAATGTTTGAATTGATGCATTGGCTCCTTTTTGTTGAATAATTTGTACAAGTGAAGCCTTAAAAACTTCTTGAGGTTCCAACATTGCACTCAAGCTGTCTATCTTTAAGGATTCTTAAAAGGGTTGGTCCAAACTCGTACTTTAGAAACTATGGAATTTGAATCCCAGTTGCTTTAATAATTTGCGCTATGTTCATATGATTGAGATAGCGTGTTCTTGCTGTCTTCACTTTAATTTATTAATTTATTAATTTAATCTACTTGTTTGCTTAAAGTGTTCAAAAAGTTGTTTCGAACACTGTTTGGATGTTCAAGATTGGAATATGAAAAGATTGATTTTAAGGGTTTGATTATTTCTTGCAAAATCTTGATTAATTATTTTTAATAGTGAACCAAGAGAGAGTCGGTTGCCTTAAATTAGGTGAAATTTTCGGACTAGCATAATTGCATATTTTAAAGGATAAATTACGTAAATTATGGATGTTAGATATGAAAAGATTTAGTTTTGATTTTTTCATGAAAAAAATTGATCATTTTTACCGTGTGTCTGAGCCCATTTTTCAAAGGTCAGCCGCTCGAGCGACCTCCTCGCTGATAGCGAGCATTGGCTTCCTTGTTTAGAGCGTTCAAGTGACGGTCTCATGGGGGTCGAGTTGTAGCCAGCCGCTCGAGCGACGTCCTAGCGGCTAGCGAGCATTGGCTTCCCTATTCTGAATGCTCGAGTGGTGCTAAGAGCGTAGTGAGCATTGAGTGTGATATTTCTTTTTCTTTACATGATTTCTTCATTTTCTATTGCAATTTGGACTTCTTCATAATTTGTTCAAGTCCAAAATAAATTCCGAACTCCCAATTGAACTTCTAAATTGAATTCTAGCTAAAATTCACAAATAGACTTCAAATAGAATTTGGATCACCTTAATTCTAAGTGATTTTTGGGAAATGTGTGATTAACATAAGGGAATATTTTTTATTTACATGTAAAATTATTTTATTTTTGAGAATACGTGGTAGAAAATGAATTTGAAAACAAAAAAGAGTTTTTATATAATGGGAAATAGTTTAGAGCAGGGAGATATTTAACGGGGAGTATAGTTGCACATAGGCTACGTAGCGTGGCTTATTTTACTACAAATTTAGCGGCTATTCAAACATCAGAAGAAAACTGAAAATTGAAGACAATTTTTTAACAATAAAATTGAAGTTGTTGAATAAGATTTTTAACGACAAAATGAGTAAAATCGACGTCAAAAGTTTATTGTGGACTGTAAAATATGCTTTTGTTGTGAAATGTTTTAACAAATATATATTCAACGACAAAAGATATTAGAGTTCAGAGAAAGTTCTTATAAAATTAGCGCCATTCTGGGAAAAAAAGAAAAAGAAAAAAAGGATTTTCGACTCAATATGGATTTACTACGATGACATTGTTCATTCTAGGAAAAGCATATTTGATGACCAACAGTACTACTCGCCAAATTTTCTTAAAGAGATCTTTTCATTCCCTCGGTCACTTAGGGCGTATAAGATACAATCTTGTGTCTTAGAATGCCATTTGAATGTAAAACTGATCTAAAAAATTTACAAAACTTCAAATTAACCATTATCGGTTCTGGATATATTTATCCTCTTCCAATTTGATTTTCTGTAATTGTTTTTTAAATTTAAAATTTTTCAAAAAGATTCAAATTACTATATATATATATATATATATAGAGAGAGAGAGAGAGAGAGAGAGAGAGAGAGAGAGAGAGAGAGAGTAATTATTTCCTCTGTGTAGTAGATGCAGGCTTCCATAAATTAGAATGAATATATTCGAAAAAGAAAGTGGATTTATGCTTTCCTGTACTAAAATACAGCGTCGGGTGTTTGTTTTAAGTGCAGTGCTCACAAAAAGAAATTTTTTTAAGTAGAATATCTTCTAAACAAAACTCATTCATGCAAGATGTGAAAACCTTTTTTCACTCACATGTGCCTGCATGTTGTACCATTTTAAAGTGGCAACAATTTCAGCTTTTGAGGCTTCAACAGTGTGCTTTTAATATTGCAATCAGCCTTAGTGACATAAATATCATTTCTTTTATGTTCATTTGAAATGAGAAGTGATCAATTTATCATTTTAGCATGACATTTTTCAATTTTACAATGCAATCATATGTCATCTAAATCTGTTATTGAAACCAGATTTTTATTTAAATCACGGATGTATCTAATCTTTTAGTGTATAGATATATCCATTTTTCAAGTTTTAATATTGCATTTTCAATTCCTTTCAGCTCTGCACGCTACATTATTATAAATAACCAATGTCTTAAATGTCATTTGGAAGGTGCATCTGGAATCGAAGATCCATTGTTGGACTTGATAATTGTTATTATACAAGTTCAGTGACCATATAAACATCTACAACGTTAAGCTCTAGGGATTCAACTACATTTCTTTCATTTGCCATTTTATCTTTTTATTCATTTTTCCTTTTATACCAGTCCATAATAAAATGTCCAATTTTTTCGTACCCATAATACTTCTTATTTCTTACCTTAGATTTTGGCCTAGACCTTCCTTTATTCTCTTTCTTATAATTGTCCCCCTGACTTTATTGAACTTCTTGACTCCCATTTGCTTATTTTTAGATTTCCGCCTTACAAACAAACTCTCAAATGTATTACTCTCACCTTTTTTAGATCTTAGCTTAATTTCTTTATTCTAAAAAGTATTTATGCAAATTGAAAGGGAAAGAGTATATGCCAAATTTAATGGCATTCCTGACGTATTTGTAGGTTTCGGGAATGGCATTAAGAAGTATAACAACTTTATACTCCTCAAATACCTTTTTCTCAGTATGATGTTTTGAACTAATTTGTTAAAGGTATCAAAGTTACCATCTAATTCTTTAGAGGGGTTTATTTTAATGAAAAACCTTTCCAATAAGAAAAGAATGTTTGGTAGTCCACCAAATAAAGTCTTCCTAAGTTTTACAAAGAAATTATAGTGGAATCGATTTTTCCAAGTCGCACATGCAAAATGATAGAGGTATAGGCAAGTTCATTTGTCCCAGCTCTTTGATCTGTACTCATAGATGCATGGTAATCTTCTTCAGTAGCTTTAGAAATTTTTTGTTGAACATGAACACCTTTCTTTTTTTTTGTTGCAGAGTGAGAAAATTCTCTTTCCTGTTTAAAACCCGAAGTTCAGAAGTAACTTGTCATATTTGTTGTAAAACCACAGTATATTTGTAGTAAAACAGCAGTAATGCAATATGCACCAGGGTACTTTATGGATTTTCAACAAAAACAAGAAAGTCCAACAAATTTCCAATTTATCAACACAAAGTATAAATTGATCCAAAATCGAACACGCAAAGACATGCAAGATTGACTTTCAAAAAAGTGTAAAGAACTCTCAAATGTCCAATTTCACCAGGATTTTGTGATAATCATGTTCTCAAGTCAGGGAAAATTGTAAACAGTGGTTACGATTAATACTTAAGAGGTTAAAATTAAATGAAGGAGACAAAATGTACATATGCATATAAGCAAATGATAAGTCAGAAAGTTGAAGAACATATATCTGATATTCAAACTAGGGTTTCGAGAATGCAAACCAAAATAGTAGTATGGAGATTTGATCACCATATGAACAAATAATAGGTTGATTATGAAGAAATCCAACCAACAACTAGTCGCTGTTTTAGAAACATTCAAGAAATTTAGAGATCCGTCAAGAACTTTCAAGTTTGAGGTTTCAACTTCTAAATTTGAAAGGTAAAATCAAATATCCTCAATCAACACATCGATCATCCAAAAAATCCTACAAAAGACACTGATAACTTTATTATTACGAATCGAATGCTTTACTGATCTCATAATAAAACAAACTAAAGAAAATCCCAAAAGACTTACAGGATTTTCACCATTGGCATCAATGCATTACAAAATAGCACTCAGAATATTATAACCTTCTATTTCATTCAACAGACTCTAACATCGGACCAAAAGAACAAAATCAGAGTTGCAACAATGGACTAACAACACATCTATTTTTCAATTAAAGACTTTAATTATCTTTTAAGTGTGTTTATATCCCTAAGAAATCAAGAATCTACAACCAGAAGTTGAAGATTGAAAAATACAAAATGAAGAATAAAAGAGAGAATTTTTCGAAAGAAAAATCGTGCCAAAGGACGTCAATTTGAGTCCCCAACTCGAGCGTCTGGTGGCTCTGCAGCTCAAGTCTCGGGCCAAGCATTATTTTTGGACATTGGCTTGACCCGAGCCGGCCTGTGTGGCTCGGCAAGCCACACAAGCCAGCACGTTTGGTTGGTGAAATGGCTCGTGTCACCAGCCATTTGGGCAAATGCAGGCAACTTGTAACTACTTGCTTGCCCTGTGGCATTTGGGCAAATTGGCATCAAAGCCCAACAATTAAGTTTGCGGATAGTCGGGTTGAGCTTCTTTGCTGTATGGGTACGACGGAAACCTACTAGAATTCTTGAAGGGATGATTGGCTTTCTTGCTGAATAACAAAAGTGTGAATTCTTGTTTGAAAAACTGTCGATAATATATTGATTTTACAGTCCAATAATTTATATTTCAAATAGCGAATAAATAGCTATGCATAATTTTTACTTACGAAATGAACGGAATAAAATAAAATTATAATGGTTGATGCAAGAGTTTGATTCTCTTCCTTAAGACTATATTGCTAGCACTGGTGCTAACGGTCTTTCGACACTTGTCTCCTAAGATACAATGATCTTGATTTGTAATAGTAGCGCTCCAAATTACAAATCCTGCGAACTTACTCATGTTTTGATTTCTCTAAAATTGGAAGACTAAAATACACGAAATAAATAGTCAAGACTAAATGCATAATATGGACTAATGCTGGATGAAAAGAATATATTTTGCAAGAGAGAAAATCAGGAAAGATTTTTAGAATGAATAAAATCCGAAATATGGGGACCTATTTATAGAAGTTTAAATGTTGTGTCCAAAAGATACAACAGCTCAAGTTGTGTCTTGAACAGAGACAACCCATTTGGACAGGCAGTTCAAACAGTCAATCGCCAATTTCTAGAAGATGCCACATGTTGCGCACAGAAAAAATCATGAAAATGAATAATATAATTCAAATATTATTTTACTAAATATATATACCAATCTTGGCCCAAGTCCACGACCCGTAACTAGTGCCCTTGTCATGTCGTGTCAAGCCGATCGATCGGTTGGATGAACAGCCACGCGTGTGGACTTTAGTTCAACCTACTAGCATGCAGGTCATCTCCCTTTCAAAAACTATTGACATCCCTTGGGGCTCAAACCCAAGTCCCAAAATTGAGTAATATAAAGTGGTTTCTATTATTTTAGCTTTCCTATGAGGGATTAGCATTTTTCAATTTTCATCAATGTTATTCCCAATTTATTTCAACTTCAAGTTAGCCTTATTTTATCATTCACTCTTAATTGGTTTTAAGAAAATAAATACATACATCAATCTGCTCGTGGAGTAGTATACACTTGACCAAAGAACTCTTTTATCCAACTAAAGGGACCCACTTAAATAATTGGTCAAAAGATGGTCAAACCAACTAATTAAACCCATTTTCCAACAATCCCTACATGAACAGAAATTAATGCAATAAACAAATGCATATCCTATAGAGAGATCAAGCGTACAGTTATTGCATTCGGATAAGTACCTTATGGGTTTAAACCTTCCATAATAAAAAGTACTATCGGATTTACTTCACTAATCAGTGAACGTGATATCTTGAATAGTCATCTATTGGTGTAAACTAAGGTGATAGTATCAATACAATAACCTCCCTGACATTTTCGAGTTCTCACTATTGTGTTTATTTTGGCTCTGAACAACCCTTGGATTTCATAAGTATTTAAGAGAATTTAAGCCTTTGAAACATTCTCATAGAAGCGTTCCCTCACATTTATAATATTAAGAGTATCTATCATTACTCACTTGGATAGTTCAAGATTGGAATTATTAAAAGTATAACTTAACTTAAAACGTTTTGTAGATGACACTTTTCTTATCATAGGAATGGATAGAAATTAACTCTGAAGTACTCTTTGAATCTTCTTAACTTAGTTGTCCCACTGAATAAAGATTTTGGGAGCTCCAGTCAATAAGATCCGATTACCATTATAAAACTCATTACAAGGTAGGTTTTAAGTCCATTTCCCTTGATGGGCAATATACTTGATCTCTTGGTAAGTGGATCCGCAAGATTTTCTCTAGATTTTACATAATCTATGGAAAATAACACCGTTTGAAATGAACTATTTAATTGTATTGTCTTCAACGGATATGTCGAGACTTACCATTATACATACTACACTATTATACATACTACTTTGTGCTCTATCGTAGCCGACTGACTAACACAATGCATACTAATTGCAGGCACGGGTTTAGACCAACATGGAATGTCTTTTCCTACTTTATCTAAAGCTATGAACTCAAATTCTATCGTAAATTGAGCTATACATATTTGTTTAGAGGACTTACAAAATACAGCTACACCACTAATGGTAAAAACATAACCACTAATGGATTTTGAGTGTTGTGTATCTGATATCTAATTAATATCACTGTATCCTTCTAATAGAGCTAGATATCTAGTATAATATAATCCAATATTTGACGTGTATCGTAGATACGTAAGAGCCCTTGTCAATGTCTTCCAATGGTCATTATTTAGGTTATTTTAAATCTACTAAACGTATTCACTCCGTACGCAATATTTTGACGAGTGTAGTTTCTAATATACATTAGACTAACTATTACTCGAGAGTACTCCAACTGAGATTCGGGTTTGTCTTTATGTTTGGCCAAATGTACACTACACCAAAAATTGCTTTTTGCAACGGTCAAAAAAGTTCCATTGACCTTTTGCAGCGTTCGGGCGTATGTTGCGGGCTTTGATATTGCCGTAGAATGGAAGGTTTTGGCAATGTTCTTTGCGTGTTGTCCTAAGTTTTTCGCATTGTTCATTGCGTGTTGTCTTAAGGTCTTTGGCAACGGTCGCTGCGTGTCGTATTAAGGTCTTTGGCAATGCTCAATGCGTGTCGTATTAAGGTCTTTGGCAATTTCAATGCTTATTGTATTAAGTTCCTTGGCAATGTTCGTTGCTTGTTGTCTTAAGTTATTTGTCAACGTTCGTTGCCTGTTGTCTTAAGTTCTTTGGCAACATTCATTGCGTGTTGTATTAAGTCTTTGGCAACGTTAAATGTGCATTGTCGTTTCT
>NC_036239.1:16608025-16668287 GCF_002742605.1 Olea europaea var. sylvestris
GTGCCCTGTTCTTCCCTAATAATAGTTCTCCATTTTTTCTATTTCTCTATAAAACATTGACAAATAAATTTAAAAACACTAAGACTACAAAATTAAAGTTATAACTTCATTATAAAATATTTAATCCGTACACAATAAATATAAAACACGTACAATTACTTCTTCAAAACACAATAAAACTAGAGCCAAAAAACTAGCAAATATGTCAAAAATATACACAATGAGTCAACTAGAAGATTTGCATTCGAAAAGCTAATGCCAAACACTGGAAGGCAAATATTACTCTCACAATCGGCTCCACCCATTTAACCAAAACTTCACACAAGACATCTGAAAACAAGCTGCTTACATAAATGAGGTCCAAGAAGACATATGCACAAGAGAACTCAATTTCAAATTCTTCTCTTAATTCAGCTTGACTCCATAAAACTGCAATAAGGAAAGAATATAGAAATTAGGTACATTAATTTTTTTGATAAGGAGGTTAGATACATTAATTAATAATATAGGAAACTCAAATACACACAACATTAACTATGTGTCCATCATGTTTAGAATAAGCTTATCACACAACATTAGAAGTCTTTGCTCAATTGAATATGCAAAAATTCATGAAACACCTTCGTCAAATGAGTTTAACACTATTCTTTGGCCAAGCAATAGCACTTCCCATGACTTCATCAAGAACTTGAAATTCATCAGTAGGCCTATATAAGCTCAAATGACCCATATACACTTCTTCAACCCAAACCTTCCAACAATCTCGTCCAAGTGGCATGTGGTGTACCTTTGTGTTTGGGTCGGTTGATGCAATTTTCCCTTCCGCTATGATTTCTTCCTCATCATACTGGTACGAATGCAATAATTGACAACTTGAATTTTCCAAATGCGTAGTCCCTCCCTGGATACCACTTCCTTATTGGGACTACAAATTCACAGTAAAATGAACATATTCCCTTTGAAATTAGTATACCATATAGTCTGAATTTATATTGAATAAACAATAAATAATATAAGATACATAACTTGAGGAGTAAAAGCATGTGAACTCATGTCATCTACATTCTTATTTTGACTTTGTAAAATAATTACATAATTAAAAAGTTATTCTACGTAGTTATGTAAAGCTATTTTATCATATTATATATAATGATAAAGTATATAACTTGAGATAACTTAAGAAGTGCTTCAACTTTTTCTTCTAGTGCTCCAACCCTTTCTGACTGCATTTGTAGATTGAACCCAAGCTTCTATCTTTTTCTGCACTTCTGGAACTTAATTTTTATATTAGCAAGTTGATACACATAATAAGTTTAATTATTATTGACAAAATTCAGGTATAATGCACATACCATAGTGTCAGCAACAGCTTCATCTATAGGTTTTTCATCCCTTCTCAGATGTCCATAAGTCTAAACTCTAGTTCTTAACCCTTTCATGTCTGGATAGTTTTTTTTCTACAATACAAATCGTGTCATTATATATACTAGTATTGGACATATGCAAGAAACTTAATATAAACTATAAGGAATGAAGATATATAAGAAAATCGTTATAGATAGGTATAGACAAGTAAAGATAGTTTGTATGTGTACCAAATCGTAAGTTGTACATTGATAACCCTTTCGACCCACAGTGTGTAGAAGCTTCTGATTAGCTCTCATTTTGCTGAACTTGGCACTTTTTTCCTATTAAGAGAACATAAAAATTGAATAACAGTAATCAACTAGATTTTAAACTCAATTAGAAAATACAACTTACTTGAAAGTTAGTAGAAAGAGTATCTTCTACGAACTTCTTCCATGCTACATTCTTTGGTCTAAGAAGGAAAATAGTGCGTGTTCTATTCACAGATGATGCTGTTTGAATTCTGATTTGTTTTCTCAATCTTGATTTGTATGTCCTCTTGTACTTTCCCATTTCCTGAAATGTCATTTTTAATGGAAATCACTCACATTGAACATTTACTGAATTTTGTGTACAAAGATAAGAAATGATGTCACTAGGAAGGAAATAGATAAAGAAATTAAAGTTATCGTATTTATCAACGTACCTGTATGAAAGTCCAAAGTTCCATTTTTTTAGTATTACTTACCGATTACAAATCCTTAAATACAACTGGCACATACTCTCGTACTATGGCTGCAGCCATGCTAGCAAATTTATCAGAGTTAGTGCCAATTACTTGTCCGAATTCATTAAATTCAAGCTCCATCTTATAATTCATATTTTCAGGAACTGCCTTCACTTGGGTTGGACCCCTTTTCTTTTTTGGAACATCTACATTTGTCGGCGACACATCTTGCTCATTAATAATTGGAGTTGATACAGTATCTTCTGGTTCACTCGAAAGTCTTAGTCTTTTACTGGTCTCTCGAATTGTAACGGTAATTGCAACTCTTTGACATTTTGAACTTTTTGAAGCTTGCTTCGTTGACTTAAAGAATGCAATATGAAAACAAAATGTAATTATCCTCTTGTTGACAAATTTCTTAAGAAATATAAAAAACACACATACCTGAGCTGCGTCCATCGTATAACGTATATTACTGTGAATTGGCTTAGAGCAAATCACTTCAAGAGTACAGAAATCTACAAACAAAAAGAGATAGATTTACCAAACTAATTAATCATTATAACAAGCTCCGTGGTGAAGTTATTACATGCTAAAATAAACTTCAAAAGTCATAACAAAAGCAATTGATCTACAAGTACCTTTAGATATAAAACATGTGTCATTTATAAGGATATTTACCAAACTAATTAATAAAAGTGTCACATAATATGCCTTCGACATCTATTCTTGCATAATTCTCATCCTCATTATGATTGTCTTTTAGTTGTGCTACATCTAAAGGAATAGTTGCCCGGTGAGAAGTATCTTCTTCCGTATATAACGTGTCAAAATCTCTTGGTGACACTTGCAAAGCAACATACCAATTAGATGTTTCATTCTCTCTGGAATAAAACACTTGTTTCACCTACGATGCCAAAATGAACGGATCATTTTCAAATTGTCTGTATTCTTCATGAAGATTAACTAAAGTGAACCCATCTTCCTTTTTCATTCCATTCATGATATTTGCCCAATCTCATTTGAATATTGGAATATGAAATGCATTGTAATCAAGCACTATAACATCGCGCAGAACTCCATAATAAAGAACCTTCACAACGACATGTGCATTATCTTTTGCAATAGATCTACAAATAGTTGTTGCTTCAACTAAAATGCCACTATTTTTTCAAGACTTTTCTACATCTTTAGTGTGAAATCGAAGATCATTTATTACAAAACTAAAATATGATGTGGACTGGCATCTAGGGCTACGTGCAAGCCACTTTAAAGTATTTGTAACATTGTCCAGCAACAGTTGACCTTTGATCTATTTTTATTTTAAAAATTTTAGGACTAAAAAAATAAATAACATAATTAAACACTATAAATTTCTTATACGTGTGTCAAACCTTATCATCCAGCCAGGCAGCAAAAGAGTCAATGTGTTTCTGTTGCAATAAATTCTCATTTCTTTCAAGTCGTTTGTCAAAACTCTGGAGTTCGTCCACATGCGTCCTAAGTGGAAAACAAGCTATCGAAAAAAAAAAAAATTGGTCGAAGAACTTAAAATGTAATAACATAGTTATTTCACAAACATACTGTATGTAGGGTGCCACTTCTATACTATTTAGTAACACATAGCGATGGACAACTTTCAACATCTCATCTGGTAGCACAATCGGCTTCCCTTTAGAAATTGTGCGCTCTACAACTAAGAAGTTACTTTCAAATTCTTCATTGTATGAAGGCTTAGAGCCTATTTTGGATGCTTGTTTAATGTACTTGCGACAAAACATTTCATTTTCTTCAACAATGTATTGTTCAACAATACACCTTTCAGGTCTTGCACGATTCATAACATACCCTTTCAACACTTTCATATACCTACACAATTACCAAAAATCTCATAAAATGTACAACCAAATTGATAACAAATTTCACTTTTGGGAATAACTTAAAGGAATATTACCTCTCAAATGGGTACATCCAACGATATTGGACTAGTCCACATAGACGAACTTCTCTTCCAATATGGATCATTAAATGAACCATAATATCAAAGAAAGAAGGTGGAAAATACATTTCCAACATGCATAAAATTTTAGAAATGTCATCTTCTAAACTTTCAACGTTATTCCTATCTACAATTCCTTGACATATTTCATTAAAAAATGAACACAATTTAAAAATGGAGTTCCTTAGTCCTTTTGGTAGAAGTCCTCTCAATGCAACTGATAGTAATTGTTGCATTAAAATGTGACAATCATGAGACTTGAGTCCAACTATCTTACATTCTTCCACTGAAATACCATTTTCAATATTAGAACCATAACCATCGGGCAATCTCATGTTAGCGAGCCTTTTCCAAATATTTGTTTTTCTGCTTTTGATAAAGTATGAGGGGCAGCAGGTAAGTAGAATTTATTTCCTCTTCTCTCAAGATGTAAATCATGCCTAATGTTCATCATTTCCAAGTCCTTACGAGAGTTAATGCAGTCCTTAGATTTTCCTTTCACATCCAAAAGTGTACTAACGATGCTCTTACAAATGTTCTTTTCCACATGCATCACATCCAAATTATGACGTACAAGTTAAGTCTGCAAATTAAACATTAATCATGTCACGATAGACTACCTACCATTAGGAGTATTAAATAAAGTAGAAAGAAATATTACTAGAGCTAGCTTCCAGTATGATAGCATGAAAAATATTGACTTATTCTTCCACGTTACATTTGATTGAGTTGTATTCTTTTTTCTCTTTCGCTTACTACTTTTCCCCCAATCATATGCAATTTTATCAACTTTATTAAAATCTTCTTCATCGTTCTTTATCTTCGGCCTAATGTCATTTCCAATACGCCCATTAAACTAACTCTTTTTCATGCGAAATCGATTACTCAAGTCAATAAATCTTCTATGTCCCATGTACGCAAAGTTCGTACCATATGATAGCCATATGGAACACGTATCTTCACGACAAATAGGGCATACAATTTTTCCCTTAACGGGCCATCCAGATACATTTCCATATGCAGGAAAGTCATGTATTGTCCACATCAAAATAACTTTTAGGTTGAATGTAGATTTTGTAACTGCATCATACATCTCAACCCCATCACTCCATCACTTCATAACAATATTAAGTCATCTACAAGTGGTACCAAATAAACATCTATGTCATTACCATGCTGCTTTGGTCCCGGATCAATAAACTTAATATCAAACTTTCCTTCGACATGCAAAATGAGGGAGGCAAATCATATATAGTTAAAATTACTGGCCAACAACTATATTTAGAGCTAAGATCTTTGAAATGATTAAATCCATCAGTTGCAAGATCTAATCTAATATTTCGAGCATCTGATGCAAAATGTAGCCATATTCTATTTATCATTTCCCAACTTAATGAGTCAACTGGATGCCTAATTTTACCGTTTGAACTTTTATTTGAGTGCCATCTAAGTTGTGTCGCTAGCTCATCTATTCCAAACATCCTCTTAAGTCTTGGTAATATAGGAAAATAACGCAAAACATTTGCTGAGATTTTCTTTTTTAAAATTTTCTTTGTCCATTGGTTAACTTTCCATCTTAAGCAACCACATTTGGAACATAATTTAGCATGTTCAAGCTCCTTTCTATACAAACAAAATCATTTAAGCAAGCATGTATCTTCTTATAGCCAAGGTCAAATGTGTTGACAAATTTTTTCATCTCATAAAATGAGCCAAGAAGTGTATCATTCTCTAGCAACATTTCCCAAACAAGATTTATAAGTTCATTGAAACCACTATTCGATAAACCATGTGTAGCTCTATGTTTAATCATAGCAATCGAAGCAGACATCTTCTTAAATGCCATACAATAGGGATACAAAGGTGTTTCAGCATCGTCAACCAAACTTTGAATCTTTCCATCTCTTCCATCAAGAAGGTTTTCAAGATCTACATCTCGTTGTACATAGAAGTCCCTACACATCCTCTGTGACTCAGGCATTTCCACATCGAATGAATTTAATTCACATGGTTGTTCTCCATGATATACCCAAACAGTGTACGTATGATCCATTCCCTAAATAACCAAATGTTCCTACATTGTTTCATAATGATGATGCTTTAGATTCTCATACTTAACACAAGGTCATCCTATCATTTCTGAACATAGATTTTCACGAGATAGTTCAACAAAATTTTGTGCCCCATCTCTATATTGTTTTGAAAACCTATAAGTAAAAAGTTATGATCATTTTATGTTAAAAAGAGTTTAAATTTTGTAAGTACATTCAAGAAATCTTATTTTAGACATTGACCTTGATAATTATAACCATGCTTTGTCCATTATTATTCTCTCAAACATTGAATACATAAATACAAATTCAAAGCCTAATGTTCCCAGAAGATTGACTGCTTCCTCCGCGTAATAGAAATCAAGTTTCCTTTATTTAAGTCTGTCCTTTGCGCGATTAAGTTGCAGTCACAAAAAGAAAAGTATTTGAAAGTATTGTACTTCAAAGAAGAGAATTGTAGAGTTGAATAACAGAAATCAAATGAATCTTGATGACAAGGCTTTGTAACCTGGATTTCAACAATTTTGCTAATTTGTGTAGTCCAAAGGTTGGAAAACAATGTACTCATCAATCCGATTCATGAACTTTGGCCTAAAATTTTGTCTTGATAACTCAACCACTTGGATTTTCATCACGACATAGACAGCATGCTTGCTATCCTGGGAGCTTCTAAAGTTCAATAATCGTAATAAATATACACAATTCAATCTATAACAATATGTTCATTAATATTAGTTTTAATTAATCACAAGTTTTCTTTAATTTTACTAGGTACAAGAGAAGAAATTAGAGAAAGACAAATTTGATCTCAAAATCTTCTAATTAATGATTGAATAATTCCATATTCAACCCGACAATATAAAATAACACAAATTATTCCACAATTAATTTGCCTATTTTGTGTATGAAAATGTAACAGGCACCCATAATAACAACGCTAAATTATTCCATAATTAATTTGTGTATGTTGTGTGTGAAATGTGATAAGCACCCGTTCCCTTTTGACCCGACAAGAAACTCCAAATCAACAAGAAGAAGCTGTACACTCAACCCTTATTACATACGTTTCTCTTCAATTCCATATTCTACAAATGATTATGGTACACTCAAGTCACACACCATTATTACATATATTTCGATCAAGTAATGGACATATTGTTTTGATAAAATTTGACTTACCAGAACCGGTAAACTCAACCTTCAATGTGTCAACCCATTAATAGGTGCCAGAGATTTGATGAGAGGAAAAAGGTAACTGATATTTTTCTTCAGTGTCAGAGATTTTATGAGAGACAATCGGCAAGAGAGGGACAGTCGGTGAGAGAGAGAGGGGGGGGGGGGGGGTGGGGTGCTAAAAAATCCTCTTGGCCACATGGAAACATACGGAAGGTAGCATGTGGCATATTTAAGAGAGCATGTGAGAATCGTGAGGCGGAGGGGGGGGGGGGGGGGGGGGGGGGGGGGGGGGGGGGGGGGGATTAGGTTTGTGGGTTATAATTGAAGGTTTTCATTTTTCCTTTTAGGTAAAGAAAGTGGGTCGGGTTAACAAAACATTAGCCCAATAAAAATAACACAAAAAATCGACCCAAGTTTAATGGGTTGGGCTAACAGCTTTTGGGACTTTTTATTATTGGCTGGTCTAGTAGGTAATAGAAACATAATCAAACAAAAAGAAATGGGCCTTTTGGGGGTTGGGCCCAAAATGTTTAACAGCAACGGGCAATGTACGTTGCTAAAAGTTAATGGCAACATTCAAGAGACGTTGCCAAAAACCTAATGGCAACACACAATGTCGGTTGCTAAAAGTTAATAGCAACGTTTAAAAGTGCGTTGCTAAAACATTAAAACGGCAACACGCATTGTCTGTTGTGAAAGTCGAACAACAGCAACGCGTAATGTGTGTTGCTGAAACTCTACAGCAACACACATGGCATGTTGAAAAATAAAATCAATGACAACGGATTTTGCACGTTGCAAAAGGACGAATTAACAAAATTCTTTATAAAAATGTTGTGAAAACTCAATTTTGTTACCCAATAGTAACACGCACTTGTTGGACGTTGCGATGAACCCCTTTTAGCAACATGTAATTGGTGAATGTTGCCATTTGCATGTTGCAAAAGGGATTTTTTCTTGTAGTGGTAGACTTAAATTTACTGGAGTTTTAACTGGACTTTCATCATATATATGAAACTTCTTAAGTATAGTCTCAATATAGTGAGATTGAGATAGAACAAATCCCTTGTATGTCTTAAGAATTTTAATTCCTAATATTACATTTGCACTACCAATATCTTTCATGTCAAAACCTTTTGTTAACATTTTCTTGGTAGTTATTATATTATCACGATTATTACCCATAATTAGCATGTAATCAACATACAGACATGCAATTACATATGCATTAGGTATGGTTTTAATATAAACACATCTTAAAACCATTTGACAACATAGTTTTGTCAAATTTTGCAAGTCACTGTTTTGATGCTTTCTCTAGGTTGTACAACAATTTAACGAGTCTACACACCTTTACCTCCTGCCTAAGAGTAATAATCTTCGCGGGTTGTTTCATGTAAATTTCTTCTTCCAGCTCTGCATTTAATAAAGCTATTTTAATATCCATCAAATGAATCTCGAAATTATGCAATGTTGCGATTGCAATTAATAGTCTAATAGATATTATCCTTGTTACAGGAGAGTATGTATCAAAAAAAGAAGACCCCCTTTTTGTTTGTATCCTTTAGCTACCAATCTGACCTTATATTTATCAATCGAACAATCGGTCTTTAATTTTCTTTTAAAAATTCATTTATAACCTATTGGTTTGTTACCAGGTGGGAGATCTGCCAACTCCTAGGTATGATAATATAATCAATTTGACTATTGATAGCTTATTTCCGAAATGGAGCTTATGGACTGGACGTTGCTTTATTAAATATCCTAGGATCATTTTCTAACAAATAATTTAAAAAATCTAGACAAGGGGATATATTTGTTTTGGTCCTCTTACTATGTCTTGTTTCTTTTTGTCTTCAAAAAATACACAATTCGTAGATTAATAATAGTATTTTCATGTACATTCTGAATATTAGATTCTGGTACGAGGAACCAATAAGCACTATTGTTTTTAGCATATCCAATGAATATGCAATCGATAGTTTTTTGTCCTATTTTAACTTGTTTAGGCTTCGATTCTTCTACCTTAGCCAAATCCCTCCATACTTTTAAGTATTTGTATGAAGATTTATGACATTTACATAACTCATAAGGAGTTTCATTTCTACTTTTGTGTGGTAATTTATTTATAATGTGGTCATGTAATAGAATTACTTCCTCCTAAAATTCTGAGCTAAACTAGAATTTATCAACATAGCGTTTATCATCTCTTTAAGAGTGCGATTTTTACATTCAATAATACCATTCGACTGAGATGAATATGAAGGTCTAGTTTGATGAATAATCCTAGGGTCTAAACAAAATTCTTCAAATGATACTCCATATTCTCCAGCTCTGTCACTACTTATAACTTTTATTTGTTTGCTAAGTTGACTCTCAACCTCATTTTCATACTACTTATGCTTCTAAGGCTTCATCTTTACTTCTTAGCAAATAGGCATAGCAATACCCTATGCAATTATCTATAAAAATAATAAAATACTTTTTACCTCATATAGTTTGCACAAACTTTAAATTACAAATATCACTATGAATTAGTTCTAGAAGATCCAAGTTCCTTTCAATTGAATAAAACAGTATTTTAATTAATTTAGCCTCTGTACAAGTTTCGCATCGATGATTTTGATCAAATGAAATAGAAGACAATAAATCTAAATTTACTTATTTACGTAAAGTATTAACATTAATATGTCCTACAATCAAGTAAGTAGAAGATTTATTTTTATTAATATCAAAATCACGAAGTATATGCATTATATTTATTTTGAATAGCCCATTGGCTAAGTAATTCTTGCTCACAAACATGCCACTTTTTGTGAATAAATCTTTTCAAACTCATACACTAGCCTAAATCCATTTTTGATTAACAAAGCTCTAGATACTAAGTTTTTGTAAATATCAAGAACATACATCACATCGATGAGGGTTACTTCTTTTCCCGATGTCATCTTCAACACTACTTTACTTAGACCAATAACTTTTGATGTTGTCGAATTGCCCATTAATAGTTGTTGTTCATTGATAGAAATGTAAGATGAAAACATCTCCTTATTAGCATAAACGTAACGCGTAGCTCCAGTGTCTAAGAACCATTCTCTCGGATTGTCCACCAAGTTCGCTTCAAATACAACAACTAAGAGCATTAGTTGCACGCCGTTAGAAAATTTGTCTTCTTCGTCAAGTGTACTTGGTCTTTTTTATTTTTCTTTTTTTCAGTCGACAATCCTTTGCAATATAACCAAACTTACCGCAGTTATAGCAATCTCCTTTAAATTATTTGGCCTTGCACTTTTACTTGCTATTACCCGAGTACTTCCTATCCTTGTTAGTATTTGGTTCCACCAAATTGACTTTAGCCTCCAATTGCAACTTTCCAGAACTTTTTTTTTTTTTTAAGAATTTAAATTATCTTGCTCAATTCATAATCTTACAACTATGTCTTCAAGTCTTATTTTCTTGAGTTTATGTTTTATGTAATTCTTAAAATCTTTTCACATTGTTGGTAATTTTTCGATAATCGCAGTGACTTGAAACAACTCATTGAGCTTCATACATTCTGCATGTATCTCATGCAAGAGGATTTGTATTGATTCATCACTGTTTTAGAATCAAAGTCCATAAATTTTCCTTCCAAAAATTTCTTCAATCTGGTATCTTCTATTTTGTACTTCTTTTCCATCGATTCCCACAATAATTTAGGTGTCTTGACCGAATTGTATATGTTGAGAAGTGTGTTGTCAAGGCAATTAAGGATGTAGCTCTTGCACATGAAGTTATTATAACTCCATACAATGAATGCTACTCATTTTTGAGGAGCTGTTTCTTCCTTCTCAACAGTTGGAGTATCTTCACTCAAGAATTTTGCCAAATTCAGATCTGTGGAATAAAACTGCATTTTCTATTGCCATCTTTTAAAATCCATTCTCGTGAATTTTTTCGATTTCTCCCGTGGGCATTGTTAGGGGTATGACAAATGTAGCATCACTTGTCATAATCTAAAAAAAAATTAGAATATAAATTAGTACGTAAACAAAAATATCATCTTAAGATTGTTGATCTTACCGTACAATAATTTATATTCAAACAGTGAATAAACAGTTGGGCAGAATTCTGACTTACTAAATGAATGGAATAAAAGAAAATTATAATGATTGAGGCAAGAATTTGACTCTTTCACCTTAAGAGGACATCGTCCCACATGGTACTGACGATCTTCCGACACCCATCTCCCAAAATATAACGACATTTACTTGTAATAGTAGCACTCTAAATTACAAGATTCGGCGAACCTACTAGTGTTTTGATCTCTTTAAAATTGGAAAACTAAAATGCCCAAAATTAATATTCGGGACTAAAATGCACAATATGGAATAATGCAGGACATAAGGATTATATTTTGCAAGAGAGAAAATCAAGAATGATTTTTGGAATGGATGAAATCCGTGACATGTGTAACTATTTATAGAAGTTAAAATGTTGTGTCCAAAAGACACAACAATCAAAAAATTGTATCTTGAACAAACAACCCATTTGAACAGGCACTTTTAACAATCAACTGTTAGTTTCTAAAAGATGCCACGTGTCACACACACAAAAATTGGGAAAAATAAATAATACAATTCAAACATATTATTTAATAATAAAATAATTCAAATATTATTTAATATATATATCAATCTTGGCCCAAGTCCCTCGTGTCAAGCAGAGCCGGCCGATCAGTTAGACTGCAGCATGCACGAGGTTTTGGCTCAGTCTACTAGCATGTAGATCCTCTCTTCTTCAAAAACTATTAGTACCACATGAGGTCCAAACCTAAGTCCCAAACTTGAGCAATATAAAATGGTTTCTATTCTTTATGTGGGATTGTCATTTTTCAATTTTCCACCAATTTTTTCCCCAAATTTCAACTTCAAGTGGTTATTTTTTTACCTTATTTTCTCATTAACCCTTAATTGGTTTTGAGAAAATATATATATACATCAATCTACTCGTGGAGTAGAATACACTTGGCCAAAGAAATCTTTTATTTGACTAATAGGATCCACTTAAATAATTAGTCAAAAGTTTCTCAAATCATCTAATTACACCAATTTTCCAACAGAAACATGGCACGGGTCGACAATCTGGGGTTGCTGAAGCGGTAGGTGTTGACCATCTCAAATAAGCTTGTACTAAGATGTTTCCTTCAATGAGTGTCATGGTTCCTGTGGCTTGGGGATGATTTGCAGGAACAATAAATGGGAGATGGTCAATGCATTGTCAAAATCAGTCTGGGGGTAATGTGTCCCCATTTCGAGGACCCTCTAATCCAAATAATCAATTCCACTTTCTCTTTATGGAATTCCTAGAATTCAATTAATTACATTTTAAAATTAATTCTTTGGGACCACTACAAGTCCAATTAGAAACAAGCATCAAACGAAAGCTTAAAGTATTGGATTTTAAAGTTCAATTTATTAAAAAATCCCATTAATTAATTTGTATTAGGAATGTGGATGGAGCTTTCATTATTATGAGTGGATTATTGTACGTTTGCCAAGATTTGCCTTTAGTATTGAAATTAGTTAATTATATCATTTTTTTATCAAAATTTATTTTATTCTTTGAGAAGATACCCGCTTTTACCAATGAAAAATCCGCTGATTAAAGCAACATATAAGTAACGTATTTTTCATTAATAATCATCAACGAATTTCATGTTGATAACTTTCACCTGAGCCTCAACATAATAACGAATGATCGGACGGAAATCTGTTGCTGAAGCCACGACTTTTTGTACTTGCTTTTAAAGATAATTCGTATAAGAAAAAAAATTATGCTCATAATAAAAATAGTTCGAGGTAATTGTGCATCCATGACTCCACTCTATGAAATTACAACACAAATAAAATATATCTTGGATATTGTTTATGTAAGTATTATGTCCTAGGTCCAATCAACTTTGGACATAAATACTTTTATATATAATTAATACAATTAAACGGCAGATCTATTATTTAATTAATAGACAATTAAATAAATAATAGAGTTCGGAGATTCAAATATTTGTAATGTGTTAATCACAAGGAGTTGTGATTGTGAGATACAAATTACATCTGATTGAATCTTAAATAATCTGTGGTCATATTTGATACAAATTACGGATATCGTTATTACGGATAGACCATCACTTGTGGCATTTCTTACTTGTGAAGTAAGTAGCTGATCTCATAAGTTAAAGTGTGGTGACACTTAAATGAACACGTGGATGTTTTGTTATAGAACAAAACATTGAAGACCCGTTGAGAGATTCCACATGGATAACTATTTAAGTGTCAGTGGTTAATCTCTAACGTTTGGTAGTGGAATTGGTCCTTTGACTTGAGGTCGTCATGATACCTTATATGAGGACAGTCATACTTTAATGGTGTTGGATGTTGCTCTGAAAATGGCTGCTAATACGACATCGTTCGGGTACGTCAAGAATCGTATGAAGGTTGTGATTGATCAATAAAGGATTCGTCACTCTTAGATAGTAGGAGATTATGATCCGCGTTTAATTCAATTAAGTCGATGATAAAATCCTTGGCCAAGGTGTACTCATAAGTCGAAAAGGAGTTTTCGACTTATATTGACTTAATAATGGAGTGAAAGATATGATCGATGATCGAGATTGACACAATTCCATATCTCGTAATTGATCGGATCATATTGACGAAGGGATTATAGTTTCACGATAAACGAACGAATTTGGTTTTGTCATACCACGTGACATTTCCTGTCACATGTATTGCCCTGACACATTGCTAGATGTCAATCAGGGACGGCGAGTGTGAATTGACGATAAATTAAAGGGTATTTTAATTTATCAATTTTGATTAGATCAAAATAATATTTCACGTCGTTAGGCATCGTGGTCGGGAACCTAATGGATCGCACACAAAAGAGAATTGGAAGATTGCAAATTGTCAATTGGTTAATTTAACAATCGTTGGATAAATTAATCAATTGGATTTGTTATTTATATTCTCGAATTAATTGGATTAATTAATTCACGGGCCGGGTTTAATTAATTGGATTAATTAAATATTAGACCGGACCGGGCTGAGCCGAGCCCGTTTTGGTTTATATAAATACATGGTTAGGGTGTGTGGTTCATAAGGTTTTTATTATTCTTGCTGGCACAAGAGAGAAAACCCTAGTAGCTGCAATCTTGTTCTCTGTGTGAATTATCATTGGAGGCTGGACAATTGGACAGCTGTGGATGGAGAATTAAGATTGCTGGAACGAAAAGAATAGCAAAGAAGTTTACAGATCTGAAAAAAGTACAATCTTATCACAATTTCTATCTAAACACAAAGGCGATTCTTGGTGGGAATCGAAATTTATTTTAAATTTCGTTGTGCATGTATAAGTAGATTCCCAACAGTTTTAACTAAACTTATTAATCGGATTGGTCTCATTATCATCAATTGTTTTTACCACTCTGATCTTAAGAATTTATTGCTAATATAATTTTTATTTTTATTTTTAAATTTTCGAGTCCTTAAATGGACCTTCAAGTTTATTGGCTTGGGGCTTGCGTTGGGGGTCATTTCGGTTTTAAATAGGTTCAAGAGATGAGAATCCAAGGTGGTTGAGGTATGATGTAATTCCATTTTGAACTTGGGACGTGTAAGCGCAAGAGACGAGAACCCTATTCAGAACCATTAATTGAGTCAGATACCAGTTTCGAGCAAAAAAAAAAAAAAAAAAAAAAAAAAAGGAGACTTCCAAGCTTGTAATCGGCATGAAAGTTTGCAAGTCATATTTTCTCTTTAATAAATAATAAACCATACGAAAGTAGCTGCCATCGAAGTTCAAACTTAATTTTCTCACCTTCTGCATGTGAATATTTGTAATATAAATCTACCAAACCATGTAGATAAAGATATAAATCTTAGTATTATTTATTCAGTTATTTGCAATTTCCAAAACTAGAATACCATACTACAATTAATAATTGAAACAATTTAAAATAAACATATATAGTGCGGTACGCAGTATTGAACAGGGCTTGAATGCCAATAATGAATGTAAAACTACTTGTTTTTTACGGAAACTATGATCATCACGCGATAACTAGTTGGCTACAACCACAGTTTTCCATTTCTCAGTCCATGTAGAGATGTAAACATGAGCTTTCTGGTCAATTCCATGCTCAGCCACCCACCGGCCTCTATCTCCATCACTAGACCATACTTTATCACCGTTCAACAAATCATAATCCCATGTACTTTCCGACCTCAATTTCCTTGAGCTTTTGCTTTGAAGATGTTGAAGAAAGAAAAAGAAAAAGGTAAATGAAGATTGCTTCTACCTGTTGTTTCCAGCCATGTTTTATTTCTGGGAAAATATCATAACTAAGAAATTAATTATGACACATTTTAAAAACAAGAAAACAAGTTTCAAATTTCTAAAATCAGATTTTTATTAAAAATTATTTTTAATTTAATTAGTTAATTAATTATTTTATTAATTAAATATATTTAGGTCACGGATCTATACAATTTGGTTACAAATTAACAATATAATTAGTTACTTATTATTTTTTGGTCACAAATCAAAAATTTTAAGTCACAAATTTTTTTACGATCACAATTTAAAAATTTTGTAAGTCACAGTTTGTTTATTAGTCACAAATCAAAAATAATTAGTCACGGATTAATTTTTAGACACGACTTATCATATTATTGGTCACGACTTATTTTTCAGTCACAAATTAAAAATTTTATAGGTCACATATTATTTTTCGATCACGAATCAAAAATTTTATAGGTCACAGATTAATTTTTCGGTCACAACTCAATAAATTATAAGTCACAAACACAAATTTTATAGGTCACATATTATTTTTCGATCACGAATCAAAAAGTTTATATGTCACGGATTAATTTTTCGATCACAACTCAATAAATTATAAGTCACAAATACAATTTTTAGGTCACGTAATATTTATTAATTTTAGTTACGAATTAATTTTTAGTCACACTTATCAATTTATTGCTCACAAATCAAAAATTTTATAAATTACAAATTATTTTTCGATAGCAAATGAAGATTTTTTAAGGTCACAATTCAAAAATTTTGTAGGTCACGATTTGTTTGTTGGTCACATAAGTCACAGATTACAAATATTATAAGTCACATATTATTTTTTTTAGGTCACACACTATTCTTGATCATAATTTATCATTTTTAGTGGTCACATATTGTTTATTGATCACATGTTAACCAATTTAATGGTCACGATCAATCAAATAATATGTGACCACCACCAAACCACCACTCCCTTCAACAGCACCATCGCCTGAACCACCAGCACCATCGCCTGAACCACCAGCACCATCGCCGACAACAATGCTATAGTCTCAAACAAAAAATCAACTCCAAAATTATCAACGCTATCGTCGCCACCACTGCCACACCAACACCACTGTCGCTGCCGCAACACCATAACCATCCCTACCACATCTCACCATCACGGCAGACCAACCACAGAACTCCAAAAATCTACCACGCCGCCACCGCCACTACAATCGCAACCACCGTTCCCACCACCAGCGCACATCACCACTCACCCACCAAACACATCGCACCGCACCACCAATGACAATGGCAACCACCAAAACACAGATCCAAAACTCAAATCCAACCATACCTAACCACGAACCCCACCGACAACCACTGATCCAAAACCACAAATCCGGTACCACCTCGTCGCCATGCTAACATCACCTCACAACCATCAACGGTGCCACATATCCAAAACCATAAATTCTGCTACGCCAACACTGCATCACAACCATCAACAACACCTCGTCACCTCAAATGTCGCCCATGATAGCCTCACGCCATTCACTAGATCTGCGGCGCGACCACCCATTCACCACCACATATGCCGTGCCCAGCGGCAGCGAGAGAGGTGACAGGCGACGGTAGGCACAGTGGTGCCGCTCGATCGTGATCTTCGTCGGGAAAGGGTTGAAAGAGAAGGAGGCGATGGGGAAGGGTTGAGAAAGAGAGTGAGAATTGAAAAATGTGAGAGAATTAGGGTTATATTTATTTTATAAGAATATATTTATTTTATAAGAATATTAATTAAAATAAAATTTCTAATTTTTGAAATGTTAAACTTCTCCTCTGATTTTAGAATTTAGAATTTTAATGCTAGGGTTTTGTGTAATTTCCACTTTATTTCTTATTGTTAAACTAAATTTCCTTTGGGCTGCCTTACAATCTTTTGGCCCATTGAGTATGGACCGGGTCACAAAGAAACCTGTTTCTTCGTACATTTGTAACATTTCTTGATTCTTCTTAGTGGATCTTGAGCTATATCTGTTTACAGATGCTTAACGGGTGATTAGGCCTAAAGGCTGAACATCCGGGCCCCTTTTTGGGACGAAAAATTCTTGTGTTGATCTTTTATTATTTCTGTAATTTATTTTTTTTAAATGTCAAAGCCACAAAATAATTTCGATCTGAACCTTAACAGTGGTATTAGAGCGAGTTATTTTGTGGAAAATCTTTTCTGTCTTCTTTGTCTCAAAATTTTTTTTTTCTCTGTTTGTATATTGCAGATCTCAAACCTTCGAATCAATTTTTTAAAATAATTTTTTTTTATTTTGCACAATCAAAGTTATTTTTCAGAAAATAGAGTAAACTGCCTTCTTCGAAAATTCTATAATTCGGAGTTAAAACTCGATTTTTTGATTTACTATTCTACTGGAATTCTGAAGGTTTTTATTTTTTTTATTTTTTTATGAACTATTGGTTATTCTTGTTCTAACTTGATATGTTGACTCGTGCTGAGTTTCTGCTGACTCACTAAGTGTTCTGCTAAGTTCTATTTTTCTTGCTGAGTCAGTACTGAGTCTTGGTGACTCACTAATTTTTCTTGAACCTAGATTCCTGAGCTTTATTCGTCTCTCGCATATTCTTAGTGCTTTCCTTAATCTGAAACTGTTGAGTTTCAAGCTCTGGTATTTTCTTGGAACCCCCTCTATAAACTTTCATTCTTTTGGTATGTTTTGGTAATTGGTTATTAAGATAAGTAATTCTCCATTACTTTCCTTTGTCCAAGATCTCCTGCGAGGATCTGGGAATGTGAGGGAGTAGTGGAATTAAGAATTATCAGCCCTTAAACCTTTTTCGAAACATCATTTATTGACTACTTGAATTGTATAATAAGTAGGCATAAACTCTAGACTATCGTGCATTATTATCTATTTTTTTCTTTTTAGTAAATATAATAACTTGCCTGAATCATTATACTCTAAGAGTTGTATGATAGTTGTTGCGTGCTAGGAATTTGTCATTATGTCCACTACTCATAAATTTGAACTTGAAACTTGGTCTAGCACTGGAGACTTCAGTCTCTAGCGCCAGAAGATGAGGGCATTACTTTTACAACAAAGATGTGCTGTAGCCCTTGATGGTCAATGGGCTGCAGAAATAAGTGCCTATAGGAGACAAGAGTTAGATGATACTGCTTGGAGTACAATCTTCTTGCACTTATCTGATAGTGTCATTAGAAAAGTAAGAGAAACCACCTCTGCTACTGCATTGTGGACTAAATTGGAAACTCTGTATCTAACCAAAACCACGCCAATAAAATGTTATCTTCTTAGGCAATTCTATAACTTCAGGTTCGATCCCTCCTCTAATCTAGAATAAAACCTTGACAGATTTAATAAATTGATTCAGGACTTAGATAACTGTGATGAGGAAACTTCTGATGATCAACAAGTTGTTGCTCTTTTAAACTCACTAAGTGATAAGTATAAAGACATCAGAAATGCCCTGGAACATGGGGATCAGGAACTTACCATAGATAAGATAATTGCAACCTTAAGAAATAGAGAACTTGAACTAAAGGTTGAATCAAAAGATCTTAAGTATGGTGAAGGGTTGTACATAAAAGAAAGGGTAAATCAAATCAAGAAACAATATCAACAAAGCTCTAATTTCCATAAGAAATGGAAACTCCCAATCCCAAACCCAAAGAACAGAATAAAAATCATGTGAAGAGAAAAAATCATATTAGAAAGTGTTATTATTGTTGAAAGACTGGACATCTAATAAAAGATTGTTTTAAGAAAATTTCTAATATGAAAGAAAGAAATAATCCTGATGGTTCTGCAGCTGTGGCCTACAGAAATGAACCTGACATTCAAGGTGTTGTTCTTGTTAACACCTCCTCCAGAGACCCAAAAGAATGGGTCATGGATTCAGGATGTACATTTCACATGTGTCCCAAAAGAGAGTGGTTTTCTGAATTTGCTGAACTTACTGGAGGGCAAATTCAAATGGGAAATGATATGAGTTGTGAAATAAAGGGTAATGGGAAGGTTGAGTTGAAGTTAGAGAATAACTATATACTTGAACTACCTAACACCAGATATGTGCCTGAACTTAGAAGGAACCTTATTCCTTAGGAGAGCTTGATGATAAATACACTATTATGATAAATATAGGCCTCCTAGTACTACAACAAGGAAACAAAATTGTATTGTCCTCCCCTAAAACAAATGGTATATATACCATTATTGCAGAACCAATTGCCAGTTACTGCAATACAGCCTTAAACTCTGAAATGAATAAGTCCTTAATTTGGCACAAAAGACTTGGCCACATTTTTGAAAAGGGACTAACTATTTTGAAAAGACTTGGTTGTTTTGGAAATGATAAAATTGAAGGGTTGGAATTTTGTGAAAACTATATACTAGGAAAACAGAAAAGATTACCTTTCAAAACTGGAATCCATAAATCCACTTCAATTCTGGAATATTTACATGCTGACCTCTGGGGCCCAGCATCAATAAACACCTTAAGTGGATTTAGATACTATTTACTAATTGTTGATGATTTCTAAAGAAAAAAGTGGACTTTCTTGATGAAACAAAAATATGATACTTTTCATACCTTCAAACAATGGAAACTCATGATTGAAAATTAAACCAATAAGAAAATTAAAGCATTGAGAACTGATAATGGACTTGAATTTTGTAACCATGAATTTGATACATTTTGCAAAGAATTTGGTATTCTAAGATGCAAAATTGTTACACATACTCCTCAACAAAATGGAGTTGCTGAAAGAATGAATAGATATCTATTGGAAAAAGTGAGATGTAATGTATACAGTTCTGGTCTTCCAAAGTTTTTCTGGGGAGAAGCCCTAAAAACAAAACCTATCTAATAAATAGAAGTCCATCCAGTGCTATTGATTTCCAAGTCCCTGAAAAATTATGATCTGGACATACACCTGATTACAATAAACTTAAAGTTTTTGGCTGCTCTGCCTACTCACATCAAAGTGAAGGCAAACTTGAACCAAGGTCCTTAAAATGTGTTTTTTCTGGGCTATGGGGAGGAAACTAAAGGGTACAAACTGTGGGTTAAAAGCCAGGGTGGTTTTAAGGTAATTATTAGTAGAAATGTCATTTTTAATGAGGAAGACATGACTTGTAAAGAATTACCTGATGAAAAAGTCATTGAAAATTCGCCTATAAGGGAAACCATTTTACGAAGTCAAACTGAAAATGCTGATAATCAAGATGATCAAATAGAGGTGGAGTCCACTCAATCTGATAATAATAATGAGCAAGATGAACATGAAAATGAAAACGAAATCATTGATCCTACTCTAGAAGACTATCAGTTAAGTAGAGACAGAGAAAGTAGAACAATAATTCCCTCCTTCAGATTTAACAATGATGATTTCGTTACTCTATTTTCTGCCATTGATTCTTTAAACTCTGAACCTACTACTTATGATGAAGCTATTACTCATCCAGATTCTGATTTGTGGAAAAAGGCAATGAATGAAGAAATGGAATCCCTTATTAAAAATAGAACCTGGATTCTTGTTGATAAACCTAAAAATCATAAGATAGTAGATTGTAAATGGATTTTCAAAATTAAACAAGGGGATATAAATTCTGAAGATAAAAGATATAGGGCTAGATTAGTTATCAAGAGTTTTACTCAGAAAGAAGGAATTGATTATAATGAAATATTTTCACCTGTGGCAAAATATACTTCAATCAGAATATTACTTGCTCTAACTGCCCATTTTAATTGGGAATTGGAACAACTTGATGTCAAAACAGCATTTCTAAATGGTGACCTTGATGAGATAATATATATGAAGCAACCCATGGGATTTGAAGTAAGATCCAAAATTGAAAAGGTGTGCCTGTTAAAGAAATCACTTTATGGGCTGAAACAAGCCCCTAAACAATGGTACATTAAATTCAATTCCTATGTGCAGACATTGGGGTTTGTAAAAAAAAAAAAAAAGCAACTATGATACCTGCCTATTTTATAAAGGCTCCGGAGGGCCTAAATCCATTTATCTGCTACTATATGTTGATGATATATTACTTGCTGGTCACGATAAATCTGAAATTAACACTATTAAATCAAATTTGAAGTCTGACTTTGAGATGAAAGACTTAGGGCAAGCTAAAAGGATATTTGGAATGGAAATAGAAAGAGATAGACATAATGGTATCTTGGTTTTAAAACAAAACTCTTATGTGAAGAAAATTCTTGAAAAATTCTCTATGCTTGAGTCCAAACCTACTACTTTACCCATTGCAAATCATTTCAAACTTTCAAGCGAACTTTCACCAAAAACAAATGAAGAATTTAAAAGAATGGAGAAAATTCCTTATGCTAATGTTTTGGGATCAATAATGTATTTATGGTCTGCACGAGGCCTGATTTAGCACATGGAATTAGTATACTTAGTAGATTCATGGCAAATCCAGGTGAGACACTCTGGTTAGCCATGAAATGGATGATGAGTTATTTAAAGGGCTCAATTGATCTTGCTTTAGTGTATAAAAGGTGCAAAGGTGTAATATTAAAGGTTTACACTGATTTAGATTTTGCTGGTGACTTAGATAAAAGAAGATCCACATCTGCATACATTTCCACTTTGTGTGATGGTTGTATTAGTTGAAAGTCACAATTACAAAAATTGATTGCCTTGTCCTCTACTGAAACTAAATATATAGCTGCATGTGATGCTGTGAAAGAAGGAATTTGGCTAAGAGGCTTATTAAATGAAATAAGTTTCATTAATGATTCTGTAAGGATTTATACTGATAATCAGAGTGCCATACATTTAAATAGGAATCATATATCATGACAGGACCAAGCACATAGATATAAAGTATCATTTTGTAAGAAATATGGAAGAAAAAGGTATGATTAAACTAATAAAAATACCTTCAGAATATAATCCTTCAGATCTAGCGACAAAGTTATTACCTTTAAATAAATTCAAAACTTGCTTGAAGATCCTTAATGTCACTTGAGGAAGTGGTATTCAAATTCTTCAAGCACAAATTTGTAATATATGTTCTAACTGAATTTTTTTTTTTTTTTTTTTTTTACAGGAACTTAGAGCAAACGAAGTAATCATGTGTAGATTACAAGAGCGCCAAAAGAATTTTTCAGCAAGGTGGAGAATCTTAAACTAAATTTCCTTTGGGCTGCCTTACAATCTTTTGGCCCATTGAGTATGGACCGGGTCACAAAGAAATCATGTCTATGCAAAACACGCCTTTAATACCTCTAAAGGATTGAGTATCAGTCGTAAACGTGGCTGATCCTCAACCCTTGGATCCCGACCCTTGGTTGACCAGATATTTTAACTTGGTTTGGCTCTTCATTCTGGGAGAAGCTTCATGACTCTTTCTCTCTCTGACCTTTCCCTTTCTCTGAGTGCAGTTACGGTTTGATGATTTCTTTTCCCTGTAAATTCGATCTTTATCTTAGTGGTGAATCTTTCATACGTTATGTAAATGAGAGTTGAGTGCTTTCATGGTAGAGGCTGATCTTTGTGATTTCCTATAGTAAAGAGGCTAGAGAGATATATCGAAGAAACATTCTGTTTCTTCGTACATTTGTAACATTTCTTGGTTCTTCTTAGTGGATCTTGAGCTATATTTGTTTACAGATGCTCAACAGGTGATTAGGCCTAAAGGTTGAACATCCGAGCCCCTTTTTGGGGCGAAAAGTTCTTGTGTTGATCTTTTATTATTTCTGCGATTTATTTTTTTTAAACGTCAAAGACACAAAATAATTTCAATCTGGACCTTAACGCTTGTGTTTGTTGTTGTCTTTTGTTCAAAATCAATAAGATGAATGAGGAATGAAAAATCCATTTCGGAGGACAAAATTTAGCCCATGCGGTCGGCTGCGGTTGCATAGGCATATGGAGGCCCTACGTTGAGTTAAACTATGCAGTCGCATAGATTTGTCCTATGCGATCGCATGGAAGGCCTGACAAGCCGTTAGTGATCGTTTTGTTCAAAATTTTGGTGGTTTTTCAAGGATTTTTAGCACCACTTCGTAAAGACATTGAAAAAACATAAAATCATATAGCCACAATTGAGATAATTTTCTTCATTCCAAAGTATCGAAAATCCACTTTCTTCTCATATTCAAATCCCTTTACATTCTCAAGTTTTGGAGGATTTCACTAGCGCTTGAGTGTCAAATCCTTGTCAAGACTTGATAAATCCTACAAACGATTTTCCAAAATCCTTCAAGCTTCTAAATTCTATTCGAGAGGGGGCAAATATCTGTTGAGGACAAAAAATACCGTGTTCAGGCCTTTCTTGTCTTGATTTTTGTTTCTTCTCCATTCTCATCTTTGTGAAAACTTATTTCCAACAATCTCAAACAATATTTCTGTAATGGAGAACGAAACCACCACAGTGATGATCAAGTAAATTAATCAAGATCTCATTCACTTGGATCGCTTTGATGGCACAAACTTTACAAGATGATAAGGCAAATTAAATTTTCTACTCACAATGTTGAAGATATTTTATATTCTTGATCCAAAATTGGCTCCACTATCGGAACCAAAAAAATGGAGAGACGGAAACCAAAAAAATCTAAAGACAAAAGGGCCAAGAGGATGAACTTATATGTCGTGGCCATATTCTCATCGCACTATCCAATATGTTGTATGATCTTTACACCAACACATCTTCGGCAAAGAATATATGGAATGCTTTGTAAAGTAAGTACAAAGTTGAAGAAGAAGGTACTAAGAAATTTCTAATTTCGAGATATTTTGATTTAAAATTCTAGATATTATTCCCTTTCTTCCTCAAATCCATAAACTGCAAGTCTTTGTCAACAAGTTGAAGGTGGTAAAAATTGAGATCCTGGAAACTTTCTAAGTGGGAGCAATTATTGCAAAACTCCAGGGACTTGGAAAGGATATCGAAAGAAAATGATGCATAGTTCCGAAAATTACTCTTTGGAATCTTCGCATCGACGAAGAGTACAGGGTAAGTGATAAGAATGGCAATTCTTATGAAGGCACTTCCAAGGCCAATGCTTTACAGAAAACTAAACCTTCAAGCAAATCCAACAAGAGAAAGCTTTCAAGAAACTTTAATAAATTCAAGAAGAAGTCTAAAGATGGTTGTTTTGTATATGAAAAACCTAGATATTATGCGAAGGAATGTTGACACTAGAAAAAATAACTCCAAAGGAAAGGTGAATTCCATTAAAGAAGACAACATTGTGGACAACATAAGCGAAATCAAAGCTATCAAGGTTCCCAGTTGGTGGTATGTTACATGTGCAACCGTACATGCATCATATGACAAATCGCTATTCAAAGCATATTGTGAAGTTAATGAAGATCAAGAGATTCAAATAGGTAACGAAGTTCAACCCAAGGTGGTTGGGAAAGGAAATGTAGAGATCATATTCACTTCCGCCATGACTATTACCTTGACGAATGTGCTGCATGTTATCAACATGATAGGAATTTGATTAGTAGTAATCTCTTAGGAAAACCAGGTATTAAATTTGTCTATAATTCTGGTAAAATTGTATTATCCCTAAACGAGAAATTTGTTTAAAAAAAGCTATTCTAGTAAAGGAATTGTCAAATTACATAAAGTTGACAAGATCATCTATAATAAAATCGATTTTTCTTATATCGTTGATTCATTTACTTTATGGCATGCTAGATTATGTCACATAAATAAAAGCACTATGAAAAAAATAATAAAATGTGATTTAATATCATACAATGAGAATGAAGCATTTAAATGTAGAACATGTGTTGAATCTAAAATGACTAAGAAACCTTATCAAAGTGCAAAAAGAACTTCTAGTATTTTAGAATTAATTCATATAGATAAATGTGAGTTAAATTACATGTTGACTAGAGTTGGAAATAGATATTTCATTACTGTTATAGATGATTTCTGTAGTTAAACATATGTTTATTTGATGAAAATTAAATACGAGACTTTTGACATGTCTAAGACATATAAAAATGAGAATGAAAATCATCTAAGTAAAAGCACTAAGAAGTGACAAAGGAGGTCAATACTTTTATGGTAATTTTATCTTATTTTGTGACAACAAGGTATTACCCATCAATGTTCAGCACCTAGGACACTCGAACAAAATGATTTAGCTAAATATATATATATATATAGAACTTGAAATGATAAATGTGATACTGAATTATACTAAGTTGCCACTCAATTTGTGGGGGTAAAGCATTGTTGAGTGCATGTAGAATACTAAATAGGATTCCTTCAAAATTTACAAAGATTTCTCCTTATGAATTGTGGAAAGGAAGAAAACCTAACATTGGATACTTCAAAGTGTGGAGTTGTCTTGCATATTATAATAACACAAACGTGAATAGAACCAAGTTGATTCCAAGAGGTATTAAATGTACCTTTGTTGGATATGCTAGTAATAGCAAATCATATAAATTATTAAATTTGGAGACCATTGTGATAATTGAATCCAATGATGTAAAGTTCTTTGAGAATTCACTATCTTCGGATAATGAATTAAAAGAAATTTATAAGGAAATTCCAAGCTCTAGTGGAACACAAGATGAAACATCTTCTAAAGATGATAATGACTCCAGTGAACCTCAAAGAAGCAAAAGACCACTAATTGAGAAGTCCTTAGGACCGGATGAAATTGACTCTCAGCTTATTTCTTTTTGCTTAGAAGAGAAAAGTGAGAAGAATGTTGTAAGAACAATTCCTTTTGTTCTACAAGTGAAAATCGATCCTAAGACTTATAGAGAGACTATGGCTTCTCGTGATAGCATCTTTTGGAAAGAAGCAATTAAAGATGGAATGGATTCAATTACATCAAACAACACATGAGAAACTTGTCGACTTACCACCCTGATCCAAACCTTTTGGATGTAAACGAGTGTTTAGGATAAAGTATGATGTTGATGTTTCTCTTAATACCTTTAAGGCTAGACTAGTAGCTAAAAGTTATCGATAAAAGGAAGGAATAAAATATTTTGTCACTTATGCACCAGTAGCTAAAATAACATCAATTAGGATATTATTAGCATTGGCTTCGATGCATGACTTGCATGTTCATAAATAATGTCAAGACAGCATTCTTATATGGAAATCTCGATGAGGAAGTTTATATAGAACAACCCGAAGGATTTGCTCTACCTTAAAATGAATATAAGCTATGCAAGTTGGTGAAGTTTTTATACGATTTGATGCAAGCACCTAAGAAATGGCACGAAAAATTTTACTTAGCTATCATATCATATGGTTTTAAATATAATAGAGTAGATAAATGTTTGTATACTAAATTATGCGATATTTATTTGCTTATACGTTGACAACTTGTTAATTATTAGTTATGACTTGAATAGAATAAAAGAAACAAAGATGTGTATTTCTTCCGTATTCAAAACGAAGGATTTTGGACAAGTGGATACCATTTTAGATTTCAAAGTTGCTAAAACTAGTGGGTGCTATAGTTTAGGTCAATCACATTATATTGAGAATGTGATAAATAATTTAAAGCATTTGAATGTAAAAGAATATATACCCCTTTTGATTCAAATTCAAAACTTATGAAGAATGATGGAAGGACAGTTGCTCAATTGAAATACGCAAGTGTTATAGGGAGTCTAATGTATTCAGTTCAATGTACTAGATCGGACATAACATTTTCAATTAGTAAACTTCGTAGGATTACTAGTAAGGCCATTGGAAGAGTTCTTGGATACTTAAAGAAAATTAAGAACATAGGTCTACAATATACTAGATTCCTTGCTATATTAGAAACATTTACAGATGCTAGTTGGATATCTAGCACGGAAAAAAGTACATTACTTCGGGTTGGATGTTTACGCTTGGAGGATGAGCTATTTTTTTTTGGAAATCAAAGAAACAGACATGTATACCACATTCGACTATGGAATCCGAATTTGTAGCATTATCAGAAATTAAGAAAGCAGTTGAGTGCTTAAGGATCTACCATATGAGATACCTTTGGTATCGAGGAACACATATTCAATATCTATCATGTGTGATAGTCAAGTGACGTTAGCAAAAGCATACAACAAAGTATACAATGGAAAATCTAGATATATGAGTCTTAGACATGACTATATAAGAAAATTAATCAAAAGTAAAATAATTTTCCTAAATTATGTTAAGTCATTTGAGAATTTAGCAGATCCTTTTACTAAGCCTCTAAATAGATATTTAATAACATCTATTTTGAGTAGGATATGGATGAAACTCTTAAAATAAAAAGGTTCACCAATGATGAAAATCCTACTTGTCATTACTTAACAAGTTATCCATGGGTTCAAAGGATAATAACAAATCATTTGATATGTGGATAGTCTCAACATTATAAAATTCGCAATAACCTTATTCTAATTATATAATGCTGGTTGATACTAAAATGAGGGTTGAGCAATAAGCTCTTGATGAAGCTCAGTACTAAATACAAATGTCTCTAAAAGTAACAAAAATTCTGGAAGATCTTCACCTAGACGGACTTCGGGGTGGTGCTACCTCAATGGAGAATTGGAATTTTTCTCTTAAAAGTTTGTTGAAAAGGATGAAAGCAAGACCATATTAGCACTAAACGAGATTGAGAAATTTGAGAACGCGTGATACTTATATGTGTGTTCTTACCAATATTGTCATATAGAACAATTGGTTCAAAGCTTAAACACTACATTTAATTCAAACTTTACTTTAATTGAATTACACTATGGTTATATTCAAAACAAAAGATATCTAATCCTTACACATAATGATGCGAACCCGATCATCAAGGTTGCAATCGAACCCACAGGATATTGAATCGGATCCCAAGAACGCCAATATGACCAAGGTTTATGGATCTGACCCCAAAATAGTGAACCAAGCAACCCAACAAGAACGACGCTGTGAAGGACCTCTTGATCACAAGATTGAAGGAATCACACCCAGATTGTGGATTTGAACCAATAAAAAATGAGCCAAAAAACCCAACCGTAACGATGACGCGAAAGACCCTTTGATTACACAATTCAATGATTCAAGCCGATGTTTTGAACGCCACAGATGATTAGTCTTGATAATTCGGATTTGTCCACTCAAGAACAAAGATAAATGAAGCAAAGCTTCAAGAGAGAATTCTCTAATTTCATAATAAAAGTCTTGAATTACAATTATGAAAAGAAAATCCTATTTATACTAGAAACATAGAAAAATAATTAAAGATAAAAATAAACTCCTAATATGTGGAAAAATCGTGTGCTAGAGTCCTAATAATATTATAGTTTCCAAAGATAAGAAATTCAACCAATTAAAGCACCTCACGAGAAAAAGAAAGATTTCGCCTCCGCTTAGTGTTATGCGACTGCATGGTTGTTCCGAATGCTATCGAAAAATTCCCTGTTTGCTCCTAGGCGACCGCAAGGGTTGGATGCTATGCGGTTGCACAACCTTTGATTTTGGCTCCGTCTTTGGCTGCAATTATCAAGCTAATCCCAATTGAATTAGACGTTGGCCCCTTCATCAAATTTACTCCTTGACACGTGAACTTCATAGTTTTAGACTCCATTGCTCGAATAGATAAGTGACCAATTTTATTAGCTACTTCGAAGTCTCAACTTGGCTCGATTCTTGACTTCGATCTTCTCCAATCAATTAATGAATTCTTGGAAATTGATGTTGCACCCGGGATCATATGACATAAGTATTGTATATTTTGAATATGAGATCTTACTGAATGTTGAACAAGTGGGGGATTGTTATATTCTGTTCAAAATCAATAAGATGAATGATGAATGAAATATCCATTTCGAAGGCCAAAATATGCTGCGGTTGCATTGGCATATGCAGGGTATAAAATCCCTATCGTAAGATAAACTATGCGATCGTATAGAGTTGTTCGATGCGACCGCATGGAAGGCCTGACTAGTCATTAGTTATCTTTTTGTTCATAATTCTAGTAGCTTTTTTAGGGTTTTTGGAACCACTTCATATAGAAATATTTAAAGGCTATAAATATGTGGTTGATGAACAAGAAAAAATATTGAAAAACACAGTTAAGAAAATTTTCTTCATTCTAAAGTATCGAAAATCTACTTTCTCATCATATTCAAATCCCTTTTGCATTCCCAAGTTTTATAGGATTTTACTAGTATTTGAGTGTCAAATCCTTGTTAAGGCCTGATAAATCATGCAAACCGTTTGTCAAATCCCTTCAAGCATCTAAATTTTATTCGGCAGGGGGCAAATATCGTTTGAAGACAACGATACTATGTTCAGACCTTTATTTTCTTATTCATCTTTCTGGTTTTGATTTTTGTTTCTTTTCCATTCTCTTCTTTGTGAAAACATATTTTCAACAAGTTGGACAAAAATTTTGAACCGAACTGAACTGAGCAGTTCTTCTTAAGTTAAATACTCAAAGGAGTATCTAAATCACAAACCGACATGTTTGGTTCGGTTCTCAGTTCTAAACCAAGAATCGAGGAACTGAATAAGAATCGAATTTTCCTAATTTTTTATATTAAATAAGACAAATTATTTTATTCTTTCTAAATAAATTTGCTAATTAATTAATTTTGTCCAAACCGAAAATATGATTTTCCTATTTATAATTTTCAATCTAAGCCTAACTTAATCAAATTGAGCTAAATTTTGTCTAAATCTCTTATTCCACCGCAGTCTCATTTCAGTCTTATTGGAGAAATTGAATTGGAAGCTAATCTTTGCTTCTCGTTATTATTGTGAACTAGAAATCGAATTGGAAGCTAATCTTCGCTACTCATTGTTATTATGAACTAGCTATCTTCTTCTTCCTATAATTTTAACAGTCAAATCTATGAAAAACTCAACAAAGAGGAGCACAAAAGATATTATGAAATTGGACTACATTATTTTGTAAAAGCTAAAATTGAATATGTCATTAGTTGAATTAATGTAGTATTGTTATAAATATTAAAAAAATTAATTATACTAGGAAACCTGAGAACTGTATGGAATCGAATCGAACCCGAATGGTTTCATAATTAAATTTAGATCCGACAATTTCACTTACTAAATATCCAAAAATTTGGGTTAGAATGGAATCGAACTGGACCATGTCCTACCCTATTCTTTTTCACTACACTCCATTTGTTGCTATATATCTACTAAGATGTGCTAAACAATTAAACGTTTTAATAATTAAGATCCATACCTGACATTATATATCAAAGTAAATAATTCATTGTCTAGAACTTAAACTTCCATATAGGATTGAACAAAACTTTCGAACCGAATCTGACCAAACTGGACCTAATCTGAACTGAAACGATCCGAGCGGTTTTTTTTAAATTAAATACTTGAACGAGTAACTGAATCTAGAACTAATGGGTTTAGTTCAACATTAAGTTCTAGAAAAAAAAATCGGAGAACCCGAATAAGAACCAAAATCTCTATAATTTTTAAATTTATTTATCTTAAATAAGTCAAATTATTTTTTAAAATAAATTTTCTTACTAATTAATTTCGCTTAAACCCAAAATATGATTTTTTTTCCTATTTCTAATTTTCATCCCAAATCCAACGCAATCAAACTGACCTAAGTTTTATCTAAATTTATTATTCTACCATAGCATCAATTCTATAATTCTGGATATATCAAATTGAAAACTTGGCTAAGCCTCTCTTCATTATTGTTAGCTCGTTATCTTCCTTTTCGTATGATTTTAACAATAAAATTTATGAAGGACTCAACAAAAGGAGGCGAAAAAATACATAAGATTCGACTACGTTATTTTGTAAGAGTTAAAATTGAACATATCATTAGATGGATAAATGTAGCTTGTTGTAAATATTAAAAAATTTAATTATTGTATGGAACCTAGCAATCGAATAAAATCGAATAAAATCGAATCCTATTGAACTAAATAGACCGAATCTGAACGGTTTCATAATTAAATTGGACCCAACGGTTCCATTTACTAACTATTCAAAAATTCAAGTTCGATTTGGTTTTCTTTAGAATCGAACCAAATTGGACTATGTCCAACCCTACTTCTAGATAATTCTAGACATATTACAAACTAATTTCCTAATGACATGTACATGGCTAGCAGAAAAAACTTACTAATAATACAGGGAGGAATTCATAAAGACGGAATTATTTTAGAATGACTTCTCATAATTCAAGAACAAGTAGATTTATTCATGTATAGGCTTTAAATGAAAGAATTGTAGTCTTCTAGCCAAGTTCTTTAAAAGAACACAACCGAATTATTGTTACCTATCTATAATTGGGTTGCCAATTTCTATAAATCTAATGTTTGCTTTTTGTGTTGGGTATGATTTATTTTATTTAGAAGTTTGAGAGGAAATTTTAATGGAGCATGTTTTATGATCGATTGGATAGTTGAATATTATTGAGAAACGGATATCTGAACGGAAAGGGAACACCCAGTTAAATATGGTTTGTTGGTACAGAATCCATTGCTAACAAAACGCTGAGAGCGAGCATTTCTTCCGCTTGATCAGGGCTATTTAAACTAGTTCTTGAAGTGAAATGTTGGCCTTTTACATCCACTCGGCATTGCTCCATTGGGCTTTCGCCCATTGCTAAGAATTTCCCACTGATGTCTTCTGTGTAGTACATGGTCTATGATCTATAACATTGATAAGGTTAAGATCACTTACGACATGGCGTAACCTCATCATTGTCACTTTCTGCTTACCTTACTTGTAGAAATGGTATTTAATTAGGGAAGTTAACGGGGAGAAAATGCTCTTCGTGGGGGTGTTAATTACATCCTTGGATGGATTCCAAAGGTTTTAATCAATGAGGCCTTGAATCTCATGCTTAAGTTCGTAATAGTAGGAAGTCTAATGGTCTGCTCCTCCCATGTGATATTCATATGTAAGCTGGCCCTTATTGGATCATAAGGATAATCGTTCTTCTTAGGTCAGGGGCGATCGGACAATGGGTTTACCCGCAATTAGTAATGGTACGACCAGAAGAGGAGTAGGAGAGACAAGGTTACGCGCTGGGTAGCACAACTCATTTGTTTTGGGTACAGAGGGGATGAGGGATTTGTTGCTCAAACCTTAACAAGAAATGCTATCCGTACAATAGTGGAAGCCGGGCAAGCTAGAGGTGAAAGTCATGATAAAAGGTCCTGGTCTCGAAAGAGATGCAGTATGATGAGCCAGAAGCGTGACATGCCTCATGGCACTCCCTTAAAATCTCCTTCCTCAAGTCTCCAACCTTGGGCACATAGAGGCGATTCCCTTGGGTGTTTAAGAGCCTATCCTTGATCTACAACTAGTGATAAAATTTATTGACTATTTTTTTCAATAATATTGTTGCGTGGAACTTAAAACTATTTTCATATGCTTAACTTATTATAGCTTGAATCAATGTAGTGCTCTTGGATTTTATTTACGTGCTTAGAGCACTTTCAAGATATTCTTTGTTTTTAAAAAGCATATTTTATAATTTAGAAAATATCTACAAATTTAAAGGGTAAAAATTTTAAGTACTCACAAGCTCCGTATCTTTAATACATAATTTTAGGGAAAATTGCAGTCAAGGTACCAAACCTTTCATTTAATAGTAGATTTGATCAAAATCTTTCATTTGCGTCACTCACGATACCGAACTTTTCAGAAATTCTCTCTTGGAGTTCAAATGGATGGTTTCCGTTAGTTTCTCTGTTCAATAGTATGACCAAATGTTGACTAATTTTTAAAAGAGAATTTGGGGGGGGAGGGTGTGAAATAATTATAAACAATAATTTTTAAAAAAATCAAAAACAACCCAAACCTTTTTTCTCCGATCCCATACATTTTCCTTTGCTCCAAAGTTGCCACCACCACTACCAAGGCGATCGACCACCACCACTACCAAGGCGATCGACCACCACTGCCATCCAAACCGTTGGACGTCACCACAATCGCCATAGCCACCTAATAGAGGAAGAATAGAGTGTGAAGGTTTGTTTTCTTCATATTTGAAAATCGAAAATAATTTTGATTTTTGGTTTTAGTTATTTTATTATAAAATATGTAAGGTACCATTTTAACCTTTTAAAAATAAGTCAAAATTATTGTCAAGATTAATTATCTTGTCAACTAATGTTCAAATTAACAGTTTTCATACATTTGGATTTCAAGCAAGAACTTCTGAAAGATTTGGTACCGTTGGTGACCAAAATTAAAGGTTTAAATCAAGTTTGCTATTAAATGAAATATTTGGTACCATGGTTGCAATTTTTCCTTAATTTTATTACTCCTAAAAAATATTTATTATTTTTTTCTATCTTTTATTTCTGTTAGTCTCTATTTAAATTATTACATTATTTTTCTTTATTGAAAATTGAAATACTTTAAATGCATTTAATTATAAAGAATGGATTTAGCTCTCCAAATTAAAATAGAAAGCATTTTATATTTAAAGAGCCTCTTGTCGATACTCGTGTAGAATAATTTTATTATATAACCATTAATGAGTGTTTAAGCGCACGATTTATTATATTGATAAGTTTTTGAAATTTAATCCTTGCTTTTTAGAATGTGCGGTCTCACATTAAACCACAAAGTACTTATTTTTTCTTACATTCATAGTTGTGAAAATCTCACATGATAACATGTAAGAATTTTGCTATTCCTTTTATTATGCTAACTTTTAAGATGTAACTCCAAATCTCAATATGGTGTAGTATCAGAGTATAAAATGCTCAAACAAGCAATTCAACATGTCTAAAATCATAAATAAACATTCAAATTTCTAAGATTCATGTCTTCAACAAATTTAAATCTTCGAGACATATTTATGTTTAAATGGAACACCAAGACCCATTGAATATGCATAAGGTGCAATCAAATCGAGTATATAGTTAAGTGCAACACTCTCTCCGCTTTAGAAGATGTGGCTTATACATGCAGATATATTACTCTCACAAGGAAAATTTCATCATATACCTAATAGTGAGATATAAAAATGAATTCAACGAAATGTGTACATTCTTTACTTGATTAATCATATGCGAGACATTAATATTGAAAGGTATCAATTATCAAACTCAAAGATGAACTTTAAAAATAAAAATAGAAACAAGAAATGGTATCCAAAGCTTGAAAAAAGAGTAACAAGATACGTTTATGAAGGGCTCTTTATAAAAGTTTGAATTCATGGACTAATTGGCTTCTCAAAGCCTTTTTGTTGAAAGAAAATTCTATGAGATACAAACATAGCGTGGAAGTTGTCTATGTTTAAGGATTCTTAAAAGTGTTGGTCCAAACCTAATTAACAAATATCAGATTGACATATACCGGATTGACACATATCGTATATGCAACTTACCGAATTGACGCATACCGTATATGCAACTTGTCGTATGTGCTGCTTACCTTATATTAACCAAATATATAGCATATTAAATTACTATATAACAAAACAAGTTAATCTAACTAGCCAAAGTATAGCAAATTAAATTACTATAAAACAGAACAAGTTAATCTAATTAACAAAAGTCAAGTAATCAAAAAATAAATAAATTTGAATTGAGGCCTATGTGAACACAATTCCTTAAAACAGATTTGCCTCCTCATCGTAGGTGCTTGAGGTATACTTCAAACGTCTATCTCCTAGGATACAATGGATGAATGTAGAATTTGAGCACCTCAAATACTACTCAGGCGAGCAGAACTTGTGTCAGAACAATATCGCAAAAAAAATTCGAATAGTCAGGAGACTGTATAACTATGCATTATGCAGACACAGAAAAATTATGCAAAAACTGTATTGCTTCTTGCTCTTGTTTGGAATAATGGAAACAGATTGCATATATAGGCTTAAAACCCATGAATGCCATTAAGTCGTATTATAATGACAATGAACATTGGAGTTTCGATAATTTTGGATTTTGAAAAGCTGGTTGGAGGAAAATTTGGGAAAATGTAGGTTCTCCTAAGGAGCCAATATTTTAAGGTCCGAAGCTTATTTCAGTATGATTTGCCTCCTGCGTACGCACGTAGCGAGAGTTTCTATACTACACATGATAACACCCTTCTAAAGTACAATCCTATATGAGGTGATATTTGTCTTCACTATTTTCCTATATGGAACAAACCATAATTAATCTCCAACATATAAAGTCTTTTCAATTGGCACATTTTGAACTTCAATTTCTCATTCACCCGAACATTACTTTTCACAAGTAAGTGTATGATTTCGATGTTCTCACGGAGAAGAACGCAAATCAATCTTGAACTTCCAAAATAACCAATCTGGTCCCACTCAAAATTTATGCCAAAGTCAGCCACTCAACCCATTTTTCTAACAGTGATTCAAATGAAGTTTCAAAAAAATTTCTACCATTCTTTGATATAATTTATTTTCTTTATCACAACTTCACAAACTTGTCTATTTCACTAAATCTCTATTCAAGACATCATTCACGTACAATTCAAATTGCAATTTGCGTGTTGTATATTTCGTCCACTACAACGAATTAAGGTGTGCGCAAAGATTGATTAGATTTTTGTATTTTATTTATTTAATAATGATCTTTTTTATTAGGATCTAATTTGCATTTGTTTAGGATTTTATGGACTTGGAATGAAATTTCAATTAGACTTTGTGAACTAGTTTTATGAGAAGCATCAATTGTAGTGGTAGTGTCTTTGATTGAACTTTATAAAAGATAGGTCCGATCTTGATATTATTCAGAATAAAAAATTATTCAAAATGAAAGAGTTTGTGATAGTGCGTTCATCAATTTTCTTAGCTTCGGTGCACCAATCACGAAATTAGCGGTTGCCAGCATTTTCGACATAGCCAAACTTTTTTAAATTTGTAAGCTTCAAAAATTAACACCTTTCAAAATGCTCTTTTAGCTCTATAATTTCTCATTTTTATTTAACTAGATCGGTAAAGTGAAGGTAAATTTTGAAGTCTAGATTAATGCAACAAAATTAAAAAACGATCCAATGGAAATGAATTTTAAATAAACACAATATATTTATACCAAGGATGTGATATATTCTACCTATAAAATTCCTTTAAGTACGCAAAAGGAAAAAGGAATATTTTAAATAACAATTACAATAACACATTTGATAATTTACTTAGAACGACAAACCTCTAATCCAAATAACATCACTTTCTCTTTGAGGAATCAACACATATATTAATTATATTTTGAAGTAATTATTGGGAACTATTTAATACCAATTAGAAACAAGAGCATCAATCCCAATCTTAAATTATTGTGTTTTAAAGTTTATACGATTAAAAATCCCATTAACTAGTTACATTAGGAATGTGGATAAAGCATTCATAATTATTGATGGATTATAGCATGTTAGGCAAGATTTGCATGCTTTCACTTCAAATTCTAGATGTGCATCCTACCAACTAATTTTTATTTAGCTTTGTATTTAATTAATAATGTGGATAAAGCATTCATAATTATTGATGGATTATAGCATGTTAGGCAAGATTTGCATGCTTTCACTTCCAATTCTAGATGTGCATCCTACCAACTAATTTTTATTTAGCCTTGTATTTAATTAATATAATCATCTTTCATCGAACTTTATTTTTATTCTTCGTGCCATATTTTTGCCCTTTCATTGTTTTTAATTTACTAAAAGTGCGTTGTGAAATTCAAGAAAGATCCACACAAGGAAAAGCACTTGCCATTCGTTGGTTATTAGCAGCATCCCGAAAACGTTCGGGTGTGCTACCTAACCAAAAAAGATTATGTGGTATTTCTGAGAAGAAGAGTATATCTAAACATGAAATTTATTCGCTTTAAAAGATACTTCCTAAAATGTGTAAAATGCTAAAACTTTATTCCCACAATGGAAATAGTACTAGATAATTATCATACTCATGTTGACAAGTAATATATCTCGTGGAGATTGTAATTTAAACTCATTAATCAATATTGGTCTGATTATTATTGTTTTAACTACTCTGATCTTAAAAAAATTATCCCTAACATAAATGTAGAAATCTTTTATTTTCGAGTCCTTCAACGGAACTTCAAGTCTTTCAAGACTGGGGTTGGGGGATCATTTCAAGTTTGAATAGGTTCAAGAAATGAGAATGCGAGGTGCGAAAATTTTTTATTTTGGATATAGGACGAGTAGGTTCAAGAGATGAGAAATTTAAGGATCCATCGCAATTATCACTTTTACAACTCTTAATTGAATCAAACACGAAGTCTAACCATTTTAAGTGGATTCAGTAGACATGAAATAAGTTTTTGGATTAGAAGCATGCTTTTGTGATCTTGATAATGTAGGAATTGGTTCAAATAATTAACCAAAAATTGGAAAATAAAAAGGTGTGTAAAAGTCAAAAATGAAAAGGTGTGACTACATGTCAACTTCGACCGAATATTCGGACTTGATCCGATGGTCAAATTACAAAAGTAAATAGACCAACTCATTCTACTCGTCGAGTAGATCGTCGTGGTATATTTGAAATCTCGAAACTAATTCCGGATGAATGAGAAATTGCAAACCAAATTTGAAAGAAATGAGTGTCGCAACTTTTCGAAAGGATGCAAGTTTTGGCAACATGTTGCAACTTTTTGAAAGGATGCATATTTTGACCCACACTACTTTATTTGCACCCTTTCAACATCTATAAATAGAACTCTATGGACGTGGTTTTGGGTACACCAATTGCATTGAGCATTTATTCTCCTCTTGCAATTCTCTCCTTTCTAATTCCTTAGCATTTTCATGCATTTCCTTCGTAGAGAGGAAATTCCGTTCGAGTTCGCTAGTTGAAGCCAGTGGAGTGCTCCTATAGCTTGACGTGGCCGTCGTATCTTGGGAGATGATTGTCAAAAAATCGTTAGCACCGATGCGAGACAAATTCATCTTAAGGAAAAAGTTATACTCGCCTCGGTCAATCGCATCACTTATATCTAATTTTTTCTGATTTCATTTCTACTTGATTTTAGAAAATGATTAATTTTATTTATATGGTTTATGCAAGGTTCGATATGAAGAATCACATGTTTTAATTCAAGAATGAAAATTGTCAGATTAGATAATCATTGGTTAGTTTCTCAAACTCCATTTCCGTAAGTCGAAACCTTGTTTCGATTTCGTGAACATAAACGGTATATTTTTTGTAAATATAAACGGTATATTTTTTGTGAATATATTTTTACCGAAATGGAGTTTGAGAAACAAATGATATGATTATCGAATCTGACAATTTTCATTCTTGAATTAAAATATGTGATTCTTCATATTGAACCTTGCATAAACCATATAAATAAAATTAATCATTTTCTAAAATCAAATAGAAATAAAATCAGAAAAAATTAGATGTAAGTGATGCGATTGACCGAGGCGAGTATAACTCTTTCCTTAAGATGAATTTGTCTCGCATTGGTGCTAACGATTTTTTGACAATCATCTCCCAAGATACAACGACCACGTCAAGCCATAAGAGCACTTCAAATGATTTCGACTAGCGAACTCCAACGGAATTTCCTCTCTACGAAGGAAATGCATGAAAATGCTATGGAATTAGAAAGGAGAGAATTGTAAGAGGAGAATGAATGCTCAATGCATTGGTGTACCCAAAACCATGTCCATAGGATTCTATTTATAGATGTAGAAAGGGTGAAAATGAAAAATGATTATCTAATCTGACAATTTTCATTCTTGAATTAAAATATGTGATTCTTCATATTGAACCTTGCATAAACCATATAAATAAAATTAATCATTTTCTAAAATCAAATAGAAATAAAATCAGAAAAAATTAGATGTAAGTGATGCGATTGACCGAGGCGAGTATAACTCTTTCCTTAAGATGAATTTGTCTCGCATTGGTGCTAACGATTTTTTGACAATCATCTCCCAAGATACAACGACCACGTCAAGCCATAAGAGCACTTCAAATGATTTCGACTAGCGAACTCCAACGGAATTTCCTCTCTATGAAGGAAATGCATGAAAATGCTATGGAATTAGAAAGGAGAGAATTGTAAGAGGAGAATGAATGCTCAATGCATTGGTGTACCCAAAACCATGTCCATAGGATTCTATTTATAGATGTAGAAAGGGTGAAAATGAAGTAGTGTGGGCCAAAACATGCATCCTTTCAAAAAGTTGCAACATTTTGCCTGCATCCTTTCGAAAAGTTGCAACACTTCATTTCTTTCAAATTTGGTTCGCAATTTCTCATTCATCCGGAATTGGTTTTGAGATTCCAAATATACCACGACGATCTACTCGACGAGTAGAATTAGTTGGTCTATTTACTTTTGTAATTTGACCATCGGATCAAGTCCGAATATTTGATCGAAGTTGACATGTAGTCACACATTTTCATTTTCCACTTTTACACACCTTTTCATTTTTCAAATTTTGGTTAATTATTTGAACCAATTCCTACAATCCCTACATGAATGGAAATTGGGTATGCATATGTAAATGCAATGCTATGATGCAATGTAGAGAGGGTGCGAAAAAACACTGCATCAGGGAAGGTAGCTTCTAGCTTTAAACCTTCCTTAGTGAAATACCATCAGACTTACTCGGCTAATTGGTGAACGTGTGATGTCTTGAACCATTCAGATTTTAGTGTAAGCCAAAACAACGATACTCACATAATATCTTCCCTAAACTGTTCATGGTTCTCATGACTTGGTTAATTTTAGCTCTGAACCCATATTGGTTCTGCAAGTGTTTATAAAATTTAAGTCTTGAATAATTCTCATTGAAGTGGCCACACTTCACACTCATATAGGTGACCTCCTATTAAGAGTATTCTGCCCTACTGACCTAATCAAGATATAGAAATCATTAAAATATTATCTTAACCTCTTGCAACTCTGCAGAAAGTACTTTAATATCGTAGGAATGAGTTAAGAAATTATTTTCCTAAGTGTTTTGTGGAATCCTCATAACTTAGTTGTCTCTTTGAATCGAGATCTTGGGATCTCCGGTCAACAAGGTAGAGTTACCATTACAAGGACTCTAACGTAGTAGGCTTCAATCCCATTCTCTTCGATATGCAGTCTTCTTGATCTCTCTTAGTAAATCTCTTTTAAAGGTACCACGAGTTTACACCATTGAGATCAACTGCTTAATGGTATTATGTCTATGACTTATACGTCTAGATCTACCATTACATGTGACTTAGTGTCTTATCAAATATTGCTAGCCAATGATCGATTCATTTGATAGATACAAATTGTCGCCACCAAGAAATCCTCTCATAAAGCTATATGCCTCATTAGTTTTATCTAAAGCTTTACCAATTTTCAAACACGGTTGGAGGATTTCTATCAAACACTACACTAGTCAATCACTTTTACTAGTGGATTTCAGAATCATGGGTACAAATATCATCATTGAAGCATTACCATGTATTTGAACTTTATGAATATTCTTCATATATTCAAATTGTTCTTGCATGTTTAAACAAACGACATAATCGGCTTTACAACCAATTTCATCCACTTTAGACTTAGTGTATATCATTCTTATAATTAGTATAAGGGTTTTCTATCTTACCACCTTCATAGATATTTTTCTATGATTATAAGATAAAACAAATGTAACTGTTAAACTGAGTTACCCCCACAATTCCTCAATTAGAAATAAAAATATAATCTAGTAATATTGCATCCACAAGTTTTGAACTTTTCACTCAAGTTCACGAGTATTAAGTTTAACCCCCACATTCTTGGGTTATACTTGAACTTAGAATTCATCAACTCTTTCATAGTTCAATTCATAATATCCGTATCGAGTGCTTTGTGAAAGTTTAAGTACTTTCAAAATAGTGATCCTCGACTCACAATTTATTTCAATTAAAATTGCATATAACGTACTTCAATCCAATTATTTTAATTTTTCCATTCAAATTAAATCAAGGACATCATATAGACTAGCAATGCTTTCAAAACATATACCAACTTAATTGGTTTTATGATTGAAGTCAAATTCAACAATAAAGAGGGCTAAGCATTGCAATTTTTTTAAACATATGCAACTTATCACATTTGTGACATTTCACATGATTGTTTCATTTCAACCATTGGTTGAAAAGTTGTGTTCTCAAAAGACACAATCCTATAAAATGACACACCTCTTAGAATAATCTCTATGAAGAGACATACTCATTAGAAAATGACTATATCAAAAGTCATGATTTTTCATATGAAAGGACTCACATTTTCATCTAAATTGATCCTAAAATATTTCATAATATTCTACACAATTTTCTACAATTTCAAATAATTAAGTGGCTTAATTCTCATTACTAAATAATGATATCCACTCAAATCATCTCACTTAATTTTATCAAATTAATTGAGGCTATCCTCATAGTTAAAATTAGTATAATTTCAATAAGATATGAAATTTTAACCAACTAATTTACTATGTCATTATCATATTCTAATCAAAGGAGTCATCATGAAAGTTCATATACTTTCATCAAATAATTGACATCCTTATATGTCCAATGGTTAGGAATAATTTCCTTATTTCCATCCATTCATTATTGGACTCGAGTTGGTAGTAACAACATCCAATTCATCATGATCAAAGTGAAGGAATAGCAACTTATACATCCATTGTATAAATGTATTCCATCTATGGGAATGTCAATGTCTCAAGGGAGTCTGTGCATTTCCATATTATAAGCGATGACATTGCAATCTCATCATCACAATATGAATTGCCACTACTACAATTAATTAAATTAAACAATGGTCGGAACTGCACTATGCACTTCCAAAACCAATAGCAACAGCCAACACAGATGAAAATTGGTCACCCACGTGTTTTCGAAGCCCATTGTTAAATAAAGAAGGATGGAAGAAATTAAATTTGGTTTGGCAGCATTCTCCCACTAATGGCCGTTGGTTTGAGTACAACCATTCATACAAAGAAGTGTCCACATAAGGTAAAACAAGACCAAAGTTATTCATTATCTTGAATTTCGAATATGTTGCATTTTAACAAACCCACATTTAGAGAATATTTTACTATCATTATTCTCTCAATGTATAATTTTATGTAAGCATCTATTCACATGTCATTCACAATATTTTAAGAAAAGGAATAGACATAATGCTTTTGAAAATTAAACTGCCATGGCTTGAAGACAAAACAACTCAAGTCCTTTATACTTAAATCTTTTAAACAAACTGAATTCTTGGAATTCAATCGATACGTGAACGAATAAGACTTAATCAAAATAATACCCAATGGAGCATAACTGTTAAAATGGCTTGAATAGTAAATAATTCATGCAATAATAAATTTAAATCTCACACATGCACACACGTATAATTCCATAGTCAGGCATATAAAATAGATTGTATATGTTATCAAGCCATATAATCAAGTCATGTAACTTACTTATCAAAATATAAAATGTATAGAAATAAAATTCATCTTAAGATTGTTGAGAAATACACCGATTACGTGCATATTATATTCACAAAAAATATACCGTTTATGTTCACGAAATTGAAACAAGGTTTTGACTTATCGAAATGGAGTTTGAGAAACTAACCAATGATTATCGAATCTGACCATTTCTATTCTTGAATTAAAACATGTGATTCTTCATATCGAACCTTGCATAAACCATATAAATAAAATTAATCATTTTCTAAAATCAAGTAGAAATGAAATCAGAAAAAATTAGATGTAAGTAATGCGATTGACCGAGGCGAGTATAACTCTTTCCTTAAGATGAATTTGTCTCGCATTGGTGCTAACGATTTTTTGACAATCATCTCCCAAGATACAACGACCACGTCAAGCCATAAGAGCACTTCAAATGGTTTCGACTAGCGAACTCCAACGGAATTTCCTCTCTACGAAGGAAATGCATGAAAATGCTATGGAATTAGAAAGGAGAGAATTGTAAGAGGAGAATGAATGCTCAATGCAATTGGTGTACCCAAAACCATGTCTATAGGATTCTATTTATAGATGTAGAAAGGGTGCAAATGAAGTAGTGTGGGCCAAAATATGCATCCTTTCAAAAAGTTGCAACACTTGGCCAAAACCTCCATTCTTTCGAAAAGTTGCAACACTTCATTTCTTTCAATTTTGGTTCGCAATTTCTCATTCATCCGGAATTGGTTTCGAAATTCCAAATATACCACGACGATCTACTCGACGAGTATAATAAGTTGGTCTATTTACTTTTGTAATTTGACCATCGGTTCAAATCCGAATATTTGGTCGAAGTTGCCTTTTCATTTTCCATTTTTACACATCTTTTCATTTTCTAATTTTTGGTTAATTATTTGAACCAATTCCTACATATAATACTTACGATATCAATAACATAAATTCAATACCCTAGGCCAAAAAAAAAAAAAAAAAAAAATCATTGCTGCTTTCGAGCTAGTGATCTGCATGATAATTTGTTAGTCATACATTGTCGATAACAAATCATAAAAAATCAGCCGCTTTTAGATATTATTATAATTATTTATTCTGTTAATTGCAATTCACAAATAAGAATACGGTACCTCAAATCATAATTAAAACAATTTAAAATAAACATATAATAATGCCGTATACAGTACTCAAATAAAGGTTGTAAAACTATGATTATCGTGCGATAATTAGTTGGCCACAGCAACAGTTTTCCATTTCTCTTTCCTTACAGAGATAAAATCATAAGCTTTCTGGTCAATTCCAGGCTCAGCAACCCACCGGTCTCTGTCTTCGTCACTATGCCATATTTTGTAAGCCTTCACAGAGTCATAATCCCTCGTACTTTCTGATGTCGATGCCCTTGAACTTTTCGCTTTGAAGATGCTGAGGAGGGAAAAAGCAGAACCAGAAGAAGATTTCTTGATTTTCCTGTTGTTGCCTGCCATGTTTTCTATCTTTTACAGTGCGTTTTTTCGAGAAACAAACAGACAACTTTCGAAGTTTTTTACTAGGAATAGAGATGTTTTGTGTTGAATTTATAGTGGCTGTTAGTTAAGTGATCCAATGATGGAGAATCAAGATATTCTGATGCTTTATTGATAGATGGCTGTGATTAAATAATATGAAACTACACAGTTGGGTTCACTGTTTTCTATTGGAACGTGTTAAATAATATGAAACTACACAGTTGGGTTCACTGTTTTCTATTGGAACGTGTTAAATAAAAACGTTTTGATAGTAAAATATCTATTGAATCTTTGAATTTCCTATCTATTAAAAATAAAAATAACGCAAATCGTTAAGTGTAAATTGTTATTTTCATATTTAAACGAGATTTTAGCTTTTATATGCCTCTCAAATGGTGGCTCACTTGTGAATATTAATATTGCAATCAAACTACTCGTTTTAGCTTTTCAGACATTGACATACTAGATTGAGTATTTGGTTGATATTAAAAGACCAATTTTTGAATGACTTCAGATTTTATTCTTAATATTAACGATGTCTATACTTAATCTTATCACAATAAATAAATTTTTACCATGTAATTTTAAACCAAGAAAATACAAATTTCTTTCTTGCAAGCTGTCTATCTTTAAAGATTCTTACAAAGGGTCGGTCCAAATTTTATATTTACAAACTACGAAATTAGAATCCCATTTGCTTTAGTAGTACTGTGTTTATAATATCAAGCTAATGTGTTCCTGCTGTCTTCACGTCCATTAATAATCTATTGATTTTGCTAAAAGTTGCTACAAACATTGTATCAGAGCACTGCTAGGCTGTTCATCAAGGTTGGAATATGTAATGACTGATTTGAAATTCTGATTATTTCTCTGAAAATCGTGATTGTTCTTAGACTGAATCGGGGTATAGTCGAGTCTCCTAAAGGAGATTCCATAATTTGAGATATTTCAAAGAATATAGAATAATCAAGATATTTTGAAGAATATGTGACATAAGTTAATTCAAAATTCAGTTTAAGTGATGCCATTTGTCTTATTTCCGAAAAGGGAGAAAAAAAAAATTATGATGCCCCTCGGTATGTATCAAGGGGGTTGCATTTGGCTTATTATTTCAAAAAATAAGTTCGAAAAAAATTATTTCGATATACTTGATTTCCCACGTCAAATCCCTAAATACAGTAATATTCAAGGCCGAAATTAGATCTTTATGCCCATTAAATTCATAATCATTTTGATCTCACAATTATTGACCTAGTAATATTTGTTAAAAAAAATTACAGAATATAATATTATTTTATTGATTTAGAAAGAACGAAAAACGAGTCGCAAATCGAGATGTGTATTATACAGTGTTCTTAAACAGATTCGTGCCCTCATTGTAAGTGTTTGATGTTTCGTTTGAACGTCCATCTCTCCAGATACAATGAAAAAATTGATAGAAACTGAGTACTATATTTCCTCACTGACGAACTAAATATGTATCTGAACAAGATCACCAAGACATTGGACATAAACTGAAAAATATTGGCAGACAGAATATTGAAAGACATTTTTGTAGGAAGATAAGAAAATTTACATGTGGAAAAAAAAAAGGAAAGAAAAACTGACCCATATGAAAGGCTCACACATAAATTCAAGGTCCGAAACGCTAATTCAATCTATGATTTTCACCCCAGCGCAAGGACATGAATAGAGTATCAATGTTAAACATAATTTCACCCGTTGAAAGCGTAACCATATATAAACTATGTTCATTTTCTTATGCGGAACAAATTAAAATAATTTTCTATCCAACACATAAATATCTTCCAAGGGTCCACTTGGAACTTCAATTTCTCATCACTTGATAATCATTTTTGGCAAGTGAATGATTTTGCCAATGAGGATATGAATCAACTTTGATCTTTTAAAACGAGTGAAAGGAACCCACGTAAAATGTCAAAACCAGTTGATATAGGCCATTTTCCAACAATACTTGCCACCGAGAATTGTCACCATATAAATTAATTAAAAAAATTTTAAATGCTCTATAGGGATTTTAGTTCTCATGATTGATTTGACTGAAAAAGATAAGCTAAAAGTAGATTGGAAATATTGATTTTTGGAATTGGAAGGAACAGTGGAAAGCATTAAAATTGTTTTCGTTAGATAATTCTTTTTTCCATCGAGAACTCAAAAGGCTTTTGTAAAATATAATAAATAATAAATTGTTGGGTAATGTGGATCTACTTGACTAAAAATTATCCTACGTACTTCCCAATTAACACTTATTCTTGCACAAAACACTGATTTAAAACTCATTTATAGGTTGGTCTGAGTGTCAAGAGGAAGATTTCTCTTTTAAGAAGGAACAATAAGTTCTTATATAACTTAATTGATCAATTTGAATTCGAAATTAATAATTAATAAATAAAATCCATAATTGGGACCATTCTAAGACAAACTAGAAACAAGAGTATCAAGTTAAAGCTATTAGCATTATATTTAAAAATTTAATTTATTAACAATTCCTTTAATTCATTTTCATTTAGAATGTGGGTGAATAGAACCTTCTTTTATGGATGGAAATAAAATGTTTGGCAAGATTTTTAAATCTAAATGGGGCACCCTACTAACTTTATGTTACACGGACTTGTTAAATTAATTGATTATGATCGTCTAAAGTTTTATCAAACTTTATTTGATTCTTCATCCTTGTTTATGCTCTCATTGTTTAATTTAGATTTGTTGCAAGTGCATTACGAAGTAAGTAAAGATCATTAATCAGATAATCATCCAGACGAAAAGCCACCAACACTATGATCAAATCCACTCTAGTATCTAAATTTCAAATTTGTAACAATTTCCATGTATCTATCTGTACACGAAATTTGTTGTACATGATAAAGCACCGTCAATAGAGGACAACAGTATACTAGAGATAACTAATGCACCAGCTAATAATCCTAATCTTAAGAGGATGTTTGGTATATATGAGATATCAACACAACTTAAGTGGCACTCAAGTAATAAAAGTTCAGACGGTAAGATTAGGAATTTGGTTGATTCATTGAGTTAGGAAATGATTAACAAAAGGTGGCCACATTTTGCATCCGATTCTTGAAATATTAGATTAGGTCTTAATATTGATGGATTTAATCCTTTAAAAGATCTTAACTCTAAATACAGTTGTTGGCCAATAATCTTAATTATATATAACTTGCCTCCCTCAATTTGCATGTCAAGAAAATTTTGACGTTGAGTTTATTGATCCTGGGACTGAAACAGTTAGGTAATGGCATAGATGTTTATTTGACATCACCCATCAAAGGAAAAAATGCTTGGGGTACAGTAAGAATTGGTGCAATGGAAGATGAGAACACTAAAAGTAACAGAGAAGTGGGCAACAAAAAGAATGCGGGCTTCACTGCTTGACTTGGTAAAGCCAAAGCAGTAGCCATTTTAGGTGCACAAAAGGTCAAGAATGGCACATCAATGGGCATTAAGTGGGTCAAAAACAAATGTCAAAAGAAATTGACCAAGGAACATCCGACAATTTCGAGTTTAAGTTTCATAATTTATAGTTTCCTAAATATATTTTGGTGGTACGTGTTTTGTGGTCTCCTAATTATATTTTGGTGGTACGTGTTTAGTAGTCTCCTAATTTTCCTTTGGAATAGAGAATGTATTGAACATTTTACAAGTTTATTTTGCGAATTGTTAGTTTATTATTCAAATTTTGGATCAAAGAACATGATTTTCAATAGCGTAATAAGCATATATAAAAAATCCAAATTAATTTTTAAAAAAATATAAAAATGACCAATGACAACGTTTGCAAAACATTGCCAAAACCAAAGGATAAGAGAAGATAACGTTGGAAAAATGTTGCAATAAAAGTTAATAGCAACGTTCAGAAAACTTTACAAAAACATTAACAGTAATGTCAAAAAAACGTTGCAAAAAAGTTAATGGCAAAGCTAAAAAAATATTGTAAAAAAGGCAATGTTGGAAAAACGTTGGAAAAAATTTAACGACAATGTCTAAAAAACATTGCAAGAATTTGCATTTTGCAATAGTGAATACGGTAGCATCGACCCCCATAACACACGTTAAAGCGCTGCAAATGATCTTTTGCAGTGGTCATTTCTTGGTGTAGTGAAATTAGGTTAGGTAAATTAGGTGGAGCTTAAAAAAAAATGAAAAAAGAAAAAAAAAAAACCTCGTTTTGGCCCTTCGCTTTTCCAACTCACCAATAATATAGGGAAGAATTCATAAAAAGATGGAAATATTTTAGAATGGCTTCTCATAATTCAAGAACTAAGTAGATATATTCATGTATCGGCTTTAAAATGAAAGAATTGCAGTCTTCTAGCCAAGTTCTTTAAAAGAACACAACCGAATTATTGTTACCTATTGATTATTGGGTTGCTAAGTTCTATAAATCTAATCTTTGCTTTTTCTGTTGGGTATGATTTATTTTATACAAAAGTTTGAGAGGAAAATTTAATGGAGCATGTTTGAATGATCAATTGGATAGTTGAATATTATTGAGAAACAAATATCAATGATAAAATTTATTGACTATTATGTTCAATAATATTGTTTCATGAAACTTACAATTTTCATATGCTTGACTTATTATAGCTTGAATCAATGTAGTGCTCTTGGATTTTATTTACGTGCTAAGAGCATTTTCAATAAATTCTCTATTTTTAAAAAGCATATTTTATAATTTAGAAATTCAAAGAGAAATCACAATAGGCTCCATATCTTTAATACTTAATTTTAGGAAAAATTACAGTTATAGTACTAAACCTTTCATTTAATAGTAAACTTGATCAAAATCTTTCATTTGCGTCACCCACGATACAAAACTTTTCAGAAACTTTCGCTTGGAGTCCAAATGGATGGTTTCCATTAATTTCTCTATTAGTTGACAATAGGTCAATAGTTTGATCAAATGTTGACTAATTTTTAAAGGACAAAAGGGTATACGTGTACGTGTGTAAAATAATTATAAACAATAATAAAAAAAAATCAAAAACTACCCCAACCCAAACCACCCACCCACTCCCAAACCTTTTTTTCTCCATTCCCATACATTTTCCTTGCTCCAAAGTCGCCATCACCACCACCACCTAGGCGATCGACCACCACTGTCATCTAGGTCGCTAGATGCACCACAATCCACGTGATCAATTGCCACTAAAGATAAAAAAAACAACCACCACACAAATCTAGCCCTTTCTTCCCCATTCCCATACAATCCCCCTTGCCCCCAAAATCATCGCTAACACCACCTAGGTGATCGACCGCCATCGCCATCTAAGCCATTGACTTCACCGCCATCGCCACTGCCACCCAATAAAGGAAGAATGAGAGTGTGAAGGTTTCTTTTCTTCTTATCTGAAAATCGAAACTAATTTTGAAATTATATTTGATTTTGAAGTTTTGTTTTTATTGTGTTGCAAGTGACGGTTCTAGTGAATGAAAGTGGTGATGGTGGTGAGGAAAAGCGATGGAGGAGGTGGCAGTCAAATGGTGGCGATGGTAGACGCATGAAAGCTTACTACACAGCTTGTTCACCTTATATATTTCTATCCTCAAATTGCATTTTTATATCAAACGACAAACTTTACCTTGTGGATAATTGGGTTGTGTTGGTTGTGGAAGTGGAGACATTGTGGTGTGATGGATGTAGAGATGCAAGCATTGGGTGGGTGCGGTGGAGCCGTTTGGTACTGGTGGTGGTGGTGATGGTGGTAGTTTTGGGGGGCTGGGGGTGCGTGGGGTGGACGGAAAAGAAGAATATATATATATATATATATATATATATGTGGTTTTTGATTTTAATTATTTGGTTTTAGTTATTTTATTATAAAAAAATGTAAAGTTACCATTTTCACTTTCTGAAGGTTAATTATCCAGTCAAATAATGGTCAAATTAATAGTTTTTATCCATTTAGACTCCAAGAAAGAATTTCTAGAAGGTTTGGTACTATGGGTGGCACAAATGAAAGATTTCGACCAAGTTTGCTATTAAATGAAAGGTTTGATACCATGGCTACAATTTTTCCCTAATTTCATTACTCCTAAAAAATATTTATTATTTTTTCTATCTTATACTTTTATTAGTCGCTCTTTAAATTTTTATGTTATTTTTCTTCTTTAAAAATTGAAATACTTTAAATGCATTTATAATAGAGAGCATTTTCTATTTAAAGAGCCTTTTGTAGATGCTTGTGCAGAATAATTTTATTATATAACCATCAATGAGTGTTTAAGTGCACCATTTATTGTATTGATAAGTTTTTGAAATTTAATCCTTGTTTTTTAGAATGTGCGCTCTCACATTAAATCACAAAGTACTTATTTTTGCATACGTTCATAGTTGTTAAAATCTCACATGATAACATATGAGAATTTTGCTATTCCTTTTATTATGCTAACTTTTAAGATAGAACTTCAAATCTCAATATTATCATAATATAAAATGCTCAAACAAGCAATTCAATATGTCTAAAATCATAAATAAACATTCAAATTTCTAAGATTCATGTCTTCAACAAATTACCATCTTCCGGGACATATTTATGTATAAATGGAACTCCAAGACCTATATAATATACATAATATGCAATCACATCGTGTATATAGATAAGTGCAACACTCTCTCCACTTTAGAAGAATGTGACTTGTACATGCAGATATATTACTTTCACAAGGAAAATTTCATCATATACCTATTAGTGAGGTATAAAAATGAATTCGACAAAATGTGTACGTTCTTTACTTGGTTTATCATATGCGAGACATTAGTATTGAAAGGTATCAATTATCAAACTCAAAGATGAACTTTAAAAATAAAAATAGAAACAAGAAATGGTATCCAAAAAAAAGAGTCAAAAGATACGCTCATAAAGGGCTCTTTATAAAAGTTTAAATTCATGAATTAATTGGCATCTCAAAGCCTTTTGGTTGAAAGCAAATTCTACGCTTTCTTCCATGAGGTACAAACACAGCATGGAAGTTGCCTATGTTTAAGTATTCTTAAAAGGGTTGGTCCAAACTTGTACTCTAAAACTTGTAGTCACATCAATTTATTAATTACTTAAATTAATATACATAATTGATTAAAGTTTTCAAAACATTGTACCAGAACAATAATATATAGACTCTTAAAGATTGGACTATGAAAAGATTAATTTGAAGGGCTTGATCTTTTCTTGCAAAATCTTGATTATTCTTGATTAAGAACCAGAGATAGTCGATCGCCTTAAATTAGGTAAATTTTTGGGCGAGCACAATTGATATATTTTGAAAGATAAATAATGTAAACTATTGAGATTGATTTGATGTTTTCATTATTTCATGCAATATCTTGATTATTCCGTCTTAAGAATCGTACAAAATTTGGTAAAATTGTAGGATAAGCAGATATTGGAAGAGTATGTAAATTACTAATTCAAAATTCATTTCAAGTGATGCCATTTGTCTTAATTCAGAAACAAAGGGAGACACGCTTTCATCATGCATTAAGGGGTCGAATTTTCCCTAATGGTGCTTTGTTATTTCAAATGAAGTTTCAAAAAATTTTCCACCATTCTTTGAAATAATTTATTTTCTTTGTCACATCTTCACAAACTTGTCTATTTTACTAAATCTCTATTCAAGACATCATTCGCATCATCTATACAATTCAAATTGCAACTTGTGTGTTGTATGTTTAGTACACTACAACAAATTAAGATGTGCGCATAGCTTGATTAGATTTTTGTATTTTATTTGTTTAATAATGATCTCTTTTATTAGGATCTAATTTGCATTTGTTTAGGATTTTATAGACTTGGAATGAAATTTCAATTAGACTTTGTGAATTAGTTTTATGAGAAGCATCAGTTGTAGTGGTAGTGTCTTCGATTGAACTTTAAAAAAGATAGGATTCTTCTACCTATTCTATGTCTGATCTTGATATTATTCAGAATAAAAAATTATTCAAAATTAAAGAGCTTGTGATAGTGTGTTTATCAATTTTTCTTATCTTCGGTGCCAGCATTTTCGACGTAGCCAAACTTCTAAAAATTTGTAATCTTAAAAAATTAACAACTTTCAAAGTGCTCTTTTAGCTCTATAATTTCTGATTTTTGATTTAATTGGATTGGTAAAGTGAAGGTAAATTTTGAAGTCAATATTTAATTAAAAAAAAAACGATCCAATGGAAATGAATTTTAAAATAAACACTATATATATTTATACCAAGCATGTGATATATTCTACCTATAAAATTTCTTTAAGTACGCAAAAAGAAAAAGGAATATTTTAAATTACAATTACAATAACACATTTTGATCAAGTGTTAGAACGATAAACCTGTAATCCAAATAACATTGCTTTCTCTATGAGGAATCAACACATATATTAATTATATTTCGAAATAATTATTGGGGACTATTTAATACCAATTAGAAACAAGAGCATCAAACCCAATCTTAAAGCATTGGGTTTTAAAGTTTATATGATTAAAAATCCCATTAACTAGTTTATATTAGGAATGTGGATAAAGCATTCATAATTATGGACGGATTATAGCATGTTAGCCAAGATTTGCGTGCTTTCACGTCCAATTCTAGATGTGCTTCCTACCAACTAATTTTTATTTAGCCTTGTATTTAATTAATATAATCATCTTTTATGGAACTTTATTTTTATTCTTCGTGCCATATTTTTGCCCTTTCATTGTTTTTTATTTACTAAAAGTGCGTTGTGAAATTCAAAAAAGTTATAAACATTAATTTTATTCGCTTTTAAAGATACTTCCTAAAATGTGTAGAATGCTAAAACTTTATTCCCACAATAGAAATAGTACTAGATAATTGTCATACTTATGTTGACAAGTAATATATCTCGTGGAGATTGTAATTTAAACTCATTAATCAATATTGGTCCGATTATTATTGTTTTAACTACTCTGATCTTAAAAAAATTACCCCTAACATAAATGCAGAAATCTTTTATTTTCAAGTCCTCCAACGGAACTTCAGGTCTTTCAAGATTGGGGTTGGGGGATCATTTTGGGTTTGAATAGGTTCAAGAAATGAGAATGCGAGGTGCAAAAAAATTTTATTTTGGATATGGGACGAGTCGGTTCAAGGGATAAGAAATTTAAGGATCCATCGTAATTGTCACTTTCACAACTCTTAATTGAATCAAACACGAAATCTAACCATTTTAAGTGGATTCAGTAGACATGAAATAAGTTTTTGGATTAGAAGCATGCTTTTCTGATCTTGATAAGACTTACGATATCAATAACATAAATTCAAGACCCCAGGCAAAAATAAATAAAATAAAATTTGCTGCTTTCGAGCTGGTGATCTGCATGATAATTTGTTAGTCATACATTGTCGATACCAAATCATAAAAAATCAGCTGCTTACAGTTATTATTATAATTATTTAATCTGTTAATTGCAATTCACAAATAAGAATACCGTACCTCAAATCATATTTAAAACAATTTAAAATAAAATCTAATAATGCAGTATACAGTACTCAAATAAATGTTGTAAAACTATGATTATCATGCGATATGTTCGCGAAATTATTGTTTATTCCGATTTTAAATCCACCGCAAGTGTACAGTTCGTTAACAAGTAGTAAAATGGACTATAAATCCAAGTATCGATCCCACGAGGATTGAATTAGTTCAAATTAATCTAATATGACCTTAACCGAAACACGACAACCAAATTGCGACTTTGTACTTTAACTAACAAAATGTAATTGTTGATGCAATTATGGATGAAGAATTATATTAAGTTCAAAATAACTTGGATGCAATTTAACTAGAATTTTATAGAATTAATGGATGTTCTAACACACTAAGATCACGAATCCCCAAACAATATCCGTTCAATTGTCAATTATGCAAATTTGACACACAATTCCACAAAAGATGAATCGATATTCCTATTTTAATTTAGCAATCTCTCTCGAGCAATGCCAAACCTACTCCAGTATATGATTCGACTATATTTCTATGACGAATACTAATATACCAACATGCATTATAAATTCACGAATATCCAATGATTCACACAAATCATAAAAGTATATTTCTATCCTCTGTCGGACCCTATGATGATTTATACTATGTCGAACCTATTTTTCTTCTTTCAAATGCATAAAACAGGTCACCACAATCATAAAATTACGTGCACAATAATTATATGAAAATAAAAACGAAATAAATCAATCAATTTCGGAATTCGTGTTCAAATACGTCAAAAATCCAAAACAACAATTAAACGTAGTATTACAAGGTTCATCGATCTCCTAGTAGTGATAAATCTAGCCTAACATGCTAAAAAGAACAAAACATAAACATATTTGAAGAAACGACATCACCCGAATCAATCTTCAATCCGATATTCACTTGGCACGATGTTGTTCTCTTGTTCTATCCCTCATTTCTCCTTCAAAATCTCCCAAAAACATGAAAAAACGGCGTGCCCTACGTTCTGTTCGAGTTTTTTGTATTTATAGGACCCTAAAAATGTTGTTTCTATAAGAGTTTCGGAAGAAAAAGGAAACTAAATTTTGAAGCTCCTTTGGTTTCGGTATGGTACTATGCGACCGCATAGAGGATGGTACTATGTGGTTGCATAATACTATCAACTATGGTAGAAATGTGTTTTGGTCCTCCCACTTGTATCCTTCACTTCTTAGCATATTCTCTTCATTCTTTTCATTTTATCACCCCATGATACCGTCAATTGGTCATTGGCCTAATCGATTTCTCGATTTGTTCATCGGATCAACTTTTGGATATTTGCACTTTTGGTCCCTGAACTTTCACTTTGCATCAATTTAGTCCTTTTTCGCGTCTTTTCTCCTGAATTTCACCATGTTCATCATTCTTCCCTACAATTCACAAATGTAATCATTGTGCTCGCTATTAAATCATGTTTGTAATCTAAATAAGTGTGCAAAAACATACTTATCAAACCCTCCAAACTTGAACTATTGTTTGTCCTCAAATAAGGTAGTAACTAATTCTGAATAAACATGGCTTAATATCCTATTGTGGCTCAGGATTGGACTGAGTATTTAAAAATTTATCTGTGCAAACATGACATCAACCTTTACCTGTTTAATGCAAATTGACGTGCGTGTGTGAATTCATGCCAATGTATCAGATTTATGGTGAATTTGAGTCCCGATCCCAAGTGGTCAAATATATCCTTACTCGCTCGAAAGATACACAACCCTCCAAACTTATTCTTTTCACTCAATTATCACAGGGTTGTGTTTTAAGATTAGGAATTTATATAGCTGTAGTTCTCACACTCTCGTAGTTTGGATTTAGCATCACTATCACAAGTCTACATTTCAAAAAGTGAAGACTCTCCTAAAATTGATTGTTTTGACACTCAAGATCAAACTAGATTACTTGTCTCGCCTCAGAGGTATAGTCTCTTCAACCAAATGTCTAAGGGCTTTTCGTCATGTTTTATCTCTCTTCTGTTTTTCTCATATTTCTTTAATTTCTGATTGATTATCATCTTCTCATTTGCTTTCTATATAACCCATGTAACAAGCTTTAGGCCGGTGACTCCCAAACCAGTTGGCTGTAGGGCACCAGGTTTTAAACCCTTGCAGATTTATTCACTCGATTTTATTAACTCATTTCCCTCTTGCTTTCTATATGACCCATGTAACGAGCTTTGGGCCAGTGACTCCTAAACCAGTTGGCTTTAGGATACTAGATTTTGAAATATCCTTACAGGCTTACTTTCTCGAGTCATAAAGGCATGAAAAGAAATGTTTTATTCTCACATATTAAAATTGTGCCCTTTGTCATTTTTCTAGACATTTAGTTTCCAAAACCAACCCCTAATTTAAGATTTTTACCTACTCTTCATCCCACTGGTCTAGGCAATCCACACAACAAATTTCATGCACAGAGCCCCCACTCATCTCAATACTTTCCTATAATAGCTCAACTATCACCAAACTGTCTTTAGATAGTTTATGACTTAATTCAATAGAGGATTATCATTCTTTTCCTACTTTATGCTCAAAATTCAGTCATTCACCTAATATGTCAAGCATGAATAGCATGCATATACAATGTCAAGTATTGTATCAACAAGTATCAGTTTGTCTAATTAACACTAGATCTAAAGTTTTGCAGTTTAAACCAGTCCAATAATAACATCATAGCGAACAAGGTTATCAAGCCTACACAAGCATGCATGAAGAGAATTAAAACAAACTGAATAAAATGCAAATTTTTTTTGACACTCATCATGCATACATTATGCAGTAATGAAAAATAGATAATGATAAACACAGATAAAGATTTAAAATTATGTCACCCTCTCCAAACTTAATTAATACATTGTCCTCAATGTAAGATTAACAAAAGATTAAAGACATAATTTTAAGGACAAAATGAAGAATAAAAATCAAAATGGGATAAATAATACTCCCCTAATCAAAACAGTGGCTGGGATGGAAAGCTGGGCCCGGCATCATCATCACCGGGAGGGGAGGGAAAGCGAGACAAGATCTCTCTCAACATAGCAGACTGTTGGGTCTGCTCCATCTACATGGCCTGAACCCTCGTCTCCAAACTCCCTAGACGGTCCCAAGACTCGTTACCCGCCACTGTATATCGTCCATCCGGCCAACGTACATGCCCAAACGCCCGTCAAAGGTACTCATCTGTCGACGTGCTGCGATGGATTCACTGCTGGCAGTGGGCGCGAAGTTTTGTGCAGATGCCATATTTGTCTGCACCTACTGGATGGTCGTTGTCAGTGTCCCAAAGGATTGCTGAAGCTGCTGTATGTCTCGGTCGTGTCCAATCATAGTAGCAAACATCTGTCGCAATAACTGGGTGTCCACGTCAGCTGGTGGTGGTGGAGCCTGTGGCATTTCAAAGTCATCAGCTGCTAGCCCCTCTGTAGCCTGTTGCTGTCGTCGGCGCTCGTTTTCCAATTTCTGTTGATGTTTAATCCTAGCGTGGTCCTAGGCCTCGAGTGTGAGGCGTTTGATAATTGGACTTGGTTTCTCCAATGCCTCCCCTGGCTAAACTTGTATGCCAGTAGCTCTACAAGTTCCACTTATCAGGCTCGGGAATATCAGTGATGTGTGCCTATCACCCCATGTGCCTATAACGTGTATCTAATTGTAAATGTAAGTGGCCAAGTCAATCTTGTTCCCCCGAACTAAGTGGTAGATAAAACCCGCCTTCTGATCTGTGAATGTCGTCCTATGGGAGATTGGTTCGCTGTTGTGACAGATGAATACCATAGGATGGCTATAGATGGAGTGAGGTCAATTTGATACCAATCAGCAGTAGGGAGTGGCCAAGCATTTTCCCGTCCCAATAAAACTTCTGCAACTTCAACCTAGTTGAAATCATGCGGGACTGGGACTACAATTGTCCAGCTGAGCTGATAGTAATCATGTATTACCTCAGGTGAAAACATGATCCATTTGCCCCGAACCCAAGTCTGATGCAGATGGTCAGATCCCGGTGTATCTATGTTAGCATTGAAATTTGCATAGAATTCTCGCACCAAATTTTCATAGACGGGGTGTGGTCTTTCAATCACCTTCTCCCACCCACAATTGTGGACTAGGTAAACCAATTCAAAACCTAGTAAATCAGCCAACTTAACTGATCTCTCAGGGATGAGCGCCCATTCCCGGACAACATTTGCATAAGGGGCTGCTTGGTCGAAAGAAAGAAAACGCCGGACTCCCCCTTCGAGTTTCCTAGTCCGGGTTGTGCCAGATGTGAAACCAACTTTCTCCTTTCCTTTTGATGTACGCTTTGGGGGCATCCTGCAAAGGTAAAGAAATAATAGTCAGTAAACTGCAGTTTTTTTTAAAACGATAGGGGAAATGAGATAAGCGAGACAAATAGTTCACAAATCCCCCAAACTTGCTTCAACATGCATATAGAACACCTTGGTGTGCACTTATCAAAATATGACAAAGAGGCTAGTGTAAAGAGAATGCCAAGGTGAAAATTTGAAAATTTAGGCCAAAACAAGCACATTTGAAAAAATTGGATCCATGACCGAGTGCGCATGTTCGGCCCTGGACATCGTCGAAGAATATCGAAATTTTCCAGGGCAAGCTCCAAGCATATGAGAGTATCCAATGAGATCTATCACATATTCAAATTTCAATGCAAATGGATGTCGTTTGGTATGCCAAGTAATGGTGGAAAGTGAGGGGCGTAGGGTGCCATGACCTAACCATGTGCCTACATGTTGCAAAATGGATGTGATGTGATACGTGGCCTTTCAAATGATTGTGCATGTTGTAACATGCAAAGGTCAAGAAGACATGCTCAAGAACGTCTAAAGAAAGAAAAATAACAAGTTACACACAACGGAGGTCCAAACAACCAAAATGAATCAAGTAACTCGATGATTAAGTGTGCATGTTCGCCCCGGACATCATCGAGAAAACTGCAAATTTTTCCAAGCAACCTCCAGGCATATGAAAGTGTGTAGTGTGGAGTAGTACATATTCAAATTTCACACACATTGGATGTCGTACGGGTATTTAAAGCAAGGGACAAATTGGGTGCGTTAAAGTGACGTCAGCCTAACACATGTGCCTCAATGTGGGTAAGTGAGTAGATCGTGCTCACTTACTATGCATTTGACCACTATGTATATAGGAACGTGTATAGGTAGATTTTCCAATGTGAGATTGGTCAAAATGCACAACAAATATCACTTAGGCAATGCATCGAACACGTTGTGTGCAATAAAAATTCATCTCCATTAGAAAAACACTTGGCAAATGGTAATCATCCAAAGAACAAAAACATAAATGAAAGCCCGACCTTAGCAAATTCACACCCATTCAACCGAACTCACAAGTGGAAAAGAGGAGGAACTACAACCCAAATTCAAAATGTAAGGAGGGAAGAAGAAAAAAAAAACATACCTCTTGTGCCTTGAAGACAAGTAATTAATGTGGGATCGATTGATGAAATGAATTAGGGGTAGGATTTTAGTGGGTGTGGGAGTGGTCGAACAAGGATAGTAAGCCCTAAGGGTGAGAGAGAGGTGTGCTATGAAGAGGGGTGATTGCCCTTTGAATGAGCAGGTCTTGGACGTTACCGGTTATAACTATGCGGCCGCATAGTTAAATTCTATGCGGTCGCATAGTGAAGAAAATTTTTCCCATATTACTTTCGGTATATGTCTATGCAGTCGCATAAACATTATGTCTATGTGATCGCATAGATAAAATTTAATTTTTTTTTAACACACTGAAGTCCAAAATGATATTTACCTCATAAATTTTCTTTTTACCTAGAAATGCGTGAATCATACTCCCAAACACCCAAAATTATTTCAAACTAACCGACCAATGTGGGTAATGTCTAGAAAATTATGGAGATGATAATTCGATCCTATTAACATGCATGTATGACCAATGACCTAGAAAAATGTAAACGCGAAAATGAAATAATTTTAAAAGTAATGTAAAAAGTAAGCGAATAAAAGGATACAGTGGGTTACCTCCTACCCAACGCTAGATTATAGTCAATAGCTCGACTTTATCGTGTTGCTTCATTCTGTGGTCTAAGATGAACTATAGACTTTTCCTTTGAAAAATCGCCGTCCCAATAGTGCTTTAGACGCTGTCCATTGACCTTGAATGTCCCCTTGCTATCGTGAGTGATCTCAACTGCCCCATGTG
>NC_036239.1:16678405-16710514 GCF_002742605.1 Olea europaea var. sylvestris
AATTCAAAAGCATCTTTAAATAGTGTAGGCCAATAAAAACCTGATTGAAGGATCTTCGCTGCTGTTTTTGAAGCACCAAAATGTCATGCATATGTAGATGAATGACAATGTTCTAATATCAAAGGCACTTCTCCCTCAGGTACGCAGCGACGAACAATTTGATCAACCTCCCCTCTGTATAGAATGGGATCCTCCCAAAAATAATAATTCAATTCAGAAAAATTTCTTCTTCTAGTGACTAGAGTAATCAGGCGGCATGATAGACCTGGCTAAGTAGTTAACTATGTCTGCATACCAGGGTGCCTCCCCCAAACCAAAAACCTGTTTATCTGGGAAGACTTCGTTGATTTCCACTGTTTCTGTCTGTTCTGTGGCCTCGAGTCGAGATAAGTGGTCTTCCACTATGTTTTCACAGCCTTTCTTATCCCTAATCTCCAAGTCAAACTCTTGAAGCAACAGTATCCAACGAATGGGATAGGGCTTTGCATCCTTCTTTTCCATTAATTACTTGATAGCAACGTGATCTGTGTAAACGATGACCTTTGATCCCACGAGATATGATCGAAATTTGTCAAAGGCGTAGACTACGGCAAGGAGCTCTTTTTCTGTAGTGGCATAATTGAGTTGAGCGTCGTTCAAGGTCTTACTTGCATAGTAAATCACGTGAAATATCTTATTTCTTCGTTGTCCCAAGACAGCCTGAACAGCATAATCACTGGCGTCGCACATTAATTCAAATGGCAGATTCCAATCTGGTGTAATGATCACGGGTGCTGAAATCAACTTCTCCTTTAAGGTGTTAAAAGCGAGTAGACACTCATCTATGAACTCAAATGTGGATGCCTTCGTCAACAAACAGCACAACGATTTAGTAATCTTTGAAAAATCCTTGATGAACCTTCTGTAGAAATCGGCATGCCCGAGGAAACTACGAACACCTTTCAGGGATGTAGGTGGCGGTAATTTCTCGATCACCAGAATCTTTGCTCTGTCCACTTCAATACCCTTTGCTGAGATTCTGTGTCCTAGCACGATGCCTTCCTGTACCATAAAATGGCATTTCTCCCAATTCAATACCAAGTTAGTCTCTGTACACCGCTGTAGCACAAGACTCAAATGCTCTAAGCACTCATCAAACAAAGACCCGAACACTGAGAAATCGTCCATAAATATCTCGATGAATTTCTCAATCATATCTGAGAAGATAGCCATCATGCAGTTCTGAAAAGTTGCAACAGTGTTGCATAAACCAAATGGCATCCTACGGTATGCAAAGGTACCGTGGGGGCAAGTGAAAGTTGTCTTCTCCTGACCGTCAGGTGCTACTGGAATCTGATTATACCCGGAATATCCATCCAGAAAATAGTACTGTGAATTCCCTGCTAGTCTCTTTATCATCTGATCAATGAACGGTAGTGGGAAGTGATCCTTTCGAGTAGCAGTGTTTAGTTTNCTCAGGTGTGGTGGCAGTTGCTTGAGTTCCAATTTGGGAGGTTGCTGAATAGATGGCACTGACTGTGTAGTCCTGGTTCCCAACTCTTTGAAGTAATGTCTGCGCATGTATGGCGGATTAGTTTCCAAAAATCATGCACGTGTTTCAATCTCACTCGAATCAGTGTGAGTGGATTGAGAACGTGCAATGCACGCCTCGTAAGCATCGGAAGGATGATGCAGTCGAAATGTATCTTGAATTATTCTATCAATTACATCGATCTGGAAACAACTGTCTGACTCAATCGGGAATTTCATTACCTCGAACACGTTGAACGAGATTTGCTCTTCGCTAAGCCTCAATATAAGCTATCATTTCTGAACATCAACAATCTCTCTTCCAATAGCTAGGAAAGGTCGCCCCAATATAAATGGAACGTCCTTATCTTCCTCCATATCCAAGATAAGAAAATCGCACTTTCACCAATAAGTCTTCAATGATCCCTCTTGGATGTGTAATGGATCAATCTGCTAACTGTAATGTAACCGTTGTGGCTTTAGCTTTTCCTAAGTCGAGTTTTTTGAAAATAGAGAGAGGCATTAAATTAATACTTGCACCTGAATCACACAATGCTTTATCAAAATGACAATTCCCAATAATGCAAGGTACAGTAAAACTCCTTGGATCCATTAGTTTTGGAGGCAACTTTCTTTAGATTCTGGCACTGCACTCCTCAGTTAGCATCACTGTTTCGTGTTCTTCTATTTTTCGCTTGTTGGAGAGGATATCCTTCAGAAATTTTGCATAACTTGGCATCTGAACAAGTGCTTCAGCAAATGGGATGTTAATGTGTAGTTTCTTGAAAACTTCAAGAAATTTACTATATTGCTGATCCAATTTGTGCTTTTTCAATCTCTGTGGAAACGGAATAGGAGGCTCATGAGGGTTGATAGGAATGGCATCCCGTGATGTATTATAATTCTCCTTGACCACATTCCCTGTTGTTTGTTCCATAATTTCGTCATCCGAAGTTGGTGCTGATTCCTTGGTAGCTACCAATCTTTTGACATGTATCTCCGATAGTTGTACTTTACTTCTGGTTGTTATAGCCTTTGCGTGCTCCTTAGGGTTGATTTCAGTGTTGTTGGGCAGATTTCCTTGTGCTCTACCCGTCATGGAGATTGTCATTTGTCCCATTTGTGTCTCCAAATTTTTGATTGCTGCACTCTGGTCTTGAAGAGTTGTATCTGTCTTTCGCATAAACTGATTGTTGTCTTCCATAAACTGATTTGTTGTTATCATGAACTTTTCAAACATCTCTTCCAATGGTGGATTTTTATCCTGCTGCTGATATTGACATTGTGGTCTGTTTTGATTCTGATTGCTCCACGAGAAGTTTGGGTATTTTCTCCAGCCCTGATTGAAGGTTTTTGAATGTTGGTCATTCAGTTGGCATTCAACCTATTGCACAAAATTTGCATGTTCGACCTCTTGTGCAAGAATTGGACAATTAATAGTATTGTGGTATGCTCCACATTCTTCACAACTCAACTTCTTGACTTGTTTAGCAGTGGCGGTCTAAGAAATGCTCTCAACCTTATGGAACAAAGAGTCTATCTTTACAGATAGTACGGAATAAGTATCTACTTCATAAACCCTTGGTGATCTCTTCTGAACCACTCGATCTGTAGACCACATGGTTGAAGTTGTTGCCATTATCTCAAATAGCTCCCATGCTCCATCAATTGTTCTCGTGAAGATAGACCCGTCAAATGAGGAATCCACCATGCTCTTGAAGGATGGAAGTAGTCCAGTGTAGAAAAATCGGATCTGTCTTCTTGTCAAAGCCATGTTGCGGGCACTTCCTCAACATATTCTTGAAATGATTCCATGCCTCTTCAAATGATTCGGACTAACCTTAGTTGAAAATAGAGATATAATGCCGCATTTTGGCTACCTTTGCTAGCGAGAAGAACTTGGTGCAGAATTTGTAGGCTAGCTCGTTCCAAGTGGTGATACTTGCGATGAAAAGTGAATCCAGCCATTCGAGTGCTTTATCCTGAAAGGTGTGTGGAAACAACCTCAGTCTTATAGCATCGTCCGAGATACCCTAGTACCTGAAGTGTTGGCACATATCTAGAAATAGGGATATGTATGTATGCAGATTTTCACTAGCCATCCCGTGGTATTGATGCCCATTTTGAAATAGTTGAATCACATTTTTTTCAGATGAAAATTCGGTTGCCCGAATGGAGGATATACAATACTAGATTGACTTTGGACCACCAACAGAGCCATGAAGTCCCCGAGTACAGTATTCCCATCATCTTCAACTGCCCTGCATTTGTTGAGTGGAATTACCGGTCGATTTTGCTCGTTAGCCATTTGTGGTGCCGCTCTTGCTTCTCTTTGCCTATGACGGAATGTGCGTTCGATCTCTGGATCTATGGGAACCAAATCTTGATCAGGTGCTCCTTGCATACAAGCTCTGAGATTGTAAAATCAACACAAAATTAAATTGAAGTAATAACAAACTAAACCTAGTAAGCTAACTATTTATTCTAGATAAGTTCGAATTAGTGTCACAAAAGATAAAATTAAAACCAAATTTCGATCCCTGGCAACAGCGCCAAAAACTTGTTCGCGAAATTATTATTTATTCCAGTTTTAAATCCATCGCAAGTATACAGTTCGTTAACAAGTAGTAAAATAGATTATGAATCCAAGTATCGATCCCACGAGGATTAAATTAGTTCAAATTAATCTAATATGACCTTAACCGAAACACAACAACCAAATTGCGATTTTGTACTTTAACTAACAAAATGTAATCGTTGATGCAATTATGGATGAAGAATTATAATAAGGTCAAAATAACTTGGATGCAATTTAACTAGAATTTTATAGAATTAATGGATATTCTAACACACTAGGATCACGAATCCCCAAGCAATACCCGTTCAATTGTCAATTATGCAAATTTGACACACAATTCCACAAAAGATGAATCGATATTCCTATTTTAATTTAGCAATCTCTCTCGAGCAATGCCAAACCTACCCCAATATATGATTCGACTATATTTCTATGAAGAATACTAATATACCGACATGCATTATAAATTCATGAATATTCAATGATTCACACAAGGCATTGAGGTATATTTCTATCCTTTATCGGACCCTATGATGATTTATACTATGTCGAACCTATTTTCCTTCTTTCGAATGCATAAAATAGGTCACCACAATCATATAATTACGTGCATAATAATTATATGAAAATAAAAACGAAATAAATCAATCAATTCCGGAATTAGTGTTCAAATACGTCAAAAATCCAAAACAACAACTAAACGTAGTATTACAAGGTTTATCGATCTGCTAGTAGTGATAAATCTAGCCTAACATGCTAAAAAGAACAAAACATAAACATATTTGAAGAAACGACATCACCCGAATCAATCTTCAATTCGATCTTCACTTAGCGCGATGTTATTCTCTTGTTCTATCCCTCGTTTCTCCTTCAAAATCTCCCAAAAAAATGAAAAAATGGCATGCCTTACATTCTGGTCGAGTTTTTGTATTTATATGATCCTAAAAATATTGTTTCCATAAGAGTTTCGGAAGAAAAAGGAAACTAAATTTTTCCTCGATATTTGCTCTATGCAACCGCATAGAGCAACTCTATGCGGTCGCATAGAATAAACTTTTGAAGCTCCTTAGGTTTCGGTATGGCACTATGCGACCGCATAGAGGATAGTACTATGCAGTCCAACTATGGTAGAACTGTGTTTTGGTCCTCCCACTTGCATCCTTCACTTCTTAACATCTTCTCTTCATTTTTTTCATTTCATCACCCCACGATATCGTCAATTGATAATTGGCCTAATCGATTTCTCGATTTGTTCATCAGATCAACTTTTGAATACTTGCACTTTTGGTCCCTAAACTTTCACTTTGCATCACTTTAGTCCTTTTTCGCGTCTTTTCTCCTAAATTTTGCCATATTCATCGTGTTCCCTACAATTCACAAATGTATGAAATTAAGTCATGATTCAATCATTTTGCTCGTTATTAAGTCATGTTTGTGACCTAAATAAATGTGTAAAAACACACTTATCACGATAATTAGTTGGCCACAGCAACAGTTTTCCATTTTTCTTTCCTTACAAAGATAAAATCATAAGCTTTTTGGTCAATTCTAGGCTCAGCAACCCACCGGTCTCTGTCTTCGTCACTACGCCATATTTTGGAAGCCTTCCCAGAGTCATAATCCCTCGTACTTTCTGATATTGATGCCCTTGAACTTTTCACTTTGAAGATGCTGAGGAGGGAAAAAGAAGAACCAGATGAAGATTTCTTGATTTTCCTGTTGTTGCCTGACATGTTTTCTATCTTTTAAAGTGTGTTTTTTCAAGAAACAAACAGACAACTTTTGAAGTTTTTACAAGGAACAGAGGTGTTTTGTGTTGAATTTATAGTGTCTGTTAGCTAAGTGATCCAATTATGGAGAATCTAGATATTCTGACGCTTTATTGAATGGCTATGATTAAATAATATGAAATTACACAGTTGGGTTCACTGTGTTCTATTGAAACGTGTTAAATAAAAACGTTTTGATAGTAAAATATCTATTGAATCTTTGAATTTCCTATTGAAAGTCGATCTTATTAAAAATAAAAATAACACTAGTCGTTAAATATAAATTATTATTTTCATAGTTAAACGAGATTTTATCTTCTATATGCCTCTCAAATGGTGGCTCATTTGTGAATATTAATATTGAAATCAAACTACTCGTTTTAGCTTTTCAGACATTGACATACTAGATTGAGTATTTGGTTGATATTAAAAGACCAATTTTTGAATGACATCAGATTTTATTCTTAATATTAACGATGTCTATGCTTGCTCTTATCACAATAAATAAATTTTTACCATGTAATTTTAAACAAAGAAAATACAAATTTCTTTCTTGCAAGCTGTCTATCTTTTAAAGATTCTTACAAAGGGTCGGTCCAAATTTTATATTTACAAACTACGAAATTAGAATCCCATTTGCTTTAATAATTAGTACTGTGTATAATATTAAGCTAATGTGTTCCTGTTGTCTTCACGCCCATTAATAATCTATTGATTTTGCTAAAAGTTGCTCCAAACATTGTATCAGAGCACTGTTAGGCTGTTCATCAAGGTTGGAATATGTAATGAAATTCTAATTATTTTTTATAAGTGTAGTTTCTACACTTATTTGGGATCCTAAATAATGATATTTTGTTATTCTTTGAATATATTAGTACCTGATTTGTTATTTATTACTTTTATTAGGAAAAATTCATGTTTCCAAGAATTGGAAAAAAGAACGGAAAATGACTAAATGAAGCAAATACAAAGTATGGGGACCAAAATATAAATATTTAATGGTTGATTTGGACCACAAAAGATACTTTGAAGATTGATAGGAGTCAATTGAATGCAAATTGGAGTAAAAAAGGAAAAGGATATGATTAGAATATTATCATAAATCGACTTCAAATCATATAAGATATCTTCAAGATTTTTGGTCAACTTGAGACCCATTTTTCGGATGGAGAACGTTTGAATTGGAAATATTTTATTCTCTATAAGAACTGTAGATCTTTTAATTATCTTTTCAATGCACTTTGAATCACTTGAATCAAACATCGATAGAGAAAGTTATGATCAAAATACTGAAAGCTGTGCAGACACAAAATTATGTGCGCGCGAAGACAACTTTCCTTATTTGATTCAAAATCATTTGAAAGACAATTTGGACGTAAATTTTGGCCTAATTTCATCATATAAATACAAAATATGGGCAACAATGAAAAGGTCTCTCTCTTGCCTCTTCATAGACAATAGTTTCATTAAATCCATCAAGAACAAGGGGTCAATTGCTATATTTTGAGAGAGAAGATCAAGTCATAGCAAGGAATTGAAGTTCAATTACGTCGACTTTTGAAGAAATCAACTTTGGACGTGAAGATCAACATCTTTTGTATTCTTTTATGATCCGGGTGATATTTTTCTATTATTCTTCTTGTAATTTATATATTAATATGCTAGGCTAGTTTTTCATTGTAATGGATGAATGATAAACCCTATCGTTTGTTTATTTTAATTGAAGACAATTAATTTAGTATTTCATGATTTTTTCTTGATTGATTTTGCATTCCCATTGAACTATTTAATTACTTGATTACCAATTAGATAGTAAGTTGCTTGTTGTAGTGTAGGAATACTCACAATAAGTTTAGAACGCGGTAAAATCAACACATGGACAATAGGTGTTAGGAATAATATTTTATGGCATGTGCAATCATATGTGATAAATCATGTGAATCAATGCATGTTTTTTTCATATGAATTCGGACTAGAAATAGGATCGGGTCGTGTTAAACATAGGTTTAATATATCTTGGGAAAGAATATTGAATAAAAGTGGATTATTGATTGTTTTGAATGCATGAATTTACTAGATTATAAATTAAGAGTTGAATTAAATGGCAATAGGTGGATTCACGATTCCAATACAAATATTTACATATTAAGTAAATATTTTATTTGCTTTTTTAGTTTAAGATTAGTATAGAAAACATACAAATCACAATTTTTTTGATTTTATATTACTTCAAATTTAGTAAAAGCCACTTAACTAAATATTAGACTTTATTCCTCGTGGGAACGATACTCTTAACTCACAAATTTTATTACTTGTACAACGATCTCGTACGTTTTCGGGTTTCACATGAACAATTTCTCTCTAAATCGTGATTGTTCTTAGACTGAATCGGGGTATAGCCGAGTCTCCTAAAGGAAATTCCATAATTTGAGATATTCCAAAGAATATAGAATAATCAAGATATTTTGAAGAATATGTGACATAACTTAATTCAAAATTCAGTTTAAGTAATGCCATTTGTCTTATTCCCGAAAAGGGAGAAAAATAAAAATTATGATGCTCCTTCGGTATGTATCACGAGGGTTGCATTTGTCTTATTATTTCAAAAAATAAGTTCCAAAAAATTTATTTTCGATATACTTGATTTCACAAGTCAAATCCCTACATACATGTGTTGTTTCTAGAGTTTGAAGTTATTCCTTCGAAAACAATCCGACAGTATCACCTGAATGTAAGAAATGATCAACAGGATCCAAATTGTAATTCGAGCCCACCGACTTCACGATGTTTCCTAAAACGAATTTACTGCCTTCAATGGTGCTAAAGGCGTCCAGAAATCATTTCCCAGGATAGAACGAATTTTCGTCTCCTACGGAAGCAGCACAGCAATCTGCAGGAGTTCCAATGAACTCAACAAAGTGTATTTGACTTCGAAAAAATATGAGAATGAGAGAGAGGAGAATAAGATTCAAAGCACAGAAAGTTTGCAATGAAAATGGTGTTGTTTTTTCTGGCAGCTGGGCAGGCTATTTATAGACTTGTTCGTGGCCATTCAAACACCCTCCAGAACATTCATCACTATTCAGACAGCCTCCAAAACTCCAACAGACATGTTAGTTCAAAACTGTGTCTGTTAAGCTGGTTAACAGTCGACGGTTTAACAGACCAACCAAAAAAAATCATCCAAAAAAGGCCAATGAAAAAAATGAATTTTATTAAGTACCCAAGAATTTGATTGTATAAAATTTGGTCCAAAAATTCAAATAAATTTTGTCCGAAAAATTAATATAGTGTAAGGACACACCCGCACCGAACTGAACTCGGACACGGGCACGTACTCGTGCCGTGCCGGCAGATCGGACGGACGGACTGCGGCGGTGGCATGCACGTATGGGCTTATGACCGAACCCGATAAGATATAGGTCTCCTCCCTTCCAAAAACTATTGGTACCCCTTGGGGCCCAAACTCAATTCCCAAAATTTCACCATATAAACCACACCAGAGTTTCATAACTTTCCTATGTAGGATAAGTGTTTGGGCAAATCAAATTCTTCACTATTCATAGTTTCAAGTGGGTTACTTTGACATTAAATATTTCATTTAATTCTAAATGGTTTTTCGATAAATAAATATACCACGTTCATCACATTGCGGAGTAGAGCGTGAATATGCTAGGTCCCGTATTAATTAAGATGTGGGTCCCACTGAAATTTCGACTTAAAGTTGACACATTTCATAACCATTTTTCCAACAATCCCCCGCATGAATAAAATATGTTGGCCTTTTCCAAACAATAACATCTGATATGTTTTTTCAAAGTAAAAAATTGAAGAAAATTGCATCGGGATAAGTAGTCAATGACTTTGAACTTTCCCTAGCAAAATCTATCGAATTTCCTTAGCCAATCAGTAGCAGGTTGCTTTGAACAGTCAGCCGTTCATGAAAACCTAAACAATAGAAGTCACACTGTTCTCTTCGAACACAGTTGGTTCTCACGTTTGTGTCCATTTTGGCCTTGGATACCTCCTGGTTCATGAGTGGTTTTTAGAGAATTCATTTTCACCTAATTCTCTTAGAAGGGCCCCTTCTCATTCACATAGGTGATTTCCATAAAGAGTATTTTGCTATACTCCACTTGAACGAATCAAGATATAGAAATCATTAAAAGCATATTTTAACTTATTTCGCGGCAGCTAGGCACTGGCTCACCATAGGAATGGGTAGGAGTAAAATCTTCCCGGTGCATATTAAGTTTTTCACAGGTCGGTTGTCCCATTGAACCTAGATCTTGGGATCTCCAGTCAACTAGGTTGGGTTGCCACCATGGAAACTTTTGATTATTTTATTAGTTTTAATCTCATCCCCTTCGATGAACTTTCGATTTGCTCTCTTGTTAAACTTTTAGTTAGCGGATCCGCAATATTCTCTTTTGATTTCACATACTCTATAGAGATAATGCTAGTAGAAAGCAATTGTCTAATAGTATTGTCTCTACGACGTATATATCGAGATTTACCGTTATACATTGCATTTTGTGCCCTACCAATTGCTGATTGACTATCGCAATGGATACATATAGCAGGCACAGGTTTTGTCCAACATGGAGTATCTTCTAGAAAGTTTCGTAGCCGTTCGGCTTCTTCTCCAGCTTTGTCTAATGCAATGAATCCAGATTCCATTGTTGATCTAGCTATACGTGTCTTTTTTGAAGATTTCCAAGATGCTGCAGCACCTCCAAGTGTAAAGACATATCAACTTGTTGATTTGGAATCTTTAGTATCTGATATCCAATTTGCATCACAATATCCTTCAATTACTGCTGGATATCTCGAATAGTGCAATCCAAAATTTTGGGTATGTTTTAAATACCCTAAAACTCTAACAATAGTCTTCCAATGATCAGTGCTTGGATTAATCGTATATCGACTTAGCCTACTAATTGAATAGGCAATATCAGGTCGAGTGCAATTCATGACATACATTAAATTATCAATAATACGAAAATATTCCAATTGAGACTTACTATCACCAGTATTGGAAACAAGATACATACTAAAATTCATAGGTGTTTTCATAGGAATAATATCATGTTTCTTGAATTTATCAAGAATCTTCTCAATGTAGTGTGATTGAGACAATATGAGACCATCAGATATTCTAGAAATTTTAATTCTTAATATAACATCGGCCATACCTAAATCCTTCATTTCAAATTTACTTGTTAGCTTCTTTTTTGTAGTTTGAATTATGGTATCATTGTCACCCATAATCAACGTGTCATCTACATATAAATATACCATTGCATATCCATTTGGAGTGTTCTTCACATAAACACATTTGTCACACTCGTTAATTCTGAAACCATTTGACATCATAACCATGTCAAATTTTTCATGTCATTTCTTAGGAGCCTGCTTTAATTCATATAGTGATTTAACAAGTCGACATACTTTCTTTTCTTGTCCTGAGACCACAAATCCTTCAGGTTGTTCTATATAAATTTCTTCATCTAATTCCTCATTCAAAAAAGTCGTTTTAACATCCATTTGATGTATATCCAAACCATTCAACGCTGCTATTGCAATAAGCATACATATGGAAGTGATTCTTATCACAGGAGAATAGGTATCGAAATAATCAAGAACTTCTTTTTGCTTGTAGCCTTTAGCGACAAGTCTTGCTTTATATTTGTTAATTGATCCATCTGCTTTCATTTTCCTTTTGAAAATCCATTTACATCCCAAAGGCTTATTACCGGGATGGAGGTCTACTAATTTCCAAGTATGATTTTGTAGTATGAATTCAATTTCACTATGAACAGCTTCATTCCAATATGAAACTTTGGTTGGTGACATAGCCTCTTTAAAACTTTGAGGTTCATTTTCTAATAAGTATGTTAGAAAGTCAGGCCCAAAGGAGGTTAACGTCCTAGCCCTCTTACTTCATCTAGGTTGTTCATTTATAGATTCTTCATCTATAGTCTCTTCATTTTCACGAGATCTCTTTTGTGAATTTGATTCACCTTGCATGTTATAAGGAAAAGTATTTTCGAAAAATGTAGCATCCCTTGATTCAATAATCGTATTAACATGCATATCGGGTATTTTAGACTTATATACCATAAATCTGTATGCATTACAATGGTAGGCATAACCAGTAAATACACAATCAATGGTTTTAGGTCCTATCTTAACCCTTTTAGGTTTAGGAACTACTACCTTAGCCAAACATCTCCATACCTTCAAGTATTTATAATTAGGTTTGTCACCTTTCCATACTTCATAAGGTATCTTATTTTTCGATGTGGTAGTTTGTTAAGAAAATAGTTGGTAAAAAGCAAGGCTTTCCCCAACAAGTTCTACGGTAATCCAAAACTTATTAACATAGCATTCATCATCTCCTTCAATGTTCGATTCTTGCATTTAGCAATACTATAAGATTGAGGAAAATAAGGCGCGGTAGTTTGATGAATAATTCCATGTTCCAAACAGAATTTCTCAAATGGTGAATCATATTGACCACCTCTATCACTTCTTATGGCCTTAATCTTTACTAAGTTGATTTTCAACTTCTAACTTGTAGTGTTTATACACTTCAATAGCTTCATCTTTGCTTTTGAGCAAATACACATAGGAATATCGAGTACAATCATCGATAAAAGTGATAAAATACTTATTACCTCCCCTAGTTTGAACAAATTTTAAATCACATATGTCAGTGTGAATTAAATTTAGGGGTTCGGTACTTCTTTCAACAGAATGAAAGGGTAAACGTGACATTTTGACTTCTACACATATATCGCATTTGTGATTAGGATTTAAATCACACTTTGGTAATAAATCTAATTTGATTAGTCTACGCAAAGTGCTATAATTTGTATGTCCTAATCGTTTATGCCAAAAGTTAAATGACTCAAGTAAGTAAGAAGAAGGTGTATTCTTATTCATAATTGAAGGTAAAACAGTCATAAAACCCAACTTAAAGAGCCCCTCATTCAGATAGCCCTTTCCGACAAATATTTCATTCTTTGAGAGTAAAAATTTATCTGAGACAAATGCTAGCTTAACCCTGTTCTTACTTAGTAGAGAACCAGATATCAAGTTTTTCCTAATATCGGGCCCATGAAGAACGTCATTCAAGGTGAGCTCTTTTCCACTTGTCATTTTCAGCACTATCTTCCCATGTCTTTCTACCTTGGAAGATGACGAGTTTCCCATGTAGAGATGTTCATCATGATCCATCGCTTTGTAGGTGGAGAACATCCCGCGGTTTGAGCATATGTGACGAGTAGCTCCAGTAACCACCCACCATTCCTTAGTGTCTCTAGCTAAGTTGCATTCAGAGACGACCGCAGAAAGATTCATGTCTTGTACCTTATCGGTGAGGTCCTCATGTTCTATTACATTGGCCTGGTGAGTTTTTCCCTTCACATTCTTTGGCTTTCGACAATCCTTTGATCGATGTCCTGCCTTGCCACAATTGTAACAGTTGCCTTTAAACTTTTTAGCAGTTTTTGAAGAACCGTTTGTCCGTCACCATTGTGCTTATTCTTTTTGCTAGTCTTGAAGCCTCCTTCTATAATGTTGGCTTTTGATTCCATCGAATGAGATGCAGCATTCCTCTTTCAGTTTTGTGATTGTCTTCTTCTATTCTCAATCGGACAATGATATCTTCAAGTTTTATTTCCTTCCGCTTGTGCTTTAGGTAATTCTTGAAATCCTTCCATGAAGGCGGTAATTTCTCAATCAGTGCAACAACTTAAAATGATTCACTTATTTTCATTCTTTCGGCATGGATGTCGCTAAGTATGATTTGAAGTTCTTGAACTTGGGATATGATAGTCTTGATGTCAACCATGTTATAGTCCAAAAATCGACCGACAATAAATTTCTTCGTGCCGACATCTTCGATTTTATACTTGGTGTCCAAGGATTCCCATAGTTCTTTTGCGGACTTCACATTGCAGTACACATTATATAATGTGTTGTCCAATCCATTGAGTATATAATTTCTACACAGAAAATCAGAATGCTTCCATGCATCAACCGCAACCAATTTTTTAGTATCACTGTCTTGCTCGGTATATGAAGGCACGTCTTCTTTGAGAAATTTAGCTAAATTTAATGTTGTCGGATAAAAATGCATTTTTTTATAGCCAACGCTTGAAATCTGACCCATTAAATTTTTCTGGTTTTTCCCAGGTCGTATTCGGGAGTGTGGTACCAGAAATTGCTATTTCTGAAACACAATCAGAAGATCAACTGTAAGAAGGGGTAGAAACAGAAACAGAATAATAGATAAATTCGTTTTAAGATTGTTGTTTCTAGAATTTGAAGTTACTCCTTCGAAAACATTCCGATAGAATCACCTAAATGTAAGAAATAATCAACAGGATCCAAAATGTAATTCAAGCCCACCGACTTCACGATGTTTCCTTAAAATGAATTTGCTGCCTTCAATGGTGCTAAAGGCGTCCAGCAATCGTTTCTTAAGATAGAACGAATTTTCGTCTCCTATGGAAGCAGTACAGCAATCTGCAAGAGTTCCAACAAACTCAACGAAGTGTATTTGACTTCGAAACAATATCAGAACGAGCGAGAAGAACAAGATTCAAAGCACAGAAAGTTTGCAATGAAAATGGTGTTATTTTTCCTGGCAACGGGGCAGGCTATTTATAAACTTGTTCGTGGCCATTCGAACACCCTCCAGAATAGTCGTCACTGTTCAGACAGCCTCCAAAACTCCAACAGACGTGTTAGTTCAAAACTGCGTCTCTTAAGTTGGTTAACAGTCGATGATTTAACAGTCGACTGTTTAACAGACCATCCAAAAAAAATTACTCGGAAAAGGCCAATGAAAAAAATAAATTTTACTAAGTACCCAATAATTTGATTGTATATAATTTGGTCCAAAAATTCAAATAAATTTTGGTTTAACAGTCAACTGTTTAACAGACCATCCAAAAAAATTTACCCGGAAAGGCCAATGAAAAAAATAAATTTTATTAAGTACCCAAGAATTTGATTGTATAAAATTTGGTCCAAAAATTCAAATATAGTGTAAGGACGCACCCGCACCGACTCGGACACGGGACGTGCCGGCCGGATGGATGGACGACGGTGGCGGCGCACGCGTGTGGGCTTATGACCGAACCCGATAGGATATATGTCTCCCCCCTTCTAAAGACTATTGGTACCCCTTGAGGCCCAAACCCAATTCCAAAATTTGCACCATATAAATCATACCAAAGTTTCATAACTTTTCTATGTGAGATAAGTGTTTGAGCTAATCAAATTCCTCACTATTCATAGTTTCAAGTGGGTTACTTTGACATTAAATATTTTATTCAATTCTAAATGATTTTTCGATAAATAAATATACCACGTTCATCACCTTGCGGAGTAGAGCGTGAATATACTGGGTCCCGTATTAATTAAGATGTGGGTCCCATTGAAATTTGAGCTCAAAGTTGACCCATTTCATAACCATTTTTCCAACAACATGTATATTCAAGGCCGAAATTAGATCTTTATGCCCATTAAATTCATAATCATTTTGATCTCAAAATTATTGACCTAGTAATATTTGTTAAAAAAAATTACAGAATATAATATTATTTTATTGATTTAGAAAGAACGAAAAACGAGTCACAAATCGAGATGTGTATTATACAGTGTTCCTAAACAGATTCGCACCCTCATTGTAAGTGTTTGATGTTTCGTTTGAGCGTCCATCTCTCCAGATACAATGAAAAAATTGGTAGAAACTGAGTACTATATTTCCTCACTGACGAACTAAATATGAATCTGAATAAGATCACCAAGACATTGGACATAAACTGAAAAATATTGGCAGACAGAATATTGAAAGACATTTTTGTAGGAAGATAAGAAAATTTGCATGTGGAACAGAAAAACAAAACAACAAAAACTGACCCATATAAAAGGCTCGCACATAAATTCAAGATCCGAAACGCTAATTCAATCCATGATTTTCACCCCAGCGCGCGGATGTGAATAGAGTATTGATGTTAAACATAATTTCACCCCTTGAAAGCGTAACCATATATAAACTATGTTCATTTTCTTATGTGGAACAAATTAAAATAATTTTCCATCCAACACATAAATATCTTCCAAGGGTCCACTTTTTGATGTTGAGTTTATTGATCCTGGGACCGAAATAGCTAGGTAATAGCATAGATGTTTATTTGACATCACCCATCAAAGGAAAAATGCTTGGGGTACAGTAAGAATTGATGTAATGGAAGATGTGAACACTGAAAGTAACCGAGTAGTGGACAACAAAAAGAATGCGGGCTCCACTGCTTGACTTGGTAAAGCCAAAGCAGTAGCCATTTTAGGTGCACAAAAGGTCAAGAATAGCACATCAATGGGCATCAAGTGGGTAAAAAACAAATGTCAAAAGAAATTGACCAAGGAACATCCGACAGTTTTGAGTTTAAGTTTCATAATTTATAGTTTCCTAATTATATTTTGGTGGTACATGTTTTGTGGTCTCCTAATTATATTTTGGTAGAACGTGTTTTGTAGTCTCCTAATTTTCTTTTGGAAAAGAGAATGTGTTGAACATTTTACAAGTTTATTATGTGAATTGTTAGTTTATTATTCAAATTTTCGATCAAAGAACATGATTTTCAATAGTGTAATAAGCATATATAAAAAATCCAAATTAATTTAAAAGAAATATAAAAATGAACAATGACAACGTTTGCAAAACGTTGCCAAAACCAAAGGATAAGAGAAGATAACGCTGGAAAAACGTTGCAATAAAAGTTAATAGCAATGTTCAGAAAGCTTTACAAAAACATTAACAGCAATGTTAAAAAAACGTGGCAAAAAAGTTAACGGCAAAGCTAAAAAAACATTGTAAAAAAGGCAACGTTGGAAAAACGTTGCAAAAAAGTTAACGACAATGTCTAAAAAACATTGCAAGAAATGGCATTTTGCAATAGTGAATACACGTTGCTGTATCTCTTTCCTCAACGGAAGCATCAACCCCCGTAACACACGCTAAAGCACTACAAATGAACTTTTGCAGCGGTCATTTCTTGGTGTAGTGAAATTAGGCTAATTTACCTGGAGCTTAAAATAAAAAAAAATAATAAAATCATTTTGGCCCTTCACTTTTCCAACTCACCAATAATATAGGGAAGAATTCATAAAGATGGAAATATTTTAGAATGGCTTCTCATAATTCAAGAACTAAGTAGATATATTCATGTATCGGCTTTAAAATGAAAGAATTGCAGTCTTCTAGCCAAGTTCTTTAAAAGAACACAACCGAATTATTGTTACTTGTCTATTATTGGGTTGCTAAGTTCTATATATATAATCTTTGCTTTTTCTGTTGGGTATGATTTATTTTGTACGGAAGTTTGAAAATTTAATGGAGCACGTTTGAGTGGTCAATTGGATAGTTGAATATTATTGAGAAACAAATATCAATGATAAAATTTATTGACTATTATGTTCAATAATATTGTTTCATGGAACTTACAAATTTCAGATGCTTGACTTATTACAGCTTGAATCAATGTAGTGCTCTTGGATTTTATTTACGTGCTAAGAGCATTTTCAATAAATTCTCTATTTTTAAAAAGCATATTTTATAATTTAGAAAACATTTATAAATTCAAAGAGTAGTCACAATAGGCTCCCTATCTTTAATACTTACTTTTAGGAAAAAATTACAGTCACGGTACTAAATCTTTCATTTAATAGTAGACTTGATCAAAATCTATCATTTGTGTCAACCACGATACCAAACTTTTCAGAAATTTTTGCTTGGAGTCCAAATGGATGGTTTCCATTAATTTCTCTATTAGTTGACAATGGGTCAACAGTTTGACCAAATGTTGACTAATTTTTAAAGGACAAAAGGATATATGTGTACGTGTGTAAAATAATTATAAACAATAATAAAAAAAAATCAAAAACTACCCCAACCCAAACCACCCACTCCCAAACCTTTTTTTCTCCATTCCCATACATTTTTCCTTGCTCCAAAGTCGCCACCACCACCACCACCACCCAGGCGATTGACCACCACTGTCATCTAGGTCGCTAAACACAGCACAATCCACGTGATCAATCGCCACTAAAGATCAAAAACAACCACCACACAAATCTAGCCCTTTCTTCCCCATTCCCATACAATCCCCCTTGCCCCCAAAATCATCGCTACCACCACCTAGGTGATCGACCGCCATCGCCATCCAAGCCATTGACGTCACCACCATCGCCATTGCCACCCTATAAAGGAAGAATGGGAATGTGAAGGTTTCTTTTCTTCTTATTTGAAAATCGAAACTAATTTTGAAATTATATTTGATTTTGAGGTTTTGTTATTATTGTGTTGCAAGTGGTGGTTCTAGTGAATGAAAGTGGCGATGGTGGTAAGGAAGAGCAATGGAGGAGGTGGCAGTCAAATGGTAGCGTTGGTAGAGGCATGAAAGCTTACTACACAGCTTGTTCACCTTATATATTTCTATCCTCAAGTTGCATTTTTATATCAAAAGAAAAACCTTACCTTGTGGATAATTGGGTTGTGTTGGTTGTGGACTTGAAGTGGAGACGTTGTGGTGTGATGGAGGTAGAGATGCAAGCATTGTGTGGGTGCGGTGGTGGTGGTGGTGGTAGTTATGTGGAGGCTGGGTGGGTGGGGTGGACGGAAAAGAATAAGTCAACTGGTTTTTGGTTTTTGATTTTAATTATTTGGTTTTAGTTATTTTATTATAAAAAAATGTGAAGTTACCATTTTCACTTTCTAAAAATTAGCCAAAATTATTGTGAAGGTTAATTATCTAGTCAAATAATGGTCAAATTAACATTTTTTATCCATTTAGACTCCAAGCAAGAATTTCTAGAAGGTATGGTATTGTGGGTGGCACAAATGAAAGGTTTTGACCAAGGTTGCTATTAAATGAAAGGTTTGATACCATGGCCACAATTTTTCCCTAATTTTATTACTCCTAAAAAATATTATTATTATTTCTATCTTTTATTTTTATTAGTCGCTCTTTAAATTATTATGTTATTTTTCTTATTTAAATATTGAAATAATTTAAATGCATTTAAAATAGAGAGCATTTTATATTTAAAAAGCCTTTTGTAGATACTTGTGCAGAATAATTTTATTATATAACCATCAATGAGTGTTTAAGTGCACCATTTATTGTATTGATAAGTTTTTGAAATTTAATCCTTGCTTTTTAGAATGTGCGCTCTCACGTTAAATCACAAAGTACTTATTTTTGCATACATTCATAGTTGTTAAAATCTCACATGATAACATATGAGAATTTTGCTATTCCTTTTATTATGCTAACTTTTAAGATAGAACTTCAAATCTCAATATTATCAGAATATAAAATGCTCAAACAAGCAATTTAATATGTCTAAAATCATAAATAAACATTCAAATTTCTAAGATTCATGTCTTCAACAAATTACCATCTTCCAGGACATATTTAGGTATAAATGGAACTCCAAGACCTATAGAATATACATAATATGCAATCACATCGTGTGCATAGTTAAGTGCAACACTCTCTCCACTTTAGAAGAATGTGGCTTATACATGCAGATATATTACTTTCACAAGGAAAATTTCATCATATACCTAATAGTGAGATATAAAAATGAATTCGAAAAAATGTGTACGTTCTTTACTTGGTTTATCATATGCGAGACATTAGTATTGAAAGGTATCAATTATCAAACTCAAAGATGAACTTTAAAAATAAAAATAGAAACAAGAAATGATATCCAAAAAAAAGAGTCAAAAGGTACGTTTATAAAGGGCTCTTTATAAAAGTTTAAATTCATGAACTAATTGGCATCTCAAAGCCCTTTATAAACGTTTAAATTCATGAATTAATTGGCATCTCAAAGCCTTTTTGTTGAAAGCAAATTCTACGCTTTCTTCTATGAGGTACTAACATAGCATGGAAGTTGCCTATGTTTTAAGTATTCTTAAAAGGTTTGGTCCAAACTTGCACTCTAAAACTTGTAGTCACATCAATTTATTAATTACTTAAATTAATATACATAATTGATTAAAGTTTTCAAAACATTGTACCAGAACAATAATATATAGACTCTTAAAGATTGGACTATGAAAAGATTAATTTGAAGGGCTTGATCTTTTCTTGCAAAATCTTGATTATTCTTGATTAAGAACCAGAGATAGTCGATCGCCTTAAATTAGGTAAATTTTTGGGCAAGCACAATTGATATATTTTGAAAGATAAATAATGTAAACTATTGAGATTGATTTGATGTTTTCATTATGTCATGCAATATCTTGATTATTCCGTATTAAGAATCGTACAAATTTTGGTAAAATTCTAGGACAAGCAGTTATTGGAAGAGTATGTAAATTACTAATTCAAAATTCATTTCAAGTGATGCCATTTGTCTTAATTCAGAAACAAAGGGAGACACGCTTTCATCATGCATTAAGGGGTCGAATTTTCCCTAATGGTGCTTTGTTATTTCAAATGAAGTTTCAAAAAATTTTCCACCATTCTTTGAAATAATTTATTTTCTTTGTCACATCTTCACAAACTTGTCTATTTTACTAAATCTCTATTCAAAACATCATTCGCGTCATCTATACAATTCAAATTGTAATTTGTGTGTTGTATGTTTAGTACACAACAACAAATTAAGGTGTGCGCATAGCTTGATTAGATTTTTGTATTTTATTTATTTAATAATGATCTTTTTTATTAGGATATAATTTGCATTTGTTTAGGATTTTATGGACTTGGAATGAAATTTCAATTAGACTGTGTGAATTAGTTTTATGAGAAGCATCAGTTGTGGTGGAAGTGTCTTTGATTGAACTTTATAAAAGATAGGAGTCTTCTACCATCCAGAATAAAAAATTATTCAAAATTAAAGAGTTTGTGATAGTGTGTTTATCAATTTTCTTAGCTTCGGTGCACCTGTTTCGCGCGGGTTAGTCGCTAACAATTAAAAAGGATCAGACGATTGTGTAAGGGACAAACCTCTTGAAACAAAGTCCCAAAAAGGGGTGTTCTTTTATTGGCGATGACTTTACAATTGGAAATGAAAAACAACGTGCCTCCAAGGGGCGCAAGCACACGAGTTACTGAAAGAAAAGTGTTTAAGTCTAAAAACTAAGGAAATGAAAATTAAATGTTCTCTGTTCAAGAGTTTTGGATTCGGTCCTTTTGCTTCTATGTCCTTTCTCCCTTTTATACTTCACAGACGATCTCTTTGTGGCCAACTACTCTAAAAACTGCTTGATCGTCCTATAACTACTCACTTTCTTCGTAATGGCCACCTTGTCATGAAAACTGCATTTTAACTGCTGCCATTACCCCTTCATCGTTCAACCGCTTTCGATTGAATTCCTTGAATCGTGGAACGTGATAGGGCTGCTTTAATAACTGCTTTGATAACTGCACTTCTTGATAACCACGACGCGTTATGTTTGTTAATACTTTGGGCAACTTGAAGGTTTGGGCGAGAATAGAGTAACAGCTCTGGGCGACTGTATGACACTCCATTCGCTCAGATTCTGGGCGACTTGCAAACTTGGGCGATGGCGTTACCGCGTTCTTGGACCTCCTTATTTGGGCCTTCATCTTGATTTGCTCGATTGGGCTTAGTTCTTTGGGCTATCTGATTTTGGGATCCTCAAATTGGGCTTCACTCCTTGGGCTGTTCGATTTGGGCCGAATTTTTATGTATCAACAATTACCCCCAATATGGCAGAATTAATAATAATTATTGAATTTTGCCATATTCATTTTGTGTTTCGAAATTCCCAAGAATTTCAATCATTGTTTCCTTCTATAACTTGAAAAGGTGCGTCGTTTTGCAAACCCTTATAAACTCCAAACACGCCATTTCACTGCCACCAAACCACGCCTCATATTTTTTTTGCGTCTCTTTCATGATTCACTGTTCATCTTTTGCTTCTCTGCTACGTAACCATGAAAAGTTTCGTTCCTTCTCAAATGGCTGCTTCACAATCTCAAGCTAGCGATTCCTTTAGTTTCGATGACTTTCAGAGACTTATGAGTCGCCCATACATAACCCCAAGTTTTCTCGCGCCCGCCGACGTTGGACGTAATGAGTTTTACTTCGGTTTTTTCTTCAACAATGTGGAGGCAGTTGAACAGGTGGCGGTGGGTCAGCTGTTTCCTTGCACTCAGGGTCCTCCATTTCTGAACTCTCTACCACTGGGGCCACTTCGCGAAAGTGGTATTTGCACTTGGCCTAAATCTCATGTAGCTTTCCGTAGGTGGCATGCTCGCCTTGTGGGTCATGGTCCTACTAAGGCACTTTTTGATAGCGCTAGGATTTCTAATTTGTTAGAAATCTCTATTCGCCCCCCTACTTTTGATTCAGCACTCTTTTCGATTGCTTTGAGTTTTTGGTCCCCTAAGTATAACACCTTTATTTTCCCTCTTGGCCCCATGTCTATTACCTTAAAGGATGTTGGGGCCCTGGTGAATCTACCACCTTTGGGCGATACCATTTTTCCTGGTATCTTAGTTTCTGATGGCGCCTCAAAGTTTGGTAGAATACACCGATTCTTATTCAAGCCTGCAAACCCTCCACAATCATTCGAGCGCTGAGCCTACCCATACTGAGCGAGTGGCCTTCCTTTTAGTTTGGATTTGTAAATATGTTTTGTGTGTGTCAAGCATAAAGCCCTCCCTGAGTTATTTACCTTTAGCGCACGAATTGGCGCGTGGCAGGCTTTTGAATTTATGTTCTTTGTTTTGGCTGCCCTTTATAGAGGCATGGCCTCTCTTCAAGCTCAACTGAAGAATGGTGCATCTCCCACTGGCAGTGGACCTCTTTGGTTCGCTCAACTGTGGTTGAGATCCTATTTTCCATCGCTTGGTGCTCCATCCATTTCTCGCCCTTCTGCTAGCTGTTATGGGCTAGCCATGGAGCCCTTAACTCCTGTAAATATATCCAGAAGGGACATTTTTTCATTCTATTATTCTTTGGATTCAATCCCTTCCTTTTTTCCTTTTCCTCCTTTTTTGACTCCAAACTATGTACATCCCCCTTCCACTATAGATAACGCGATCACCTCCCTGCTCATTTGGATTCAGTTTTTAACCGGGAGGGAGCTATTTCATGATATTCTAACTAGGACCAATGCCAAAGCGGGGGTAGAGATTTATGCTCCCCAATTTTTTGCTCGTCAGCTTGGTTTTGGCCAAACTTGGCCTGTTCCTCCTTGCTATTCAAGGAACTTAGTTGACCGTTTTCATACCATTACTAAGGCGGAGGCAGAGGCTGTAGATGCTCGTAATCTTCTTTTAACCAGTCATTTTTCATTGGCCCCTTCAATTCTAGCCACGCCATTCACCCTCTTTTTGAACAACTCTGGCCGTCGGTGAAGCGCAAATTATTCGCGACTGATGCCAATCTTGCCTTTCATTCATTAGACCAACCGAGCATTTCTTCTCCTCCTCCTGTTTTGGTCACTCCTTTGTCTGTTCGGAGCCCCTCTCCTTCTCGCCGCACTAAATAGTCTGCTCGTCCATCTTCTTCTCTCCCTGCCAAGCCTATTACGGCCAAGAGTGCTCCTAGCCGCAAACAGTCAGCCTCAGCATCTCCCATTCTGGAGGATGATGTTGATGATGATGATGATGCCCCTCTTATCGTCAGGAGGAAGGTAATTAAATTGGTTTACTTACAAGTATACTTTTCCACATTTGAAACTTTTCTGTGTGCTGATGATCTTTTGGGCTTTTCAGAAAAGCTCAACCTCTCCTTCAAAGGCTTTGGTATCGACAACTCCTACTCCATCATCCTCTGCTGAGGCTACTTCATCCAAACCGGTTGATGAGGGGGCTACGCTTAAAGAGACATCTTCAGTCCCAGAGTCCTCATCACAACCCATGGATGAGTCACCTTCTTCCCAGGGCGTCAACCCCCCAAATATCGAAGCAAAAGGTAATTCAATTTTTTGATGTCTTACCTTTGCTCGTGCTGTTGGTTTCTGATTTGTTGCTCTGGAGTTTTGTAGATACTCCTATGAGTCCGCCAGTTGTGGCGACATCTTCTCGCTCAGATAAGGAGAAGTCCTCACGAATGGAGGAGTCGTTGGTGGCAGACTTGGTTGAGGGCATGCCATCTTCCACGATTGTTGATGAGGTAGTCTTTGCTTCACTTCTATTTCTATTTTGTTCGTTATAGTGAGCATCTTTAATATTGGCAATTTTCTTTGCAGGATGCTGACAGGATTGTACGTTCTATCCAAGACTTGTTCGCTTCTTGGGGGCAAGTCCAGACGTCTCGCCCTGCTCCATCTGATCGTCCTGCTGCTTCTTCAGAGGAAGATTTGAAGTTCCTGAAGGAGTCGATATTTGAGTACGTATCCTTCATGGATATGAATATTGGAAGGGCTAGTGCTGCCAGACACAAGGATGAACTTGAGCACTTGAGTGCGAAGTTGGAGCAAGCACTGACTCTTCCATCGCTCAATCTTTCTGTCGATTTTAAAGCGACGTTGAAAGTTATCCACTCCGAGGTCCTTTCTATGCTGGCCAAGAATGCTGAACTAAAGGCTAAGCGTACTCAATATCTTCGAGCCGTAGCTGAGAAAGAGTCTTTGCGTATGGAGATTAACAAGGCTGAGGGCGACTTGAAAGAAATCTCTTCCGAAGTCATGATTGAAGACTCTTTGATGGTTAACTTGGCTGCTCAAATGAGGGAACTTCAAGCTAAAATGAACGACTGCAGGGCGAGAATGGCTGCTAAAAAGCGCAACGCCTCCCAGAGAATTGAGCGAACTAAGTCCTTGGTCAAGCAGTACAAGAAGTTGGAAGTTGATGATGATGATGTCGCGGCTGAATTGAACATCACTTCCTCTCGGCAGAACGAGGATTGGGAAAAACTTAGGGAACGAATTCGTTCCATATGGGGTAGACTGTAATTAAGATATACGATGTCTTTTTTCTTTTGTAATTCGATTTTTCTTTGTAACTTTGTTCATCCTTAATGAACATTAACTTTTGTGCATTTACTTGACGTTTGTTTTTTAGTCGTCAATTCTTTAAGCATTTAACTGCTTTGCGCTAAGAATCTTGTCCATTTCCTTTTGATATTTCCACCACTTTTCCCAAGATTTTGGGCTATTTAATTCCGTTTACTAGACACAAATGTGGCTATTCATATTCTGTCTCTTCATCTTCACCACCTATAAATGTTTCGCATTTTTCATCTTTTATCTTCATCTCTTCATTTTCTACTTCGAAACCAATTTGCTGCCATTTCTTGGCATTCTGACGATCAATCTGATCCAAAATGGACTGTTTAGTCCGCCCACCTTAGTATTTACCTTGATGTCACCTTTGGTATGGGAGGTATATGAAATATTTTCTGGCCTGCATCGAAGTTCTTTCCTTCAAAATTCTTCCCATCGTCTCTTTGTTCTTCACAAGGAGTTAATGATGGAAGGCAATTTTTGGGCTGCTTGTGGGCCACTCTGCTTGCTGAGAGTGCTTCTCAGCCTCTTTACTCGTCATTGCAGCGATGCATTTAGGAAGGTGGTGAGGCCAGTACACCCTCTTACTCGGCGACCCCACCGTTGCAGCGATGCATTTAGGAAGGCGGTGTGAAGCTTACTCAGCGATCAACCGGGAGATTATCTTACTTTAGTTGTATTTTGTAGAACATCCATTATTTGTATTTTTTGTATTCTTGTAATGAATGTTTGATAATAAAAGGCTTCATTAGAACGTATTTCGCTCTGACCTTGTTACTTTTAATCGTTCAAAATGTTTGATTATGTTTTTATCTATTCACATTCCCATAAAGAAGGAACATATTTTTTCAAATATTTGCCGTTAATAAATCTCACGTGCTTGGTGGCGTCTAAATCTTCCAAGTGATACGCTCCATTGGGCAACACACTGTTTATTTTGTATGGCCCTTCCCAATTGGGCAACCACTTCCCATACTTTGGATCCTTGCTATCCAAAGGGAGTAGCGTCTTCCAAACTAGTTCACCCAGGCTGAACGACTTGGCTATGACTTTTTTATTATAAAACTTAGCCATTCTTTGCTTTTGAACTTGCAATCTATCTAAGACGTCTAACTTTAATTCATCTAAACTCAATAAATTTTGAACTAGTGATTCGGCATACTCATCATCATTCAACTTATGTTGTAAGCACACTCTAATCGATTACACGTTGATTTCCATAGGCAAAACGGCTTTCTGTCCATAAACAAGTTGGAAAGGAGTAACTTTGGTACTTGACCGAGGTGATGTTCTATAAACCCATAAGGCTTTGTTCAAACATTCGTGCTAATTTCTGGCGTTTTCATCTATCATCTTTCTGATGATATTTTTTAGAATTTTATTAGAAGATTCCCCTTGTCCGTTGGATTGAGCGTAGTATGGTGTGGAATTTACTAATTTAACCCCAAACTCGCTCAGAAATTTGTTCACTTTATCCCCATTCAAAGATGTTCCGTGATCTACCATTAACGTTTGTGGAATTCCAAACCTATAAATAATATGATAACGGATAAACTCTATAACATTCTTCTGGGTGATCTCTTTCAAAGGTACCGCCTCTACCCATTTGGTGAAATAGTCGGTTGCAACTATAACAAAAGTATGTTGCTTGGACGATGGGGAATAAATCTTTCTTATCAGATCTATCGCCCAACCTTTGAACGGCCAAGGTTTAATAATAGGTGCCATCTCTCGTGCTGACGCCCTTTGTATTGGACCGTGCTTTTAGCATGCTAAACAACTTTTTGCATACTGAACGCATAGTTCTCCCATCTTCGGCAAAAAATATCTACTCCTAATAATTAACCATCTCATCCTTTAGCCAGCTTGATGAGCTCCACATATCCCTTCGTGCACTTCAGCCATGATCGTCTTGGCTTCTTGCAAACTTACACACTTTAGCAATACACCATCAAAGCGTTTCTTAAACAACTCTTCATTTATTAGTGTGTAATTTAGTAAACATAGCTTCACTTTCCTACTAATCCCTCCATAAGGTTCTTTGGAACCCTTTAATCTCTCTTCTCCAATCCACTGCATCTCCATCTTGTATGCAGTGAAGTTCAATTTTTCTCGCCCTTCTTTGAGTCACAGGCAATATGGTTCCATACTCACAAGTAGACTTCCAATTCAAGATCTTTGAGTACCCTGAGGCCATTTGGGCTAACTCATTTGTCACGTCGTTATATATCCTATTGACGCATTGAAGTTCTACTTGATTGAATTCCTCTAATAATTCTTGGGCGATCTCATATTGACTTATAATGGAATCACTTTGGCATTTAAAATCACCGATCAATTGATGTACCACCAATTAAGAATCGTCCCTAACGATCACATTTCTTACTCCCATATCTATCATTAGTTCTAGGCCTACAATTAAGGCTTCATATTCGGCCTGATTTTTGGTGCACATTCTGTCTATGGTAAATGCAAACTTGTAGCAAATCTCTAAAGGATTAATCAATGCCACCCCTACTCCTGCACCTTTAGAAGTTTTTGACCTATCGAAATACCACACCCAAGGTTTTAACTCGAACGAATTGATTTCTAGTTCAATTTCTTGAGGTATGTCAAGGCATTGATGATCGGCTAGAAAGTTAGCCAAAGCCTGATTTTTGACTGCCTTTTGAGGTATATATTGTATTTCGAATTCTGATAAAGCTAGCGTCCAAAGGCCTACCCTTTGGTGTAAAATAGGGCGCAAGAACATATACTTAACTAAATTTACTTTAGAAATTAAATAAACGGTTACGTGCCGTAAATAAGCCCTTAATTTTGTACATGTGAAATACAATGCAAGACATAATTTTTCAATAGCAGAGTAGTTACATTCACATTTCATCAACCATCTACTTAAGTAATAAATTGCTCTTTCTTCACCAAATTGGTCTTCCTGTGCGACCATTCCAGCTATTGATTCTTTTTCAGCCGATACATACACTTTCATTGGCCGTCCTTGGATTGGTGATACCAACACTGGTGGACTTGATAGATATGTCTTCAGACTTTCAAAAGCCTTTTGATGTTCTTCTTTTCAGGCAAATTCGTCCTGATTTTTCAGCTTTAATAGCGGCGAAAAGATTTTAGTTCGCCTTGCACAGTTAGAAATAAAGCGTCTTAAAAAATTTACTTGGCCTAGAAACCTTTGCAACTCCTTTTTGTTGCTAGGTGGTTTGGCTTCTAAGATAGCCTTCGCTTTATTTTTATCAAATTCAATCCCTCTCTTGTGTACTAAGAAACCAAGAAAATTCCCTGCATTAACACCAAATGCACACTTCAAGGGATTCAACTTTAGCTTATATTGCCTCATTCGTTCAAACGAACATCTTAACTATTCGAAATGGTCCTCTTCTTTAATGGACTTGACTACTATGTCGTCTACATACACCTCAACAAACCTGTCTATCATATCATGAAAGATTAAATTCATTGCCCTTTGATAAGTTGCCCCTGCATTTTTTAGGCCGAAAGGCATAACCACCCATTCAAAACATCCCAGAGACCCAGGGCATCCAAAGGCAGTTTTGTGTATGTCTTCTTCAGCTATATAAATTTGATTGTATCCTGAATACCCATCCATGAAAGAATACATGACATGTCCGGCAGTTGAATCTACTAAAGAATCCATCGTGGGCATTGGATACTCATCTTTGGGTGTAGCTATGTTTAAATTCCTAAAGTCTATACACATCCTTAGTTTACCATTCTTTTTTAGTACTGGCACAATATTCGTTCGACAACCATTCAACATATCTGGCTATTCTTATAAAACCTGCTTTCAATAATCGCTCTATCTCTTTCTTAATCTCAGGAAGTACATTAGGAGCAAAACTCCTGGGAGGTTGTCTACGAGGTTTAAAATTAGGCTTAGTTGGTAACCTATGTTCCACCAAGTCTCTATCTAAACCAGGCATTTGTTCATATTCCCAAGTAAAACAATCTTTGTACTTTTTTAACAAAGCGATTAATTTGTTACTAACCTCTTGGTCGAGCATCTGGCTGATGAACGTTGGGTGATCTTCTCCTTCATCGCCAATATTTACTTTGATCAGAGGGTCTTGTGCTTGAGCGTATCCAGGTTTGGCAATTCGCATCACTTCGTCGTCCAGTTCTCTTGTAAGTACTTCCTCTTCCAAACAGTCCACCTTGTTGACTTCTCGGCCAACGCTTTACTCTAACTCGAATATTGCCAACTTGTCCTTCAGTGCTTTTAGGGCAGTCTCTTCCTTCGCCTTGTCATTGCATTCCTTATTGAAAGCCATCAGTCTGGCTTTGAAGGCTTGAATGTCGGCCATTTGCTTTTGTAACTTAAAGTCCATTCAAGACTCCTTAATTATTCTTTTGCCAATTACTGGCTCTTCCAGGGCCACTATATTTGGCCTCATCTGTTTGAACATCTCAGTGAGTGCGTACACCGAGAATGGTTCTTCGCTTTACGCAACAACCTGAGTTTCTTCTCCGTCTTGTACTACTCTGACAGGTCCATAGTTTCCTTCGTACATGAACTTTTCCACCGAGTTTGCTTCTGCGACAAAAGGCCTATGATCGGCCTGTACCACCGCTGCTTCGCCTTTGTCATTCCAAAAGATCAGGCATTGATGGAGCGACGAGGGTATACAGCGACTTCCATGTATCCAATCTCTTCCTAGGAGCACGTTGTAACTAGTAAGACCATCTATTATAAAGAAGACAGTGGTCCTAGTAGTCGTACCTATAGTTATGTCCAATGGCATAACTCCCTTAGCTGAAGTTGCTCCTCCATTGAAGCTAGTGAGGATGACTTCTATAGGAATCATGTCACCCTCTATCTTTGCGAACTTTCTCATCATCCTAGATGGAATGGTGTTTATAGCTGCTCCATTGTCGACGAGCACTTTTTCCACTGGGACGCCGTTAACTAGAGTTTTAAAGTATAATGGCCTCAAGTGTTTAGTCAATTTCATGGCTGGCCGTTTAAAAATAACCTTTTCGGCAGCCTCCATTTCTACTTCTTACTTGTTTTCTGTCGAATTATCCCTCTGTGCTAAGTCAACGTGCAGTATATCATGCTGATCCTCTATCTCCTGAACTTTCTTCTTACTTTTTTCTAATGCTTCCTCATCAGTTATCCAACCTGTGGGGGGGGGGGACATTGTTCTTGGAGGTGACCCATACTTTTCAGAGCGAGGCACTCTCTTCTTCCTTTTGGGTGTCCCGTACAGTACGTAGAAATCGAAAGGACGCCCAGATGGCTCCCCCAACAAGTCTACTTCGCGAACTCCCTCTTGATATAGTTGCTTAAATAGAGTATTGCGCGATACTCCTCTCTTTTTCCTTTCTGCTTCTAGATCGATTTCTTCTTCAATGTCTGTCATCCCATCGTCTTCCTCGTCATTGTAGGCCTCTCTAGAAGTTTGGCCTTCTTCACATACCAACACATAAGCTTCTTCTTCGTTGTCTTCCCTCTCTTCTTCTTTTTCCTTATTCTTGAATTCATTGGCCAGTAGGTAATTATTGACCACTACAGGAGACAACGTACCGAATTGGATAGCAAGGGGCTGATCTGGATCTTCTTCATCCCTTCTGTCCCGCTCAAACCTTGATCTCCCAGAAGAAGTTTTTGGCAGTTCCTTCATTGATTCATCTGTACCAGTCTTTTCACTATTTTTGAGGACATTTTGATTTGTTACCTTGAGTAGTTTAGGCGCTTTAGGATGTGGCATTCCCTGTTGCTGCCTCATCATCCGTCCGTAGTTTCGTTGAAAACGCTTTTGTTGGGTCCTAGTCATCTCATCGAAGGGTATTGCCCTTCCTGCATTGTACTGGAATGAATGCCATACATTTGGCCGGCGAAGTTGCGGCCTAAATGTTCTTCCAGTATCTGCTGGCCTGAACTGCCTTTCAAAAGGCGGTCCTCTATAGAATGATGTACCTCGCCCTCTATCAGGCTGAATGTTTGGGAAGAAGGTAGGGCGATGAGGATGCTGCCATGTTCCTGGTTTCTCCGTGTTTCCATTGACTTCTCTTTTACACCTTGCACACAGGACGTCTTCGTCCTTTTTTGGTTCTTTCCCCTTGATTCGTTCAAAGACGCTGGGATGTAGTCTAGGATCTTCTTCTCCATCATCTACGACCAATTTGAATTTTGGTAACTTGTTCTTGAATCCAGATGTTATCATGTTTACTCCAAGTGGTTGTGGGAAAGGATTCTCGTCCACTGCCATCTTTTTCTTATCATCGAACGTAATTCGTCCTGATTCAATGGCATCCTGCAATACATGACGGAAAACCAAGCAATTGTTAGTCAAATGTGACCATGCATTATGCCACTTACAATATTTTTTACCCTTAATTGGTTTAGGGTTTGGCAATTTGTGCTTATCGCTCAACTTTATCTGCTTATTCCTATATAATTTATCGAATATAAGGTTAGTTTTGGTCACGTCGAACCAGAACGTTCTAGCCTTTATGTTTCCATCCTTTATGGGCCCATCTTTGCCCGATGGTCTAGGCTTGGCCATTATGGGACAAGTATATGTATTCCCTTTGACAAATTCGGCCAAACACATTTCGGCCTGATCGTATGACTCGTCGTCGATGGTATGAACGTCAAAATTTGGGTCTTTGTAATAAGTCCCTTTACTCGAATTTTTCATTTGTTCTTCCTCTCTTATCAATCGCTCATACCTAATCACATTCGTACTCAACTGGAAAAGGTCAGGAAATTCCTTGTCCTGGAACTTCTTTTTTAAATCAAAGCTCAAGCAGCCTTGAGCGATCTTGACAAATTCTTTTTCGGGCAGAGGTACAAAACACTTGCTTCTTGCTGTCTTAAACCTTTAGAGAAAACTTTCTGCCCATTCATTTGGCATTTGACGTAAATTCGCCAAATCGGCCAAAGTGACTTCAGACTCAGTCTTATAAAATTGAGCGTGAAACAACTGTTCCAATTGTTGCCATGTTTGAACAGAGTTCGCTGGCAAGTTGATGAACCAGGAGAAAGCTATTCCTGTTAACGAACTAGGGAAAAGCCTCATTTTATGGTAATCGATTACATCACCACTTTGCAATGTGAATCGCCCTATGTGTTCTAGAGTAGACACCTCTCCTAAACCGGTAAACAGCGAGAATTTTGGCAATTTGTACCCTCTAGGCCATGGATATGCTTGGTCTACCCAATCAGGATATGGCTTTGTGTACGTCGGCCTAATGACGGGACG
>NC_036239.1:16710898-16820384 GCF_002742605.1 Olea europaea var. sylvestris
TTACCACGTGGAATATTCTGTCCATTGTTTAGGACATTATCTCTCACGTTTGGATTACCCCCCAAGTTAGGGATACCACTACCATTGCTTTGATTTGGCACTGTAGTACCCCCTTGATTTGAAGTAGAGGGACCAGAAAGCGGTTCTGCTCCTTGACTCGGATTTAGGACCGAGGGATTATGTCCCACGATCGTCCTAGTTTGAAAGTGATTTGTAAGAGGTATAGCCGGTTGATGTAAATCTTTCCATATTATGAATACTTCGAAGATTTACCTGTTCAACGACGTCTTGCGTGAGTTCTCCAAGTAATGCACGCATGGTTCGAGGACTCAACTCCGTCATTGGTTCGTAACGACTGTTACTGCTCTGATTCTGTCCATCTGTTCGTGGAGAGGCATGCTGCTCCTCGTATCGCTCGATCACAGACTGGATTCCTCCCTGACTTGCTGCTTCCTTATCGAATCTCTGAGGCATATTGTTTCCCCTTTTGTACTTTCAACACCTAACACCACTGTCCCACTGGGCGTGCCAAATTGTTTCGCGTGGGTTAGTCGCTAACAATTAAAAAGGATCAGACGATTGTGTAAGGAACAAACCTCTTGAGACAAAGTCCCAAAAATGGGTGTTCTTTTATTGGCGATGACTTTACAATTGGAAATGAAAAACAACGTGCCTCCTAGGGGCGCAAGCACACGAGTTACTGAAAGAAAAGTGTTTAAGTCTAAAAATTAAGGAAATGAAAATTACATGTTCTCTGTTCGAGAGTTTTGGATTCGGTCCTTTTGCTTCTATGTCCTTTCTCCCTTTTATACTTCACAGACGATCTCTTTGTGGCCAACTACTCTAAAAACTGCTTGATCGTCCTCTAACTACCCACTTTCTTCGTAATAGTCACCTTGTCATGAAAACTGCCTTTTAACTGCTGCCATTACCCCTTCATCATTCAACCGCTTTCGATTGAATTCCTTGAATCGTGGAACGTGATAGGGCTGTTTTAATAACTGCTTTGGTAACTACACTTCTTGATAACCACGACGTGTTATGTTTGTTAATACCTTGGGTGACTTGAAGGTTTGGACGAGAATAGAGTAACAGCTCTGGGCGACTGTATGACACTCCATTTGCTCAGATTCTGGGCGATTTGCAAACTTGGGCGATAGCATTATCGCGTTCTTGGGCCTCCTTATTTGGGCCTTCATCTTGATTTGCTCGATTGGGCTTCGTTCTTTGGGCTATCTGATTTGGGGATCCTCCAATTGGGCTTCACTCTTTGGGCTGTTCGATTTGGGCCGAATTTTTATGTGTCAACAGCACCAATCACGAAATTAGCAGCTTAGTAACTATTAAGTCAAGAATTGCCAGCATTTTCGACATAACTAAACTTTTAAATATTTGTAATCTTAAAAAATTAACAACTTTCAAAATGCTCTTTTAGCCCTATAATTTCTCATTTTTGATTTAATTGGATTGGTAAAGTGAAGGTAAATTTTGAAGTCAAGATTTAAAATTAAAAAAAAAATACATTGGAAATGAATTTTAAAATAAACACAATATATATTTATACCAAGCATGTGATATATTCTACCTATAAAATTTCTTTAAGTACACAAAAGGAAAAAGGAATATTTTAAATTACAATTACAATAACACATTGTGATATTTTACTTGCAAGTGTTAGAACAACAAACCTCTAATCCAAATAACACCGCTTTCTCTCTGAGGAATGTATATTAATTATATTTCGAAATAATTATCAGGGACTATTTAATTCCAATTAGAAAAAAGAGCATCAAACCCAATCTTAAAGTATTGGGTTGTAAATTTTATATGATTAAAAATCCCACTAACTAGTTTACATTAGGAATGTGGATAAAGCATTCATAATTATGGATGGATTATAGCATGTTAGGCAAGATTTGCGTGCTTTCACTTCCAATTCTAGGTGTGCATCCTACCAACTAATTTTTATTTAGCCTTGTATTTAATTAATATAATCATCTTTTATTGAACTTTATTTTTATTCTTCGTGCCATATTTTTGCCCTTTCATTGTTTTTTTTTTATTTACTAAAAGTGCATTGTGAAATTCAAAAAAGTTATAAATATGAATTTTATTCGTTTTTAAAGATACTTCCTAAAATGTGTACAATGCTAAAACTTTATAGAAATAGTACTAGATAATTGTCATAGTTATGTTGACAAGTAATATATCTCGTGGAGATTGTTATTTGAACTCATTAATCAATATTGGTCTGATTATTATTGTTTTAACTACTCTGATCTTAAAAAATTTATCCCTGACAAAAATGCAGAAATCTTTTATTTTCAAGTCCTTCAGCGGAACCTCAAGTCTTTCAAGATTGGGGTTAGGGGATCATTTCAGGTTTGAATAGATTCAAGAACTGAGAATGCGAGGTGCGAAATAATTTTGTTTTGGATAGGGAACGAGTACGTTCAAGGGATGAGAAATTGAAGGATATATCATAATTGTCACTTTCACAACTCTTAGTTGAATCAGACACAAAATCTAACCGTTTTAAGTGGATTCAGTAGTCATGAAATAAGTTTTTGGATTAGAAGCATGCTTTTGTGATCTTGATAATGCTTACGATATCAAAAACATAAATTCAAGACCCCAGGCAAAAAATAAAATAAAATAAAATAAAAAATTGCTGCTTTCGAGCTAGTGATCTGCATGATAATTTGTTAGTCATACATTGTCGATAAAAAATCAGCTGCTTCCAGATATTATTATAATTATTTATTCTGTTAATTGCAATTCACAAATAAGAATACCGTACCTCAAATCATAATTAAAACAATTTAAAATAAACATAAAATAATGCAGTATACAGTACTCAAATAAAGGTTGTAAAACTATGATTATCATTCGATAATTAGTTGGCCACAGCAACAGTTTTCCATTTCTCTTTCCTTACAGAGATAAAATCATAAGCTTTCTGGTCAATTCCAGGCTCAGCAACCCACCGGTCTCTGTCTTCGTCACTATGCCATATTTTGTAAGCCTTCACAGAGTCATAATCCCTCGTACTTTCTGATATCGATGCCCTTGAACTTTTCGCTTTGAAGATGCTAAGGAGGGAAAAAGAAGAACCAGATGAAGATTTCTTGATTTTCCTGTTGTTGCCTGCCATGTTTTCTATCTTTTACAGTGTGTTTTTTCAAGAAACAAACAGACAACTTTTGAAGTTTTTACAAGGAATAGAGGTGTTTTGTGTTGAATTTATAGTGTCTGTTAGGTAAGTGATCCAGTGATGGAGAATCTAGCTATTCTAATGCTTTATTGATTGGTGGCTGTGATTAAATAATATGAAATTACACAGATAGGTTCACTGTTTTCTACTGCAACATGTTAAATAAAAACGTTTTGAGAGTAAAAACTGTAAAATATCTATTGAATCTTTGAATTTCCTGTTGAAAGTCGATCTCATTAAAAATAAAAATACCGCTAGTCGTTAAATGTAAATTGCTATTTTCATATTTAAACGAGATTTTTTTCTTTTACATGCCTCTCAAATGGTGGCTCATTTGTGAATATTAATATTGAAATCAAACTACTTGTTTTAACTTTTCAAACTCTAACATACTAGATTGAGCATTTGGTTGATATTAAAAGACCAATTTTTGAATGACTTCAGATTTTACTCTTAATGTCTATACTTACTCTTACAACAATAAATTAACTTTTACCATGTAATTTTAAACAAAGAAAATACAAATTTCTTTCTTGCAAGCTGTCTATCTTTAAAGATTCTTACAAAGGGTCGGTCCAAATTTTATATTTAAGAACTACGAAATTAGAATCCCATTTGCTTTAATAATTTGTACTGTGTTTATAATATTAAGCTAATGTGTTCCTGCTGTCTTCACGTCCAGAAATAATCTATTGATTTTGCTAAAAGTTGCTCCAAACATTGTATCAGAGCACTGTTAGGCTGTTCATCAAGGTTGGAATATGTAATGACTGATTCGAAATTCTGATTATTTCTCTCAAAATCGTGATTGTTCTTAGACTGAATCGGGGTATAGCCGAGTCTCCTAAAAGAGATTCCATAATTAAGATATTTCAAAGAATATAGCATAATCAAGATATTTTTGAAGAATATGTAACATAAGTTAATTCAAAATTCAGTTTTAAGTGATGCCATTTGTTTTATATTTCCGAAAAGGGAGAAAAAAAATTATGATGCCCCTTTGGCATGTATCACGGGGGTTGCATTGCCCTGATGGTTGCTTATTATTTCAAAAAATAAGTTCCAAAAAAATTATTTTCAATATACTTCATTTCCCATGTCAAATCCCTACATATATGTGTATTCAAGACCGAAATTAGATCTTTATGCCCATTAAATTCATAATCATTTTGATCTCAAAATTATTGACCCAGTAATATTTGTTAAAAAAAAATTACAGAATATAATATTATTTTATTGATTTAGAAAGAACGAAAAACGAGTCGCAAATCGAGATGTGTATTATACAGTGTTCTTAAACAGATTCACGCCCTCATTGTAAGTGTTTGATGTTTCGTTTGAGCGTCCATCTCTCCAGATACAATGGAAAAATTGGTAGAAACTGCGTACAATATTTCCTCACTAAAGAAGTAAATATGTATCTGAACAAGATCACCAAGACATTGGACATAAACTGAAAAATATTGGCAGACAGAATATTGAAAGACATTTTTGTAGGAAGATAAGAAAATTTGCATGTGGAACAGAAAAAAAAAAGGGACATATATGAAAGGCTCGCACATAAATTAAAGGTCCAAAACGCTAATTCAATCCATGATTTTCACCCCAACTCGCGGACATGAATAGAGTATCAATGTTAAAAATAATCTCACCCGTTGAAAGCGTAACCATATATAAACTATGTTCATTTTCTTATGTGGAACAAATTAAAATAATTTTCTATCCAACATATAAATATCTTCCAAGGGTCCACTTGGAACTTCAATTTCTCATCACTTGATAATCATTTTTGGCAAGTGAATGATTTCGATGTTTTCGCCAAAGAGGGTATGAATCAACTTTGGTCTTTTAAAACGAGCGAAAGGATCCCACTCAAAATGTCAAAACCAGTCGATATAGGCCATTTTCCAACAATACTTGCCACCGAGAATTGTCACCATAGCCCACATTTCGAAATTTCGTAATATAAATTAATTAAAAAATTTTAAATGCTCTATATGGATTTTAGTTCTCATGATTGATTTGATTGAAAAAGATAAGCTAAAAGTAGATTGGAAATATTGATTTTTGGAATTGGAAGGGACAATGGAAAGCATTAAAATTGTTTTCGTTAGATAATTCTTTTTTCCATCGAGAACTCGAAAGGCTTTTGTAAAATATAATAAATAATAAATTGTTGGGTATTGTGGATCTACTTGACTAAAAAATATCCTACGTACTTCCCAATTAACACTTATTCTTGCACAAAACACTGATTTAAAACTCATTTATAGGTTGGTCCGAGTGTCAAGAGGAAGAGTTCCCTTTCACGAAGTAACAATAAGTTCTTATATAACTCAATTGATCATATTGAGTTCGAAATTATTAATAATTAATAAAAGCCATAATTGGGACCATTCTAATACCAACTAGAAACAAGAGTATCAAGTTAAAGCGATTAGCATTATATTTAAAAATTAAATTTATTAACAATTTCTTTAATTAATTTGCATTTAGAATGTGGATGGATAGAACCTTCTTTTATGGATGGAAATAAAATGTTTGGCAAGATTTTTAAATCTAAATGTGGCACCCTACCAACTTTCTGTTATACGGACTTGTTAAATTAATTGATTATGATCATCTAAAGTTTTATCAAACTTTATTTGATTCTTCATCCTTGTTTATGCTATCTCATTGTTTTAGATTAGTTGAAAGTGCATTACAATGTAAGTAAATATCATAAATGCGAAAAGTTACAAGCTTTTAAAGATGCTTTCTAACATGTAAAATGCTGAACTTTACGTTCACAAATAAAATAACATCAACAAGAACAAAATATATAATGAATATTGTTTAATCCAAACTTATTTATCATAAAATCTGTATTACGCAATCTTTATTCTTTTGAAAATCTAATTTTTTACCCAAAAATACTTATTTTGAAAAAAATAATAATAATAAAATACACACACACACACACAAACTCAAGCACACTTACAAACAGGAACACACCAACAAGCTACCACCGTTTCGGCACACCACCACATCACATTTCAATTCCTCTGTCCAAACTCCTACCCTAAACAAGACCATAAACTGAGTTGTTAAATCTGTTGGAAACAAAGGTTTTTTGAGAAGAGACAAAAGGAATAACCAAAAATTACAGCAGCAAGATGAAGAAACCAAAAAGTTGTCAAGAACAAATTCGAAGGCTCGAACGCAGGATCACTATCCTCAAACGATATTTGCCCCCCTCTCAGGATTGAATGATATGCTTAAGTGTTTTGGCAAATGGTTTGTAGGATTATATTAAGTCTTGTAAAGGATTTAATACTAAAGCACAAGTGCAATCCTCCAAAACTTTAAGAACACAAAGGAAGATATTGAATATGAATGTAAATCAATAGTTTGATTTAATGTGAAATGATATGTGAATCTCAAGATATTTTTTCAATGTTTCTAATATGTTTGTAGGTCTCAATCAATACTCCACGAAAGGGTGCCAAAACATGATGAAAAAGAAACTTTTAATCCAAAACGGTCCCAAGTTTCAAATTGAAAAACTAGCCAACAGCTAATTTTTTAGTATTATGCGTACGCATAGTATAAATCTTGTGCACGCATAATAGAAGCAAATTTGATTCTGATTGACCAATACACATCTCGTGTATGCACAAAAATAATACGCATAGACAAAAATCAAATTTTTCTTTCCACTTTGTTTTTTATTGAACATTTGAACAACAATTTCAAAAATCCCCCACTTGTTCAAAATTCAATAAAAAAAAATCTCATATTCAAATCATACGATACTCATTCATAAAGATTAGAAATCTTTCAATTTGAATCTAACTATAGTGTAATTCAAACAAAGAAAAATCGAAATCAAAGGTAGCCGTAGATTTGAACCAGTTATTCCATGTTACAATATCAATTAGAAAACACACACGAGTATCACGTGTTCTCAAGTTCCTCATAACTCGCTTAGCGCTGTTCTGGCTTTGCGCTCATCCTATTCGGCAAACTTTTAAAAGAGAAACTTCAACTCTCAATTGAGGTGGCACCACCTAGGGGTGTTTTGGGGACACGGAGCGAGCCTGAGCTACTCCACGAGCCTTTAATTAAAAAAAGGGCAAAAAAGACAACATTTGTTGCCTTAAGAAGGCAGCAATTAGCTACCTTTAGAAAGGCAACCAGAAGGAAAGGAAAAAAAAACTAGCCAATGCAGCTAGAAGGAAGAGGAAAAAACGAGTCGACCCAGCTCGGGTCGAGTCGAAATTTTTTGGCCGAGCAAAAGCTCGTCTCAGCTCGAGCTTCTAAAAAGGCTCGACCATTTTAACTGAACCGAGCTTGAGCCAAAAGTTTTAGGCTTGGACTTGGCTCGGCTCGTTGACATCTCTAGCACCACCTGAAAGTTAGTTTATGTGAAATTCTTTCAATACCTTTGTTACTTTTAGAGGTACTTGTCTTTTAGCACTAAATTTCAATAAGAGCTTAAAGTTCAACCCTATTTCAGTAACAACAAGCATTATTTTAATTAGGATAGGAGATTTTAATAATGCTTCAACTATCCACATATCAAATTACTTGTTGTTACGCTTTGAATCCGTGGATTACCTTTTGAGTAATGACAAGTAAGGTTGCCGTCATTGGTGGACTTTTGTAGTTTAGGAGTTTCAACCCCATCCTACTCAAAGTAAACACCACTAAATTACTTTTTTGTGGTCTAGTTAAAGGATCCGCTAAATTCTCTACAGAGATTATTTTATCTTTGATAATTTCCTTGTGAAGTCAAATCTAAGACTTATATGTCTAGACTTTCCATTACATGTGACTTATTATATCATCAAATATAACTAGCTAACGATCGATTCATTTGATAGATACGATTCGTTATCTCCAAGAAATCTTTTTCTCACTAGCTTTATCTAAAGCTTATTGTTATTCAAACACGGTTGGAAGATTTCTATCAACCATTACACTAGTCAATCACTTTAATTTGTGGATTTCCTACTTAATTATTCATTATCATTGAATCATTAAAATGATCCTCAATTTAATTTGTGGATTTCCTACTTAAGTTTTGAACTTTTCATATAAATTCAAAGGCATTAATGTTGACCCCTACATTTTGGGTTATACTTGAACTTGGAGTTCATTAACTCTTCCATGATTCAATTCACTTATCACTTTGATAACATCCATGAAAGTTGAAGTATTTTTAAATAGTGGTCGTTAAGTCACAATGTACTTCAAATCGGCTATCTTTAATTTTGATCACACAATTTAATTGAAGTCATCTCATAGATCGATAATGCTTTTTCACGCTTAAACCAAATCAATTGGTCCATAATTGAAGTCAAAATCAACAACGAATAAGACAAAACATCTTGATTCACAAGAATTGTAAGTTGTCACTTTCACAAGATAAAATTATATCATATTGAATAATAAGGCATATATTCACATATTTCATGTTTGGACAAAATAACTTGTCATATGCAAATATAATTTTGCATAAGATCATTTTACAATCATTTTTCAAAAATATCCGGCATTGCCGCTAATTATAGACATCATTTGTCCTTCATAAAATGTTTCCATAACCCAATAATAGGGCAAGCAATTTCACTTTGAAATAATTAGGACAAAACCACATTTTATCATACTCTTATGCAATTGTAATTTTGTATAAATCATCTCATTTAATTTCAGCAAATTAATCGAGGCTATCAATCATTAACCAAAGTTAATATAATTTTTAACAATATATATATTCAACCAACTAGTTTATAATATCATTCTCATATTCCAATAAAAGAAATGGTGACTGAAATTAATACACTTTCAACAAGCAGATGGCATTCTTTCAATATTATTATTCCAAGCAATGAACAATTTCCAAATTCAAGTCATTAAGCAAGTTAATTCTCATCACCAAATGATGATTTTCACTTAGACAAATTCAACTTACAAGTACATACGAGTTATATAGTTAAACTCGACTAATGGTTATGATAATTGCCATTAAATTGCCACACAGCACTTTGTTAAGGAACATCTATTATTCCATTTAAAATGACATTTTCCAAGTTAGTACATCCACGTAAATCATATGGATTAACAAAAAAAAATATACTCATTTTTCATCGTCTAAATTGATCCTAAAATATTTTATAATATTCTGCATAATTTTCTGCCAATAAGAGGCTTAATTCTCATTAATAAACAATCGCGCTATTCTTTTAAGTTTTTCATGTTGACACCAAGTCCATTACACCATAGTCTTTCATAAGCTTCTACCATTTTCATAAATTGCATATAAATCAAATTCCATAATAAAGCATATTAAAATTAAAAGATCACACACATGCTTTATTCCAGCCAAATATATCATGCAAGGGATTTATACAACTACCCAATTTGTAATTATGGACATAATATTCAGATTCTTTCCTCTAGTAGGAAATCTCTATGTGTTCCCACGAAGTCCAAATGTGATGCGATCAAATATTTATCATATATACTTTATAGGAGATGACCATGAAACGAACATGCATCTTTAATTTTCATGCAACATCATGATTTCAATATTTCCACTTTCACGAGTATTCTTATGAACACATGCAACAATTTTATGCACAACCGAGATTCATCTTATAATCATTGGGTTCTATCATGGATAATGTGTATATTATATTCACAAAATATACCTCATTTATGCGTGAAATTGAAATGTAATATTGAGTTACCGAATTTGGAGAAGGCCAAATCCAAATGCAAGAATCTGGATTTATGTATTTCTACAAACCGAACCATCTCGTGAAGTTAGTGCCATCAAACCGATCCAACCACACCAGGTCTCGATTCATAAGTTTGATTGTCGTAATTGTTGTCTCACTCTCCAGCATAGAAATATCGTTTGAGATTGTTGGAAACAAAGCAGTTTGGAGAAGAGACAAAAAGAATAACAAAAAATTATAGCAAACAAGATGAAGAAACCAGAAAGTTGTCAAGAACAAATTCGAAGGCTCGAACGCAAGATCCCTGTCCTCAAATGATATTTGTCCCCTCTCGGGATTGAATGAAATGATTGAGAATTTTGGCAAATGATTTGCAGGATTATATTAAGTCTTGTAAAAGATTTAACACAAAAGTACAAGTGCAATCCTCCAAAACTTTAAGAACATAAAGGAAGATATTGAATATGAATGTAAATCAATAGTTTGATTCAATTTAGAATGATATGTGGATCTCAAGATATTTTTCAATGTTTCTAATATGTTTGTATTGATCATTCATTGCTTATTTATAGGCCTCAATCAATACACCATGAATGGTGCCAAAACACGATGAAAAGTGACAACTTTTAATCCCAAACGGTCCTAAGTTTCAAATCGAAAAACCAACCAATGGCTAATTTTTTAATACTATGCGTACGCATAGTATAAATCTTGTATATGCATAGTAGAAGCAAATTTGATTTTGTTTTGGCGAACACAAATCTCGTGTACGTACAAAAATAAGCTTATGCGTAAAAATTTTCCTTTCCACTTCATTTTTTATTGAACATTTGAACAACAATTTTAACAAAATCCATAAAACACATGCGTCAAATCCATAAAACACATATCCCCTCGTTCCACTATCAGCGTCGCAGTTGTCGTTGTATACTCCAATCAACCACGAATGCTGAAAGCCGCCACAAGAATAAGGAGATCTTGCACAAGATCTTCCTCCTTAACTTTCTCGACTCTCATCAAAATTATTGGCTATGATTTAGCTATAGTTGAATGGAACAAGGCCACAATGGGATCTTCGATGCCCTTCGTCGCCACCAATTTTACTACCATCATTTCTCCACCTAGGAAAAAAGACCTTAATCTGGGCCTACAGATTTGGTCTTTTGTAGTAGTTTGTTGATAGGTTTTGTAACTCAAACATGGTTAGGAGTCTTGTGAGATTGCATATTTGATTTTTACTTGGAAATGAAGATTATATCCAAGTTGAATAAGCAAAGAAAATCATCTCTCAGTCAAAGTTCTATGCGCAATTGTAACCTAATTTTAACAGATTTTCTTACCTTTTAGGACTCTTATAGGGTTTGGAACGTGACCTATAAATACAAAGCTCCTCTGTTAGTTTTGTTTAAGTATTATTGCTATGTCTGTAATTTCTCTCCATATTGTCAGTTAATATACATCGTTCCTGTGCAATTAACTCTTTTTGTTCTTCTTTACTTTTAATCTTATTTTTTATTGTGTTGTTTATTACTTCATATTATGTCATTAATCTCATTCTTTACAATTCCTTCGAGTTCAACAAGTGGTATTAGAGTTTAGTTCTTCTTCTATGGATTGGTTGAGATTTTTTCAAAGATGATTACCATGATGTATGACATTTCATTGTTGGATTGCAATACAAAGTTTTCTTTCTGACAAGTAAAGATGAGGGCTATTCTGGCGCAGTTAGATTTAGATGATGCGCAGCTGGGTTTTGAGAAAATGCCAACTGATTGGACAACGGAGAGATTAGAAGTCTTTATTGCAGATCCATCTTCATTTATCCAACAATATTCTGCAGGGTTTCTTGAGGGAGAAAACAACGGCTACATTGTGGTGGAAACTGGAGCAATTATGTATGACCAAAAGTTTCACGAGAAATCTAGCTCTAAAGTAGAAGCTGTATTCCCATAGTATGGTGGAAGGAGGGTCACTGGAGGACCATATTGTCGTATTCAAGAAAATAGTTGTAGATCTGAAAACGTTGGAGGTTTAGTACGATAAAGAGGATTTGGCCTTGATCTTATTGTGTTCGCTGTCTTGCTCTTATGCATAGTCTCGGAACATCATTTTTTATAATCGAGATACTTTAACTATAGACAATGTCTATGGTGCTTTGCACTCAAAGGAGAAGTTGAAGCATTTGATTAGAGCTACATAAAGGGATGAGGAAGCTCTTATGTCTCATGATGGTCGATAGAAGGGCAGATCGAAGAATAACAACAATTTGTTTGCTTCTACTACAAACATAAGGGATATTCAGGAAGATTGCAAGAAGTTACAAGCTAAAGATAATTTAGTTGCAAATCATGGAATGCAACCTTTGACTTCAAACGAAACAAATGTAGTTTAAAATTTTTCAATCAGCGGAGATGTGACGTTGATCCTAATATCTAACGTAGAATCTAGGCCTGACGAAGAGTGGGCTCTCGATTCGGCATGTTCGCATCATATGTGTTCCAATCGAAATTTCTTTCAGACATATGAAGCTATTCGGCAAGATGGAGTTGTAATGGGAAACAACCAATCTTGCCATATTGTTGAGATTTATCGAGTCAGATTTAGGCTGCGGGATGGGACAGTTAGAACAATTGATCAAGTTCGATAAGTTTCAGACTTGAAAAGGAATCTCATATTACATAGTACTCTAGATGCAAGTGGGTATAAATTCTCTAGTGGAGGTGGAGTCTTGAAGGTCCGAAAGGGTGTCCGGGTTGTACTAGAGGGACGGAGAAAGTCTTAGTTGTACATCTTGTAGGGGAGCGTAGAACCAATTAAGAGACATCTGGACAAATTCGTTACCGTGGTAGATATTCAGTTTGATACGGTACCTCTAATAACGAGTTCTGGGTTAATTCAGAACATTGCTCGAGGAAGCGTTGGTGATTCCTCTTTGCCACCAATTTCAACGGTTGCACTGTGTTCAGTTGCTAGGGTTGGATCTAATAAGCGTAGGTACTGTGGTATCAATAATGTCGATAATGCTTTTGAGAACGTTGAAGGCTACAGCTCTAGCAAAGGGTCTTCTGTTCAGATATTTTGTATGGTTTCTGCTATAGGGTGTGCTTCGACCCTGTTTGATAAACGTTAATTCCTTGGTAGAATTTCGGGAACCCAGGAGTAGGGTTCAAGTGTCTCTTGTGGACGCCGTGCAAAGGATGATGGTTTATATGGAGAGTTTAGGTTACTACATTAAGGAGGTTGGTCATTTCATTTCGATGCAAACATGTTTATTTCTCAGGTTGAGAAATTTTGTGGAGCGCCGCTCGTTGCACCGAAATTAGACTCAAGCTGGAGATTGTTAGGTTTTGTGACTCAAATATGGTTGGGAGTCCTATGAGATTGCTTATTTGATTTTTACATGAAAAGAAAGATTGTATCCAAGTTTAATAAGGAAAGAAAATCATCTTTCGGTTAAAATTCTATGCACCATCGTGACTTAATTTTAATAGATTTTCTTGCCTTTTAGGACTCTTCTATGGTTTGAAATATGGCCTATAAATATAAGGCTCCTTGTCAGTTTTGTTTAAACATTATTGCCGTGTCTGTTATTTCTGTCCATACTGTCATTTAATATACATTGGTCTTCTGCAATTAACTCTCTTTGTTCTTCTTTACTTTTAATCTTGTTTCTTGTTGTGATCTTTATTACTTCATATTGTGTCATTAATCTTATTTATTACAATCCCTCTAGGTTCAACATTTGTATGGTATCACATTTTGTTTCTTGTAGAGTTGTGAAGTGACATGTCACATATGGTTGTATGAGATAGACTGTTTGTTACTGGAGATTTTCTAGTTGACGATGATGACTTCAACAATAGTGGAGCAAAAGTGGTTGTAGCTTAAATTGATGGCATCAACGGAATTGGTGAAACATTGTATGGTACATATGGTGGTGACGATGGCTTTGGCTAGTTGTGGTGATGTAATAATAAATGTTATAAGTGGTGAAGATAGAAATTGTGGTGAAGTAATTTAAAGGCCAAATCAATTTTAAGAAAATAGTTTTAAAATTCTAAAACTCAGGTGATATATCAATAATTGAGAATATTTTATCAATTAAGGTCACAATTATATAATTTATGATTATAATTACTTAGTTCAACTTATTTATTGATCATATATTATCAAATTAATTGGTCGTAAATTATTTCTCGATCAAAAATAATAATAAAATTATAACTCACAATTTATTTATTGATTATAAATCACTTATTTTATAGGTTAAAATTTATTTCACGGTCACAAACTATCAAATTAATTAATCACAAGTTATTTTTTAATCACAAATTATCAAAATTTTAGATTATATATTAAATAGTTGGTCACAAACACCCTACCCCACTCCCAATCCCACCCCCGACACCAATATTTGGTCAAATAGTGGTTACAAACACTCTTCATCACACTCATACTCCAATTCCATCACCAACACCAATAATTGGTCACAATAATCCAAATAATTTGTCACAAATACCTAAGTAGTTGGTCACAAACACACCCTACGCGCCACCCGACTGCCGACACCAATAGTTGGTTACAATAATCCAAATAATTGGTCACAAACTCTTCAACCATCCTATACCAACCAAACCATGCTACCTCACAACTGTTGTCGCTGCTGCCGCCAACACCACTACCACCAACACTACCATTATCTCACCACCACCGTTATCTTATTTTTGAATTACCATCTTTAAAAGCATGCTTGTTTATAATTCCCACGTTCAATTACTCAAGCCAGGTAGAATTTGAACCCAACTATATATGTATGTAGAAAAGTCCAACCTACTTTATAGTCCAAATTTTGACCCAAACCAATCTACTGCAATTGAAAAAGTGGAAATTATATTCCTACCTACTTTTCAAGATCAATATTCTAAAATCATAAGAAAGGTTTCATTGTTCAAAAATCAAATATTTTAAATACTAAATATTACGATACAAATTTAATCCAACCCTAATTTATTTTCATCTCTCTCTCTCTCTCTCTCTCTCTCTCTCTCTCTCTCTCTCTTCATTTGCCTGCTCTTCCTCTCTCTTCCTCTCTCCTTTCATCAATTCAAAATTCGATAGTCGTCGATGGAGTTGCTCCGACCGACACCATAAGCATCCGTTGTCACGCGGACAAGCAGGCAGTGGCTCAACTGGTATGCAGTGCTAGAGAGACGGCGACAAGTGCTACAAGTGAGATCTCTACCTGTTCAACTCATTGACTTTTACCTCTTACTCCTTTGCTAGTTCAGCCTCCTCGAAGGTCTTGGTCAAGATTTGATACGAGCTGTGACTGGTACTTTATGTGTTTTTCTTTGGTTGTATTTTCAATTGGTTGAGGCCCACTGCCACTACGCTCAGAGGTGATGCAACGACATCGCTGTTGGACTGCTGTCTGTCATGAATTTAAGGAGGTCGTGGTGATAATTGTTCATAAGACGGACGAAGTAGCAGCGACGGCTGCATTGGATTTGGGGATTTTTGGTGAATGTGGTGATTGTGGTGTGATTGACATAGTGGTTGTGATTTTTGATACAGGAGGTAGTGTTGCTAGCTATGATGTTGATGGTGGTAGCGTTGGCGTTGGTGGTGATGGTGGTCACTGCAGTGGAAAACCAACGATGGTTTTGAATTGTTTTGCGGTAGTTTGTGGTGGTGGTGGTAATGGTGATAGTGATGGTGGTTGTGGTGGTCGTGATGGTGGTCGTCGGTGGGAGGATGCTTGAGACCAATTATTTGGTTGATTGTAACTAATAATTGATTAATTTGTAATATGTGATCTAAAAATTGTGACTGTAACTCACTTTTGATTAAGTTGTGATCGCAAAATTAATCGTGACCAATTAATCTAATAATTTGCAATGAATATATGAGTTGTGACCAATAAAAATTTTGATTTTACGACCAACAAATAATCAGTGACCAATGAATAATCTATAACCTATAAAAATTTTGATTCGTGACCCAAATATAATATGTGACATATAAAATTTTTTATTTGTGACCGAAAGATAAGTTGTGACCAATAAATTGATAAGTTGTGGCTAAAAATTAATTCTCGACTAATTAATTTTTTGATTTGTGATCGATAAACAAACTATGACCTACAAAATTTTTGAATTGTAATTGTAAAATAATTTGTGACCAAATAATAAGTGACTAACAAATATTAACTGTGACCAAATTGTATGGATCCGTGATCTAAATATATTTAATTAATAAAATAATTAATTAATTAATTAAATCTTAATTTTGTAATGTGTGATACTCAAAATCTTACTTACGAAATTTTCACATTGAAAAATCCAATGAACAGTCTGCGAACTATGAGCATCTAAAATTTTATCGTGAGGGATAACAAAATATCCTGCACCTAAATGCAGACGGGAAACATTATTCTCTCGCCGATACTTACTTTCTTTTTTTTTTATCTCATTTTAATTGTATCTAATAAAAACAAATGAGTAAACTGTAAACATGGTGCAGAATGGGGATATTTTTTTGTCTTGGTCTCACCCTGCTTCCTGAAAAACCTAGGCTGGGCCGGGGATGGAAAGTGTTGCCCCAACACCTCCTCATTTCCATCCTTAATAATCATCATCAATACTATACAGTCCTCGTTCTATACGTAAATGAGCATTTAGATCTCCATTTTATTTTTAATTGTACTTTGATCCCCAAACTTCATGATGTCCACTAACTTGAATAATGTGTTCCAAATGATCAAATGTGCATCACATTTCACTACTGGTATCTATCCTATGTGACATATATCTACTCATTTAATTTTTTAATCAATAATGCTCACTATAAATGATTAAGGAATTAGATGTATGCTACATAGGATGGCTATTGTTGATCCCCGCTATGAATAGTATTACTCTTAATGAATATATCACACTTTTAGAGCATCTTTAATGCATTATGTATTGCAATTTAGGTAGTATCAAAATAAATAAATAAAATGATTTACATGACATTAATGTCTAATAAATGGACGTTCTAGATTAAATTTTAACTTCAATTAGCTTCATCGATAATTCAAATTTCATCTCTAATGTTATATTTAATATCAAAGAAAATTAAAATAAATATTGAAAAGAGAAAAATATTAAATTATAATGAATTACTCCGTCTAAAACACCTATACATCTAGACGATACTTTTGACAATATTTATTAGGTAGACATAATTTTAAACATTTTGCATTGAAGATGAACTTTTGTAGATGTTTATTTTAACTTATGTGACAACATTTTTTAGTACAATTCATATTAGCATTAGAATGTTCTTATTTTACTTTAAATTGAAAAATCAGGACTTCGTCCAAAAAAGAAAATCTTGATTCTTAAACTAACCTAAAGTTCCATAAATATTTAGTGTAAAGAGTGGTAGCGAGACCATGGAAATCCTTCTTCTACGTTATTACAGTATATCGAATGGCATGTGGTGCGAGACCATCAAAAGGTAAGAATCTGAATATTTTGTTGAGATTTTGTCATTACTCTACGATTTATGGTTGTTTAAAGAATACTGATTATTTTAATCAGAGATAAGAAATTTATAAGTTTTCTCGTGTAAATATTTGTGTATAGTGTTACTCGAAGCCCTATGTTGACTGCCATGTTAGAGACAAAGCCACTTGTGTAGATTATTTTACTAACAAAATTGGAAATAGATAATTTTCATTTCATCTTTGAGGATTGTATTCAATTAGAACTTTTAAAGATTTTTAAGGATTTAAAAAATTTAGAGATATTCAGTGTAGAATTTTTAAAACTTTCTAAAAGTATTGCTATATTAATTATAGATTTATAAAAATTCTTTAAGAAAAAATTGAAATTAGAAGAAGCAATAGATCAAGGACTATCACTTCTTTTAGTCTTGACTTTTTCACCTATTTAGTAAAGGATAATCCTAGTACTTTTAGTAAAGCTGTGTCTTCACCAGATTCTGTCTTTTGGAAGAAAGTTATAAATATTAAATATAATTCTATTTGTCTAATAAGAATTGGGAGTTAATCGACTTATCTCAAGGATGTAAAATCATTGGATGTAAATGGCATGAAAAATTTGATAAGGTTTGACATATCTAATGGTTATGTCATAAATGAAGCCGATTAATACATATTTAGCAAATTTAAAAATAATTGTGTTTTGATTATTTACTTATATATTGATGATATGTTGATTATGGAAACTACATTAGATGTGATTAATAAAACTAAATAATTTAAAAAAACAATTTGAAATAAAAGATTTGGATCTTGCTAGTGTTATTCTAAATATTAAAAAGTAAAATATTTCAAAAGAACTACTTTATCCCAATCTCATTATTGGAAGAAAATGCATATCATCAATATAATTGTGTTCCCGCTAAAACACTTTATGATGCAAGCTGTTATTCAAGAAAACATTTCGGTCCCAGTGTTTCTACTTTAGGATCGAATATGCTAGAGTGATTGGTAGTCTCATGTATCTCATAAATTGTACAAGACCTAATATAACATATGCAGTTGGTAGACTTAGTAACTAAACTAGTAATCCTAATAGTGAACATTGTAATGTTCTTAGTCTTGAAGTTTTTAATATACACTTTAGATTGGGATTTACATTATACCAAATTCGTCAACTTACAATTAATTCAGACATTGCTAAACTTTAATTGACTCTGGTCACTTAAATTGCAAATCACCAAGAGACTCTGTTGATTGTGCTCGTCCGTACTTCTTGGAACTTTGGACCATTTTTCTCTTTGCTGGTTCACCAAGAACGAACTCCTTTCGTTTCGAAGCATTGGAACTCCAAGCACCTCTTCCCAAGCTTCAAAACTCTGAATTGGAGAATTTAGAATTTATTTTGGTGTTTGATCAAGGATATTTTTGTGCTTTGATCTATAAGCTGAAGCAAGAGATATATGAATATGGTTTTCAAAGGATACTCTCTTGACTTATAACAAGGCTCTACTAATGAAGGATCAATAATCAAATATATGAACAAAAATTTTGGGGTTGAATTAATAGAGTCAATGGAATGCGTATATGATCTTCAACAATTGATCTCTAAGGCAAAATAATGATTCAACACATTTGTGGACGTTCATGTAGTTGTATATTTATAGTGGAGGTGTTTGGAATGAAAAAAGGGTAAGAAATAAGTGTTTTACGCTAACAGAGAAAACTGAATGTCGAATTTTCGCTAGAGCGAAACATGCAGCAGCAAGCGATCAATCGGTTTGCCTCTTGAGTACTAGTGTCGCACAAGGCAAGTGGTGAGCTTGTTGTTTTGAGTGCTCGAGTGCTACACGCACGGACAACAAGCGCCCGTAGTCTCTTTTTGAATCAACTTCTTGAAGTCCGAATCTTGATCTTCTTCTTGTATTTGACTTCTTTTTTAACTTTATCATCCCCAATTTTTATGTTTTTTTTTTTTTTTACTATAACTTGGATTCAATAAGTCCTACTTTGGCTTTGATTACAATTCAACAAACTCCTAATACAATTCAACTAAAACTTTATTTTTACTAAGGAAATTGACAATTACAAATTTGGACTTAACACTTAGCTTTGGTGCAACACTCACAAAGTTACTGGCTTAGTAATAATTAAGTCAAGAATTGCCACCATTTTCGACAATAGCCAAACTTTTGAAATTCTGTAATTTTCATAAATAAACAGCATTTAAAATACTCTATTTAGCTTTTTAATTTCTCATTATTTTATTTAATGTGATTAATAAAGTGAAGGTGAATTCAAAGTGTAGGTTAATAATAATAATAATAACCAATGTGATATGTTCTACCCATAAAATTTCATAAATTATGGAAAAAGAAATTTTTTAATTGTAATTACAACTAACTCAGTTTGATATTTTATTTCTAAGTGTTAGGACCCCAAACTTCTAATCCAAATATTCAACTTCGCTTTCTCTTGGTGGAGTCATCACATATAATTAATTATATTTCAAAAGTAATTCTTGGGGAGCAATGTAAGTCCAATAAGAAACAAGCTGTTGTTGCCTGCCATGTTTAATATCTTTCACTGTTTGTTTCAACGTTTGAGGTTTTTTACAAGGAATTGAGGTGTTTTGTGGTGAATTTAGAGTGGCTGCTAAAGTGATCCAAGGGTGAAAATCTAGATTTTCTGATGCTGTTTGATTGATGGCTGTATTAAATAATAAAACATTACACATTCTGGTGCCAAAACTTAGACCAAAGGACATATAGCCCTTGTTTGAGCCACATTTTTAAATAGTTTATCGATGGAAAATGCGTGATTAAAAAATGAGGAAAAGTTTTGAATTTATTTGTAATATTATTTTACTGAAAAATGTGTGGTTGGAATGATGTCAAATCACTGTTTAATAATATATTTTTTGATAGGATGTGAGTCAAATAAGGCCATAGTATGAACTAATTCCATTGTTGACTGAACTTGCTTAATGGAGATTTCTTCATTGTTTTTCTACATCTAGATTTTCAAATAGATCAATAGTATAATAGGCAAACCCAATAGGAAAAAGGATATTATTTAGTCGACTTTGAATTTATAGCAATTGTTGACAAACAATCAAATAAATCATGGACTACTCCTGTTACTACCTTATTAAGTTGGCCATCAAAAGGCGACACGTGGAAGCCCCACTAACATCATTAGAAGAGCCAATCCCAAAACATTCGAAAAAAGCGAAGCAATAAGGTTACGAAGGCTACAAGAGTCGAAGTCCTTGTTATGGCAGAAGTGTCATTCAACAGAACTTATTTCAAGGCCCTGACGAAGGGTCTATGTTCATCACCACCCGAAGTCCTGAAAGACGAGGCTGAAGCCCTAAGAGAAGATTACCATATTTTCCGACCTAGCAAATATCTTTATGAAAGATTGATCGGACGTCTACTTTATCTTATATCAGAAATCTCAATCTAAAAATATATGGCAGTTGACTCCTTGTTAATGTAATAAATGCATATGTAAGAAATATGTGATATATAGAAGAAGTAGGTAGGGGCACGTGATTCGGATCCAATGGCCATCTCGTCTTCTCCAAACTCTATAAATACCCTCCCCTTATAGAAGAAAAAGAGATGATGTGTGGAACAATAAAAACAACATATATAGAGAAAAAGGGGAGAAAACCCGAGAAAAATAACAAGGAGTAGGAATACTAATTTTTGCCACATTTTGGAGGGGAAAATAAATACAACTCCATACATTTGTTGCTATTTGATCATGTTCCTTCTTACTCTTTTTTATGATTTACTTGCAAAAGTTGTGATTGTGCTTGGGCGAGACTATCATTGCCTGTTCACAAGCCTTCCCAGTCACTTTATTGGTGCCTGAACTGTTTAGTCTCGCGTCGAATGAGCATGTCCTGCGTTCATTACACCGTCCGATCAAATCAACAATAAAATATCATCGAAATTTGCCCGCGTGGACGCGAGTGGGCCCAGCATCTATTGGTGTCATTTTCGAGCGCCAACAACTCCTTTTGAAGAATTTTCTCTGAAAAACACAAATGATTATTGTGAAAAATATGGATGCAACAAGAAATTCCAGTCCATACCCCTATCAATTTCACTGTTTGATTTCACATCAAAATGAGCAAGTATCATTGAGTAACACACATGTTGTGTCTCTTTTGACACTAATTAAGCCTCGTCAAATCAAATTTTTCCTTTTACCTTCATAATTTTTATCTACGGATATTACTCTACACAGGGATGCAAGTCCAACACACCTAAAATTAGCTACCCAAACATAGTGCAAGCCATGCAACATAACAAATTCTCTTTTATTTTTTCTGTTATAAACAACGAAGAAAATACCAGATTGCTCTGATAACAATTTGTTGTAATAATAAGAGAAAAAAAGGCACAATATGAAGTAATTGATCACAGACTCAAAAACACAATATTAAGTAAAGGAATTGAAATTCCACTAAAATATGAAGAAAGAATACAATGATTTTGTGTTTATAATTTTTTTAACTTAATCTAAAATACAATGAAGAGCTAAATTTATATAGAGGATGTTTCAAACCCTAAAAGTAGAGTTATAGATGAAAATGAATGTTCAATATGCATTAAAAAGGAAAAGGGGCCTGGACCAGACTTACACGCCTCTCGAGCGTCGGTTGGGCGCCATTTTTTTTGCTAATTATTTTGAAGGTATTAATTATCAAACTCAAACCCAAAGGTAAATATTTAAAAGAAAAAGAAATGGCATCCACAGCTTGATAAATAGTCAAGAGATACATTTAATAGACCCCTTTGATTATTGGGATTCACGAATTGGCATCTCAAACCCTTTTTCTTGAAATAAAGTTATACGAATGAAGCCCTAAACTTCTATGAGGTTCCAACATTTCATGCAAGCTGTCTATCTTTAAAGATGCTTGAAAGGGTTGGTCGAAATTTGTACTCACAAACTACGGAATTTGAATCCCATTTGCTCTAAAAATTTGTACTGATTATATTATTAAACTAGTGTGTTCCTGCTATCTTCACGTTCATTAATTAATCTATTTATTTTGCTAAAAGTTGTGCCAAACATTGTCTCAGAACACTGTTAGGCTGTTCATCAAGGTTGGAATATGGAAAGACTGATTTGAAGTTCTGACTATTTCTAGCAAAATCTTAATTATTCTTGACTGAATTGGCGTATAGTCGAGCTGGAGGCTCCTAAATTTGGAAAAATTGTAGTTCAAGAATAATCGAGATACTTCAAAGAAAGTGGCATAAATTACTAATTCAAATTTCAGTTTTAAGTGATGCCATTTGTCTCATTTCATAAAGGAAAGGGAAAATAATTTTGATACCCCTTTGGTATGTATTAAGGTGGTAGTAGTTGCGCTGATGGTTGCTTATTATTTCAAAGAAGGAAGTTTCCGTAAAAAAAATCTCCTACATACTTCATTTCCCATATCCCATGCCCACATATATTCAGATTTTTACGCCTTTTAAATCTACACTCATTAATTTTGGTCGCAAATTTAACGATCTAATGATACTTGCTGCCAATAATTGTCACCATAAAAATTTTGTAACCTTAATTATTCAAAATATTTAAACCCTCTATATGGATTTAAATCTTATGATTGTTTTGATTAAATAGATAAGCTAAGTACCTATTTGATACTAATCAATTTATTTTATGATTTGTTACAGAATCATTTTCAACCCCACATTCATCCAATAAAATATTCTATACATATACAAAAAAATAAATTTCATACTTTATAACCACACATTCTTCTAAAAATCACTATTCAACATTATTTTTTCTACAATAATGATTGTCAAACAGGTTATAAAAGTAGGCTGGAAATTGTTGGTCCCAGAGTTGATATAATCTTGAAGTTTAATGATTTATTTTCGAATCAAAAATTATTTCAGAAATAATATAGCGTAAACAAAAATAAGAACACAGGATTGTTTTGCTCCAAAATGGAGCCCGGATGTTCAGTCCAAGGACCTAATTATCCTTTGAGCCTCAATCAAGAGATATGCTCGAGTTTCCACTAATTTCACAAAGAATCAATACAGGATGTTCGAAGAAATCAGGGATTTCTTCATCTTTTTCTAGCCTCTATTTCACACAGATTTCCTTTCAACAATGTCACACAGATCGCTCAACTTTACAATCCTTACATAAAGGACTTTCAAAATCACACAGATTTCATATTACATTTTCAGTGAAAAGAGAGAGACGAAAGAACTCCCACACAGAAAAAAAGACTGAAGGTTCTAGAGAAAATCAGAAAGCGTATGTTGAAGGCCAGACGACCCAGAGTCAAGTAAATATCAACCAGTTGGATCGACGTTATCTAACGATTGGGGGTGTGCCACGTGTACGGCACACACCTAACCATAGGAGGCAGTTAAATCGTGAGACCAAAGAAACGCGAGTAATGTTAAAGTTTGGGCTCCCACTTTTATTTAATTCAATAAGGGGCCCAAAGTAGGAAATAGTGAGGCAGCCAAACCCTTTTAACATTCTTCACCTTGCTGAACTATTTCTTTGTTTCAAGTAGTGGATTCAAACATTTCTTGATTTCATTTAGCTCTACAGTATCTGAAAAAGAAAAAATTTAAAGTTAGTATTATTCTCAACAAATGACTTACAGAATGTTACCTAATTTGATTTAGGTTATATTCAGAATTTTCAAACAGTTCTTAAATTTGTTAAGAGTCAAAATTTTTGTTCCAAGGTCAGAGGGATTATATTCTGTAGGAATTTTAATTAGACTGATCAACCCTTTTTCAACCATATTCCTAACAAAATGAAATTTTATATCAACATGCTTTGTCCTATCATGATAAACAGGGTTTTTACCTAAATGAATTGCACTTTGATTATCAGTATGAATGCTAACAGATTCATTTACAAAACCAATTTCATTTAACAGTCCTCTTAACCATATGCTCTCTTTCACAGCATCACATGCAGCGATATACTCAGCCTCTGTTGAGGACAATGCAACTAATTTTTGCAATTGAGATTTCCAACTAATACAAACATTCCACAAAGTAAAAATATAAGAGGATGTAGACCTTCTTTTATCAAGATCACCAGCAAAATCTGAATCAGTGTACCCCTTTAAAATTATGCTTTCATTACTTCTTTTACACTTTAGTCCCAAGTCAATTGAGCCTTTCAAGTATCTCATCGTCCACTTTATAGCTAACCAGTGAGTTTCCTCAGGATTAGCCATAAACTTACTTAGGATGCTAATACCATGAGCTAAGTCTGGTCTAGTACAAACCATGAGGTACATAATGGATCCTACAGCATTAGCATAGGGAATATTTTCCATTCTTTTCAATTCATCATCAGACTTAGGTGATTGATCACTAGAAAGTTTAAAATGATTTGCAATAGGTAAGGAGACAGATTTGCAATCAGACATAGAAAATTTTTCAAGTATTTTTTGTATATATGCAGATTGTTTTAAAATTAGGGTACAGATAGATCTATCCCTTTCTATTTTCATACCCAGAATTCTTTTGGCTGGACCTAAATATTTCATTTCAAATTCAAATTTTAACTTTGATTTAACAAATTCAATTTCAGATTTATCATGACAGGCAAGTAACATATCATCTACATACAATAACAGATATATAGATTCAGGTCTTCCTGACCCTTTGAGAAACAAACAGGAGTCATAGCTACTTTTCTCAAAACCCATGGTCTGAACATATGAATTAAATTTCAGGTACCATTGTCCGGGAGCCTGTTTTAATCCATATAGGGACTTTTTTAACAAACAAACCTTTTCAGTTTTGGACTTTACTTCATAGCCCTTAAGTTGATTCATGTTTATGACTTCATCAAGGTCACCATTTAGGAAAGCTGTTTTAACATCAAGTTGTTCCAGTTCCCAGTTAAAATTGGCAGTTAAGGCCAATAAAATGCTGAGTGAGGTATATTTGGCAACTGGTGAAAAAATCTCATTAAAATCTATTCCCTCCTTTTGGGTAAAACCTTTAGCCACTAACCTGGCCTTATATCTTTTGTTTTCTGTATTAGAGTCTCCTTGTTTTATTTTAAAAATCCATTTATAGTCAACTATCCTTTTATTTTTAGATTTGTTGACAAGAACCCAGGTTTTATTTTTGATTAAAGAATCCATTTCCTCATTCATAGCCTCCTTCCAGAACTTAGAGTCAGGACTATTTGTTGCTTCTTCAAAATTTTCGGGTTCAGAATTTAAGGAGTGTAAAACAGAAAACATGGTGACAGTCATTATTACTGAATCTGGTAGAAGGTATTATATTCCTTCTTTCTCTATCCCTTGTAAGTTGATAATCAGCAAGAGATGGGTTTAATGATTCAGTCTCAGATTCTGAATCATTATGATTATTATCATTACTAGATTGAGTAGACTTCACCTCAATCAAATCATGTTGATCTATATCAGTTCCATTTTGATATTCGACTAAGTTTTCTCTCACAAGTGAAGATTCTCTTGATTTAGGAATTAATGAACTATTACAAGGAAATATATTTTCATTGAAGATGAGATTCTTGCTTAATTTAACCTTGTAACCATGTTACTCTTTAACCCAAAGTCTATAACCCTTGGTTTCCCCTCCCCCCATAACCCAGAAAAATACATTTTAAGGATCTAGGTTTTAACTTTCCTTCATTTTGATGTGAATAGGCAGCACAACCAAACACCTTGAGTTTACTATAATTTGGCATTTTCCCTGACCACAGTTTTTCAAGAATGTTGAAATCAATAGCACTAGATGGACTTCTATTTATCAAATAAGTTGCAGTTTTTAGGGCTTCCCCCCAAAAAGGTTTTGGAAGTCCAGAACTGTGAAGCATATACCTAACTCTTTCCAATAGAGTTCTATTCATCCTTTCAGTAACTCCATTTTGTTGGGGAGTGTAAGTCACAGTTCTGTGTCTTAAGATACCAAATTCTTTACAAAAAGAATTAAATTCAAAGTTATAAAACTCAAGTCCATTGTCTGTTCTAAGTGCTTTGATTTTCTTATTTGTTTGATTTTCAGTCATCAATTTCCAATGTTTAAAACTTTGAAAGGTGTCAGATTTTTGTTTTAGAAGAAAGGTCCATATTTTTCTTGAAAAAACATCTACTATTAGTAGATAAAATCTATATCCACTTAGAGTATTTACAGTGGCTGGTCCCCAAAGATCAGCATGTAAATAGTCTAAGATGGAGGTGGATTTGTGAAGTCCAGGTTTGAAGGGCATTTTTGTTTGTTTTCCAATTATACAGTCTTCACAGAAATCTAACTTTTCAATGTTATCATTCCCAAGGCATCCAAATTTATTTTAGAAAATTAATCCCTTTTCAGAAATGTGGTCAAGCCTTCTGTGCCAGATTAAGGATTTGTTTAAGGAAGTGTTCAAAGCAGTAGCACTGTGACCTACTAAAGGTTCAGCACAAATGGTATAAATGCCATTTATCTTAGGAGAGGAAATAATATTTCTGTCATCAAGGTTAAGTCTTAAGAAACCTTAATGGATTATGATGTTATAGTTATCATCTAATTCTCCCAAAGAGATTAGATTTCTTTTGAGTTCAGGAACAAATCTAGTATTTATCAGCTCAAGAATGCAATTATTGTTCAACGGTAATTTCAGTTTCCCTATTCCTTTAATTTGACAACTCATGTCATTTCCCATTTGAATCTTTCCCCAATCAAGTTCAACAAATTCAGAGAACCAATCTCTAATAGGGCACATATGGAAGGTACAACTAGAATCAAGAACTCATTCTTTTGGACCCCTTCTGATAGTATTGACAAGGACAACCCCCTGTATGTCAGGGTCATGGGTGCAGGCAATTGCTGCAGACCCATTGGCATTACTCTTTTCTTTTAAGTCAGACATTTTCTTAAAACAGTCTTTTATAAGATGTCCAGTCTTCCCACAATAATAGCACTTCCTAACATGATTCTTATTCTTCACTTGATTCATGCTTTTATCCTTAAATTTTTGATTCACATATTTTCCCCATTTTGAGGAGGTAAAAGTGCACTGATTTAGCTTTTTACCCCGAGGAGGTTTTTCTTTAATATATAAGCCCTCATCACCTTTAATGTGATTAAAGTCAAGCTGTAGTTCAAGATCTTTATTTCTTAAGGCAGTGGTTATTATGTCAACAGTAAGATCCTCTCTCCCATATTCTAGGGCATTTCTAACATCCCTATATTTCTCACTCAGAGAATTTAATAGGCCAACAACATGTTGTTGATCAGAAAGTACTTCGTCACAGTTTGCTAAATCTTGAGTTAGTTTTGTATAGTTGTCAATGTTGTCTTCTAAACTGCTAGAGGGATCAAAACTAAAGTTATAGAACTGTCTTAGGAGATAACACTTATTTGGCATTGTTTTGGTTAAGTATAGAGTTTCTAATTTTGTCCACAATTAGTGGTTATTATGTCAACAGTAAGATCCTCTCTCCCATATTCTAGGGCATTTCTAACATCCCTATATTTCTTACTCAGAGAATTTAATAGGCCAACAACATGTTGTTGATCAGAAAGTACTTCGTCACAGTTTGCTAAATCTTGAGTTAGTTTTGTATAGTTGTCAATGTTGTCTTCTAAACTGCTAGAGGGATCAAACCTAAAGTTATAGAACTGTCTTAGGAGATAACACTTATTTGGCATTGTTTTGGTTAAGTATAGAGTTTCTAATTTTGTCCACAATGCATCAGCAGTAGTAGTTTCACCTACTTTTCTTATTACACTATCAGATAGGTGCAGAAAAATGGTGCTCCAGGCAATCTCAGTTAGTTCTAGTCTCCTATAGGCACTGATCTCAGCAGCCCAGGTGCCATCAAGTGCACCAGCACATCTCTGTTGCACCAATAGAGCTCTCATTTTCTGGCGCCAGAGACTAAAGTCTCCAGTGCCATTCCAAATTTCAACATCAAATTTTTTAGCAGAAGACATATTGACAGATTATTTACAAAACTATAACAATGCAGCACACAATGTATTATTACTACAAGTTTTGAATACAATGATCAATAACTAATAACAAGATTAATACACACTTATTTAACAGCCTAAGGAGTGGTAATCCTGGTTTCCACTATCCCCTGTAGAGACAGATTACTTACCTTAATGACTGGGTCCAAGAAATTATTTAATATATATAGAGTAACAAAAAATTAATTTTGGGTTTAGAGGTTACCACAGTCTGAAATATTAATTTCAGAATAAGAGATTAATCAGTAAGTAGCAAGAAATTGAACCAGAACTTCGAGTCAGACACAAGAACCCTCCGAGTTGCAGTGACTCAGTATGAACTCAGTGAAACTCGGGTTGAGTCAACTCAGCTCACCCAACTCAGTATGAGCAGCACCGATTTTCCAAGAACCGAGTACATAAACAACAGATCAAAGCGAGTTTGTGTCGAGGTATATCATATTTATCAAGATTATTCAAAGATTAACAAAGCAGTAACTAGATCTTGTAAGATCTTCAAGAATTTTCAGATCTGACCAGTCAGTTACCAGTCGAAAAGTGAATCAAGTACGACAGAAAAAATTCCAGAGAGTTTTCTTGACAAATGTATAAGAACACTTCAGATCTTGCAAGTTCAGAACGAGAAAAAATTTTACAAAACACAAAAAATTTAAAAAACTGCTCTGATGCCACTTGTTGGTCCCAGAGTTGATATAATCTTGAAGTTTAATGATTTATTTTCGAATCAAAAATTATTTCAGAAATAATATAGCGTAAACAAAAATAAGAACACAGGATATATTTTGCTCCAAAATGAAGCCCGGATGTTCAGTCCAAGGACCTAATCACCTGTTGAGTCTCAATCAAGAGATATGCGCGAGTTTTCACTAATTTCACAAAGAATCAGTACAGGATGTTCGAAGAAATCAGGGATTTCTTCATCTTTTTCTAGCCTCTATTTCACACAGATTTCCTTTCAACAATATCACACAAATCGCTCAACTTTACAATCCTTACATAAAGGACTTTCAAAATCACACAGATTTCATATTACATTTTCAGTGAAAAGAGAGAGACGAAAGAACTCCCACACAGAGAGAAAGACTGAAGGTTCTAGAGAAAATCAGATAGCGTATGTTGAAAGTCAGACGACCCAGAGTCAAGTAAATACCAACCAGTTGGACCGACGTTATCTAACGGTTGGGGGTGTGCCACTTGTACGACACACACCCAACCATAGGAGGCAGTTAAATCGTAAGACCAAAGAAACGCGAGTAATGTTAAAGTTTGGGCTCCCACTTTTATTTAATTCAATAAGGGGCCCAAGGTAGGAAAAGTGAGGCAGCCCAACCCTTTTAACAGAAATATATAGATTTGTGGAATTTGAAGGGCATTTGGCAACATTTAAAGTTTCTTTTGGTGAAGTCGTCACATATAATTTTTATATTTCAAAAGTAATTCTTGGGGATCATTGTAAGTCCAACAAGAAAGCTGTTGTTGCCTGCCATGTTTACAATCTTTTACCTTCATCATTTTTATCTACGGATATTATTCTATAAAGGGCTGTAAGTCCGACACACCTAAACTTAACTACCTGGATATAGTGCAAGCCATGTAGAGTGACAAATTCTCTTTTATTTTTTATGTTATAAATAATGAAGAAGATACTAGATTGCTCTGATAACAATTTGTTGTAATAATGAGCGAGAAAAAAATGATACAATATGAAGTAATTGAGTACAAACTCAAAAACAAGATAATAAGTAAAGGAATGGAGATTTTACTAAAATATGAAAAAAGAATATAATAATTTTGTGTTTATAATTGTTTAACTTATTCTAAAATACAATGAAGAGATATATATATATATATATATATCAACGAATTCGATTCAATTCTCGATTTTAGATCAAAAATTGAATCTTCTTAATTTTTTTAATGTATTTATTTCAAATAAGTCAAATTATTTTTTTCTAAAAATAAATTTGCTAACTAATTAATTTAGCTCAAACCTAAAAATATTATTTTTCCTATTTTTAATTTTCAGTCCAAGCTCAACTTAATCAAATTAATCTAAGTTTAACCAAACTTGTTATTCTACAGTAGTGTCGTTTTTACCGTTCTAAAGAAATCGAATTGAATTTTCTCTTATTTTGATTTTAACAATCAAATCTATGAAAAACTCAGCAAACAGAGACGTAAAAGACACATAAGATAAGATTACATTATTTTGTAAAAGTTAAGATTGAATATGTCATTAGTTGAATTAATGTAACTTTGTAAATATTAAAAAAATTAATTATAGTACAAAAACTGAGAATCGAATCGAACTAAACCGAATGGAATAGAACCCAAATGATTTCATAATTAAATTTGGACTCGACGATTCCACTTACAAAATACCCAAAAATTTTGGGTACGATCCGGACCATACTCAGCCCTACTAAAACGCGTTGAAAAGCAAAATGGGCCTAGAGCAGACTTACACGCCTCTCAAGCGTTAGGTGAGGGCCAATGCTTTGCTGATTATTTGACAAAGCCGCTAGCGAAATTGGGCAACTTTTTTTCCATGGTCCATAACTTGATCTCTTCAAGTCTAACATAGATTTCAATTATCAATTGGGTTTTCAAATAGAATTTTAACTCGAATTTGTCAAATAGAATTCCAAAAATTTATTACTAATATAATTCTTTTTAAATCCACTTTAATTAGAAGTCCAAATTTTCATCCAAATAGAATTTGGGTCGCACCTTAATTCCAACATTTTCAAAAATTGCATATTTTGTTCTGGAACCTCTAAGAATTCATTGCAAAAGTCATAATGTAGCAAAGAGCCCTTCGACTTTACGTTGTAGAGTGTCTCGCTCCCCAACTTTTTTTTTTTTTTTTTTTTTCATTTTTTCAAAGAAAAAATTATAGGCAGCATTGCTGCTCAGTTGCCAAATCGAAAATTTTTTACACCTCAATTGTGTCAAATTCTGGACAACAACTATATTATATGTATGTTCATTGTTTGATACAAATTAATAAATAGAACTTCACATACCAACATACAATACCTGCTTTTGATTTTTTCGTTGGAGGAAAAATAACTAGTGCATTGTTTAACATTTTATTTAAAATTAGTAACATGATTACTTCTAGAATTTGTGAGAATCTCTTAAAAATTTTATCATTATGATCGTGCCCGATTCATATTTACTCCCTCCCATATATAAAAGTTTGTTTTATTTTTTACACAGATTAAAAATTCTTATTTAATGTCATTTTGCAATTCTAATCAATAACTTGCCTAGTTTACCGTATTATATTTATACAATTTCAAGATTAAGCGAAAAATTGTTTATAATTAGGCAAATTAAATAAAGGTATGCTAATAAACGAACAAAACACAACAAGCTCAATAAAGAAATAGGATTATATGATTGAGACAAGAAAGTAAAATAAGCCTATATAAATGAGATGGAATGAGCATTTTTTCACTTCACTTGAAAGGTAAAGGACTTTCCTTTATTAAAAGGAATTTGAAGTTATTAATTATCAAACTCAAATCCAAAGGTGAATGTTTAAAGAATAATAATATGCAGTCCCACTAGATTATAATTTCAGTCTAGGTAGCACTTGATGATAAGTTGAATGAAATATGAAATTAAATTACTTATTTAATTTCACGTATCATTTAATACTACTTAAACTGGAGTTATAATCCTACTAAGGTTAAATAGCATTAGTCATATTTAAAAGAAAAAGAAATGGCATCCACAGCTTGAATACATGGTCAAAAGATACATTTATTAGGCTCCTTTGATTATTGGAATTCACGAATTGGCATCTCAAACTCTTTTTCTGAAATAAAGTTATACAAATGAAGCCCTTAATTTCTATGAGGTTCCAACATTTCAATATGCAAGCTGTGTCTCTTTAAAGATGCTTGAAAGGGTTGGTCGAAATTTGTACTCACAAACTACGGAATTTGAATCCCGTTTGCTTTAAAAATTTGTACCGATTATATTATTAAACTAGTGTGTTCCTGCTGTTTTCACGTTCATTAATTAATCTATTTATTTTGCTAAAAGTCCTGCCAAACATTGTCTCAGAACACTGTCAGGCTGTTCATCAATGTTGGAATATGAAAAGACTGATTTGAAGTTCTGATTATTTCTAGCAAAATCTTAATTATTCTTGACTGAATTGGGGTATAGTCGAGCTGGAGGCCCCTGAATTTGGTAAAATTGTAGTGCAAGAATAATCGAGATACTTCAAAGAATAATCGAGATATTTTGAAGAATGTGGCATAAATTACTAATTCAAAATTCAGTTTAAGTGATGCCATTTGTCTAATGTCATAAAGGAAAGGGAAAATAATTTTGATGCCCCTTTGGTATGTATTAAGGTGGTTGTAGTTGCGCTGATGGTTGCTTATTATTTCAAAGTAGGAAGTTTTAGTAAAAAATTTCTTCTACATATATACTCCATTTCTCATATCCCATCCCCATATATATTCAGATCGTTACGCCTTTTAAATCTGTACTCATTTTGATTGCAAAAATAACGATCTAATGATCTTTACTGCCAATAATTGTCACCATAAAAATTTTGTAACCTTAATTATTCAAAATATTTATACCCTCTATATGGATTTAAATCTTATGATTGTTTTGATTAAATAGATAAGCTAAGTACCTATTTGATTCTCATCAATTTATTTTATGATTTGCTACATAACCATTTTCAACCTCACATTCATAAAATAAAATATTCTATACATATACAAAAGAAAAAAAGAATTTCGTACTTTCTAACCAGACATTCTTCTAAAAATCACTATTCAAAATTATTTTTTCTACAATAATGGACGTCAAACAGGCTATAAAAGTAGATTGGAAATATATAGTGTTGACCTCGGAAATTGGACCCTCCACGTGGCCAATCGATAGTCGCTCCACGTATTCCCCCCTGTGCACAATCAACTTACAGTCAGATGCACAATGGCGGGACCAGCGGGGGTGGCGGGGGCCGTATATACTTCGACGGTCAAGTTAGGTTCAGGTGATCGAAACAGTACCAAGGTTGTGCAAAATAGTGAGGAGGAAAATATATATATTTGCTTGTTATGGAATGCTAAGTAGTAAGAGTTTCATTACCTTTGCCTCTTGCCAAACCTTAGGTATTTATAGGTGAGGAGAACCGTTGGATGTGGGACACGTGTATACATCTGACAGTATGAGGTGTCTGCTCATAGACGTCAATTAGCCGCGTCGATAGAGTGGGCAGGTAATTACTCCTCCCAAGTTGAGTTGACATAAAATTGATATGTCACATCAACTAACCTCATGGAGACGTCAAATCACTTTAAACCTTAGGTGCAGAAAAGATCCTGACAAAGATCTTATTCTAAAATTGGTGGCGGATCCTCTGGCAGAGGTCCCCGGAGTGCATTTCGCCTCGGATTCAGGGGCAAGGGCGCTTCGGTCAGTCCCGCAGAATTGCCTATACCTCGTAGTGTGATAGCAGATCGTCACAGTTGGTGAAGTCACTTCGGATGAGTGTTCCACACCTCGTATGATGTGGCGGTGACTTTTCGAAGTGGCTCAGATAGGGGCGTAACAGTGGTCCCCCAAGTTCAGGTATGAATATTTATATTATGGGTGGACTTGTCTTCCCGATCGGGTATGTATGCCTCGGGATGGGGACCGTGATTTGTACTTAAGCGTCGTTCGTCTGTGTTCGCTGAAACGTTGATCTTAGGCAAATGCGCTAAAGCTTCGCTACTGCAGAAGGGAAAAATGTATGTGAGATCGGGGTGCTGCCTAACTAGACGACGCGTAGAGAGCTTCCTAAAACTTTGTAAAGTTTATGAGGGAACGCAGCGACCAAGGCGATGACCCACAGGGGACTCCGCGTCAGGTGCATCTAAACTTTGTAAAGTTGAGTGAGGAGCTCATCTGCCACCGATGCGCTAACCCATAGGGGACGACGCGTTGGGAGATGGTTAAAACTTTGTAAATGTTAGGAGGGAACGCAGCGACCAAGGCGATGACCCACAGGGGACTCCACGTCAGGTGCATCTAAGCTTTACAAAGTTGAGTGAGGAGCTCATCTGCCACCGGTACATTGATCCACAGGGGACGACACGTTAAGAGATGACTAAAACTTTGTAAAACATAGGAGGGAATGCAACGATCGAGGCAATGACCCATAGGAGACTCCGCGTCAGGTGCGTCTAAACTTTGCAAAGTTGAGTGAGGAGCTCATTTGCCACCGGTACACTGACCCACAGGAAACGACGCGTTGGGAGATGGCTAAAACTTTGTAAAGCTTAGGAGGGAACGCAGCGACCGAGGCGATGACCCACAGGGAACTCCGCATCAGGTGCATCTAAGCTTTGTAAAGTTGAGTGAGGAACTTGATCCGAGGCGGGCGTATCTGACGTTAAATGATTTGATAGCTATTGCGTATTTTCAAGGTGACAGTTGGGTGTAGTGCTCATTCCCCTAAAAAGCTGCTGGGGCTACTTATTGTTGACGGCTGGTGGTTCTGATGGCCCAGAGGACGTGGGGAAGCTCATCGACCTAAGCTTCCTTTGAGGTGTCAAGCTTCCTTTTCAGGGTATGCTTGATAGTTTTGTTTACTGTCTCAACTTGTCCATTTGCTTGCGGGTGATAAGGCGTTGAGAAATCCTTTTTTATCCTCAGTTCATCGCACAATTCTCGCATTTTCCTGTTGTAGAAATTATTTCCCGTTGTCGGACACTAAGGAGTGGGGAATGCCGAACCTGCAGATGATATTCTTCCAGATGAATTTCATAGTATTCGCCTCGGTAATCTTGGCAAGAGGTTTAGTCTCAACCCACTTGGTGAAGTAGTCAATGGCGACAATAGCGAACGTCGCGCTTCCTCTTCCTTTTGGGAGTGGACCAATGAAGTCTATGCCCCACTTGGCGAATGGCCAGGGGCTGGTCACTACGGAGAGGTTCTTAGAAGGCTGCCTTTGAATATTTGAGAAGCGCTGGTACTTGTCACATTTCTGGACAAACTAGCAAGCATCCCTTTTAAGGGTCGTCCAGAAGTAGCCTTGACGGAGAACCATGTGCGCTAGAGCCGTTCCTCCGGAGTGATTTCTGCAGATTTCCTCATGGATTTCCCTAAATATATATGTGGGCTCTTTGCCTCACACACATCGGAGAAGTCGTGAGGCGAAACCTCTTTTGTAGAGCATATCCTCTTTCAAGACGAAGTGCGCAACCCTTCTTCTTAACTTTCTCGCCTCGCTTCTAGAAGCAGGTAGTGTTTGATCCTTTGGATAGGCGGTGATGAGTTGCATCCATACCGGAGTGCCTTCTATCCATAGCACCTCTTCACTTCCGGAAATGGAGGGCTTCGATAAGTGCTCAATGGGTACAATCTTTAATAGCTCTGAATCCTTGCTACTGGCCAGTTTTGACAGGGCGTCTGCATGAGTATTCCCTAAGCGTGGGACTTGAATCAGCTCAAACCTTTCAAAATGAGGAACTATGTCTAGAACCAATTTCAAGTATGCAACCATGCTACTATCTTTGGCCACGAAGTTTCCATTGACTTGGCTCACTACAAGCTGAGAATCACTGCTTGCTAGGAGCCTTTTGACCTGCATTTCTCTTGCCAGTCTAAGGCCTGCTAGAAGGGTCTCATATTCGATAGCGTTGTTCAAGGCTTTGAAGCAGAACCTTACTGTACAATTTAGCTTGTGGCCTTTTGGGCTCTCCAAGACAATCCCTACCCCAGAGCCGACCTCTCCTGAGGATCCATCTACGAATAGTTTCCACATCGGGGGCTCGGCTGGTTCCATTGTCGTCTCCATTTCTGGGGCTTTGGCAAACTCAACAACAAAATCTGCAAGGGCCTGTCCCTTGATGGCATATCGAGGTCGGAACAGTAGATCGAACTCGCTGAGCTCGATCACCCATTTTAGCAAGCGTCCTGATGCATCTGTTTTCTGTAGCACTTGCTTCAATGGGAAGTTGGTGAGAACCTCAATCGAGTGGGCTTGGAAGTATGGCCTCAGTTTCTTTGAGGCTGTGATGAGGGCAAGTGCTAGTTTTTCTATGTCTGGGTAGCATCTTTCAGCTGGGAGGAGTGCTTTGCTGATGTAGTATACTAGCAATTGGCGCTCATTTTCTTCTCTGACTAGGACAACGCTGACCGCCACGTCCGAAACCGCCAAATACAGCAGCAGTGACTCTTCTGGTTGAGGTTTCGACAAAAGGGACGCCTCTCCGAGGTGCTTTTTCAGCGCCTGAAACGCTTTCTCGCATTCAGAAGTCCATTGGGACTTCTTTCCTTGCTTAAGCACATTGAAGAAGGGTAAGCTCTTATCTATAGCTCCGGAGATGAAGCAATTAAGCGCGGCTATCCGACCATTGAGGCTTTGGACCTCCTTCAATTTCTTAGGTGACCTCATTTCCAACAAGGCCGTTATCTTTATTGGATTTGCTTCAATTCCTCTTTGGTTAACAATATATCTCAAGAACTGACCCGAAACCATCCCAAAGGTGCACCTGAGGGGATTCAACTTCATTTTATATTTTCTAAGTATCTGAAATGTTTGGTCGAGGTGACTTACGTGTTCGCTTTCCTGGAGACTAGCATGTCGTCCACGTAGACCTCCATGATTTTGCCAATGAGTTCGACAAATATCATGTTGTCCAGTCTCTGATATGTAGCTCCGACATTTTTCAATCTAAAGGGCATGATTTTTTAGCAGTAGAGTCCTCTGTTTGTAATGAATGATGTAGCTTCCTCATCAGACCAGAACATGGGTATCTGATTGTACCCTAAATATCCATCCATGAAACTCAATAGTTCATGTCCAGTGGTGGAATCCACAAGTTGGTCTATCCTTGGAAGTGGGAAGCTGTCTTTAGGGCACGCTTTATTCAAGTTGGTGAAGTCTACACACACCCTCCACTTCCCGCTAGGCTTTTCACCAGGACCGGGTTGGATAGTCACTTCGGGTAAATGGCTTCCCTTATGAAGCCACTACTACTAAGCTTGCCTACTTCATCTTTGAGCGACTCGTACCTCTCCGGGTTGAAGACACGTCTTTTCTGTCGATGAGAGGCACAGGAGGAGTTGATGTTAAGATGGTGGCAACTGATCCTTGGATCTATTTCCACCATGTCTTCATGCTTCCAAGCGAAGACATCCAAGTTCCTTTTCAAGAAGCTTATCATCTCTTCTTTTACTTCAGGGGACAGTGCCTTCCCTATTCGCAAGACCTAACTAGGGTCCTCTGGGTTGGTGGAGAAAGTTTTGAGTTCTTCCATTGGGGTTGTATTTGGTTCAGAGCCGATTATCCGGGGATCTAACTCATCAAGAGGGTGTCCTTGTTCAGGGGCCTCTTCCATGTCGACGTCTTCCTCCTATTTGGAGGTATGCCCTTGTTCAAGGAGTCGAACATTTTCACGTCTATATTGGCTTCATTGGCAACTTCAGTTATGATCACGTTAATAGTTCGGGGCTCCGGCTTTTGCAAAGGAGTTCAAGTAACATGCCTTGGAGCCCATCTAGTCGCCTCAGACCGTAACAATTCCATGTTCAGTTGGGAATTTCGTACACAAGTAGATGATTGATGTGACGGCCTAAAGATCTTTCAAAGGGAGTCGAACATTTTCACGTCTATATTGGCTTCATTGGCAACTTCAGTTATGATCACGTTAATAGTTCGGGGCTCCGGCTTTTGCAAAGGAGTTCAAGTAACATGCCTTGGAGCCCATCTAGTCGCCTCAGACCGTAACAATTCCATGTTCAGTTGGGAATTTCGTACACAAGTAGATGATTGATGTGACGGCCTAAAGATCTTTCAAAGCGAGTTTGCCCAATACTCCATGATAGACCGATCTGTGGTCTACCACTAAGAATTCCATGAAGTGTTGGGCCACTAGGGGTGCTGAACCTATCTCGACGAGTAGAGTGATCCACCCTCGTACGACGATGCTATCTCCAGTATATCTGAATAATGGGCCAGTCATGGGGATCAACCCATGTTCAAGTTGCATTTTGTCGAAGGTGGAGCCAAACAGTATGTTCATCGAACTGCCATTTTCGACGAGCATACATTTGAGTCCGTTTCTAGCCACTACGGCTCTCACAACCAATGCGTCACAATGTGGGTGGTGAACTCCTTGTGCATCTCCCTGGGAGAAGGTAATTGGGGCCATCCTGTTGGGACTCGTTGACAATGTAAGTGATCATTAGTGGGTCTTTTGCTTCCCTTGTGTAATTCCTTTGGGCGTTCCTGGTGTTGCCGCCGATGTGAGGTCGCCCGATGATTGTGTCAATTTCCCTGATGACTTGGCTTCCAGAAAATGGGGCCTGATATCTCTATCTGGACTGTCATCGGTCCCTTGATTCTCTTCTCCGGGGTGGTTACTCTCTAGGCCTTCTCTCTTCCCTGTTTGGGGAGACGGATCTACGAGGATATTCGTTTCTCCTGGAGGAATGTGGGTCGCTTCGATCCGACCGTCGATTAACGTCTCTGCACTCGCTAGTGTCATGCCCATAGAGTTGGTGGAAAGTGCAAAATCGTGCCCCTTCCAAGGGCCTGTTTGACCACTTTTTCTTCTTCTTTTTATTATTAGCAGTTCTTCCAGGTGGTCCTACTTTGCCAGGAGCATTCTTGTATGCCAATACCGACACTGCATTCAGTGTGGCGGAAGCCAGTGCCTTTTCGGATGTGGGAGCTATTGTGTGATCTGCTTGAGTTTATTGCTGAGTGACAAGGTACGCTGCAGGTCCTTGACCAACCTGCCTCTGAGGTGGAGGAAGTCCCTGCGGGCACGATTTCAGTGATCAATCATTTTTTCACTGACGATTTACACTCTCATCATTTCCACCAGTTCGTAATAGGTGGCAAGATTCTTGCTTCGCACGTCCCTCCAGAATAAAGTGTTCTTGTTGAGGCCGCCTTTCAGAGCTGAAAGGGCTTCTCTGCCAGTGACCTGTTCGCAGTATATGATTTTGTCTGTAAATCTGGCGAGATAGCTTTTCAGCATCTCTCCAGGGGCTTGCCTCATATCTTGCAAACGTTGCACTGGGGCCTCTCCTTCTCTGCGTGAGAGGTATTGCTTCAAGAATGCCTTCTTCAAATCTGGCCAACTCCTAATGCTCAGGGGAGGAAGTCTACTATACCACACTTCAGCAGCTCTGCCCAAGGTTAGGTGGAATGCTCTGCACTTCAAAGCAGGCAAAGCTTCCCTGAGGCTCATCTGTGTCATGTACTTGGTGAGATACTTCTCCGAGCCCCCCTTTCCTTCATACTTGGGGATCTTAGGGGGCATGAAATTTGTTAGAATTGGGAAGCTTCAGATCTCCCTTGAGAAAGGGAGGTTATCATCATCATCATCAATTTCATAAGATCGACAAGACCCATCTGACCCTTCATCATCTTGAATATCCTGGGGAGGTGGAGGTGCTTCTCCTCGGCTCCCTCGATCAACTAGGTTTCTCCTATTTCTAGGAAAAGGAGGTGCTTGTTCTTGCTCCTGATCTTGCCAGCCAATACCGACACTGCATTCAGTGTGGCGGAAGCCAGTGCCTTTTCGGATGTGGGAGCTATTGTGTGATCTGCTTGAGTTTATTGCTGAGTGACAAGGTACGCTGCAGGTCCTTGACCAACCTGCCTCTGAGGTGGAGGAAGTCCCTGCGGGCACGATTTCAGTGATCAATCATTTTTTCACTGACGATTTACACTCTCATCATTTCCACCAGTTCGTAATAGGTGGCAAGATTCTTGCTTCGCACGTCCCTCCAGAATAAAGTGTTCTTGTTGAGGCCGCCTTTCAGAGCTGAAAGGGCTTCTCTGCCAGTGACCTGTTCGCAGTATATGATTTTGTCTGTAAATCTGGCGAGATAGCTTTTCAGCATCTCTCCAGGGGCTTGCCTCATATCTTGCAAACGTTGCACTGGGGCCTCTCCTTCTCTGCGTGAGAGGTATTGCTTCAAGAATGCCTTCTTCAAATCTGGCCAACTCCTAATGCTCAGGGAAGGAAGTCTACTATACCACACTTCAGCAGCTCTGCCCAAGGTTAGGTGGAATGCTCTGCACTTCAAAGCAGGCAAGGCTTCCCTGAGGCTCATCTGTGTCATGTACTTGGTGAGATACTTCTCCGAGCCCCCCTTTCCTTTATACTTGGGGATCTTAGGGGGCATGAAATTTGTTAGAATTGGGAAGCTTCAGATCTCCCTTGAGAAAGGGAGGTTATCATCATCATCATCAATTTCATAAGATCGACAAGACCCATCTGACCCTTCATCATCTTGAATATCCTGGGGAGGTGGAGGTGCTTCTCCTCGGCTCCCTCGATCAACTAGGTTTCTCCTATTTCTAGGAAAAGGAGGTGCTTGTTCTTGCTCCTGATCTTGCCAAACTGATTTTCGCACTGAGTGGACCCTATTGCTAGGGTCCTGCCCTATTCGGTCAAAGACGCTTACTGATCTTTGTTCCTCATATTCTTGAGAGAAATTGTCCCCTAGCTGTGGTTCTGCTAGTTGGCTCCCTCACACATAGGATTGGCCTCCATGCCCATTTCTCTTTCGAAAGGGCGTTCTCTGTGTTGGCTCATATGGCCTCGGGAACGAGATACGGGGGCTTCCTGCACTGGGTAAGATGCTTGGGGAATTTGAGAGCCTTGGTGACCTCGGGCTTGCATGAGAAGTTCATGCATCGTCATATTCTGAGCTGCGATGTCTCTCAAGCCCGCAGCTATTTGAGTCATTCCTTGAGTCAGCATGATTGTTCTTTCACCTCGGCGACGCCGGTGATGGGGTCTCTGGTGAGTGACATTGTTTTGGAGCACCTCTTCTTCAGAGGCCTCTCTCATGGCGTTATTGTCTTCATGGCTAGAACTCATTTTATCTCTTTTTTCAAGGGTGATGAGAACTTGGGTTATAACTCGACTTTGTTCTTTTTCAAGAACAGGTCCCTTTTCAGGGTAAATCGCTAGTTTTCCGGTGATTTCTCCGGTGGAGAATGCAGAATTTTGAATGGGAAGCATCCCACAAACGGCGTCAATCTGTTGACCTCAGAAATTGGACCCTCCACGTGGCCAACTGATAGCCACTCCACTTATTCCTCCTTGCACACAATCAACGCACTGTCAAATACACACGATCGAGACCAGCGGGGGTGGCGGCGGCCGTATACACTCCGACGGTCAAGTTAGGCTCAGGTGACCGGAACAGTACCAAAGTTGTGTAAAATAGTGGGGATGAGAATATATATATTTGCTTGCTATGGAGTGCTAAATAGTAAGAGTTTCATTACCTTTGCCTCTTGCCAAGCCTTGGTTATTTATAGGTGAGGAGAATTGTTGGATGTGGAACACGTGTATACAGCTGACGATATGAGGCGTCTGCTCATAAGCGTCAATTAGCCGCGTCTAAAGAGTGGACGGGTAATTACTTCTCCCGAATTGAATTGACATAAAGTTGATACGTCACATCAACTAGTCTCATGGAGACATCAAATCACTTTAAACCTTAGGTGCAAAAAAGATCTTGACAAAGATCTTATTCTGAAATTGGCGGCGGATCCTCTGGGAGAGGTCCCTCGGAGTGCATTTCGCCTCGGATTCAGGGGCGAGGACGCTTCGGTCAATCCCGCAGAATTGCATATGCCTCGTAGTGTGATAGCAGATCGTTACCATTGGTGAAGTCACTTCGGAACCACTTCGGATGAGTGTTCCACACCTCGTATGATGTGGCAGTGGACTTTTTTGAAGTGGCTCAAATAGGGGTGTAACATATAGATTTGTGGAATTTGAAGGGCATTAGGCAACATTTAAAGTTTCTCTTGGTGGAGTCATCACATATAATTAATTATATTTCAAAAGTAATTCTTGAGATGTAAGTCCGACACACCTAAAATTAGCTACCTGAATATAGTGCAAGCCATGCAGCGTGCCAAAGTCTCTTTTATTTTTCTGTTATAAATACTAAAGAAGACAGATTGCTCTAATTACAGTTTGTTGTAATAATGAGCAAGAAAAAAAAGGCACAATAGGAAGTAATTGATGACAGACTCAAAAACAAGATAATAAGTAAAGGAATGGAGATTTTACTAAACTAGTCACTGTCACGTACGTTGCACGAAGTTTGTATTTATCGTATTTTTATTAGCGTATGAATTTTAGTTTTTTACAAATTTTTTGAAGTAATATCTAAACATATTTCCATGATATAAGAAAAGGATTGTAAATTATTTTTACAATTGTAACAGTATTGTGTTATCTAGAAAAAATATGCTTGTATCTTTCATACCTGAATAAGAAATATACGAGGTTATACAAACTATTTTGCCTGTATTATTTGATATTGTTGATATGATTGAGTTGAATGTGAATATTATATTTCTAAATTTTGTGTAATTCAATATTGGAAAATTGAAGATTGAGCACAAAATTAAAATCGACTTGCATATTCATATGTATTTTATATTTTGCCTTCATATATTTTAATATTTATTTTATGCTTATATTGAAAAAATAAAAATCTGAAATTTTTTTCTAACATTCTGTTTGGTAAATGAATGTATGGTGTACTGCATTCTCGATATTTGTAAGTGCAAAAATCGGTATATACGATAAGCTGCAAATACGACAGGTAGCATATACAGTAAGCTGAAAATACAGTAAATTGCCTACATATATGGTAAACTGTAAATATGGTAGACAACATATACGGTATTGAAATTTATTGTAGTGGACGAAACCGGATTCATTCATACCGTATATGCACTTTACATACCGTATATGCAACATACCATATTTGTGCATACCGTATTTGCTGCCTACCGTATATGCAGCATATCGTATTTACAGCATACCGTATTTACAGTATACCGTATTGCATCATACCGTATATGCATCACACCGTATTTACAGCATACCGTATTTGCTTCATATTGTATTTACAGCATATCGTATTTACATCATACCGTATTTACAGCATACCGTATTTATATATATTGTCTTTAGATACCATATTTGACAGATATTGATTTTTGTAATTCAATATTGCTTTCTTTTTTATAATTGTATTTCCAGGAATTTAAAGAAAAATGTGATTATGAAATTGCTAATTTTTAAATGTGTTTTTTATTGAAGATAAAAATGATTTTTTTATGTTATTTGTAAAAATAAAAAAATGTAATTTTATTAGCATAATAAGAAGATTTATTACGATTATTTAAATTTTTTTTAACACAACACAATAAATTCATACTTTTAACCTGGTGACTGCAAAAGTCTTTTATGTATCAATAAAACATTTCTCATTCAAACAATAATGCCAAATTTTTTGGCATCATGCTTTCATTTTCTTCCTTTCACAAGTTTTACTTTTTTCATTTTTGTCTTCTTCATTTTTTTTAGATTCTTTTGTTGTTAGCAATGATTATTTCTTTGAGAGTTTTTTTTTTTTTTTTTTTGTATTCTATTGAAGTTAAACTTCTCCTTGTAATTATATTTTTTTTATTAGATTTAATGCATATTTTTAACTAATAAAATAACAAACTAAACAAATATTAACTTGCATGATTAAATTTAAAAAATAAAATAAAAAGTCGCTGCATGACCGTGCATATTGTATTATAGCATATACGGTAAACCATATATTGTAATATGCATATTGTTGTAATATAATAAAAAAAAATTGTATGGCAATAATTTCTCATTATGTTATGTTGTACATTGTATTATAGCATATACATATAATATGTTATATCTTAACTATAACATATAATATTACAGCATACCGTATTTACACATATTGTCTTTAGACCAATCAACAACATTTGTTATAAATAAATCCAAGTCCCATGTAATGCAGATTTAATTCATATTAATCTACACAATTGTATTCCTAATAGAGACATTGCAGTGATTTAATTTGCTCTGGAATGGCTTCAAAGTTATTTTGCACCGACATAAAAAAGTTTAAATTTATAATATGTGTCACTGCATAATTAGTCCAGTTATTCTGAAAAGAAAAATAGAGTCATGAAGCAAAATAAGAAGACAAGACATGAAAGTCGCCGTCTGCGTAAATGAGTGAAAACTAACATGCAAATTGCCATTTACAATGCTAAGAAATTTAAAATAAAAAATTTATTGTTAAGAAGGGAGAAAAAATGAAAAACCATTTCTTGTATTTTGATCAATTAAAAGTCAAACATTTAAAAGTCAAACATTATGATCAGTAGCGTCCTCCTCTCTTTTAAGCATTTCATCAAACATTTATCTAGCTCCATCATACTATGTAATGAAACCAAGCTCAATCTAAAACCCAAAGTACAAAAAATCTGAAGCTCAAACATATATAGGGAAACACTTGTCAAATGATTTTTACTAAAAATATGAGCCAATAATATGCAATCAAATTAAAAACATAATCGAGCAGAATGTCAAGAAATATCATATCGGAAATTTAAAATAATTAACAAAAAACTTTAAATTCATCCCATAAATGCTATGAAATGGATTCACCAAAAGAAAGTCAAAATTCCAACCAAAGCAGAGCTTCTGCATAGCTAATTATTTTACTAGAAAGTATTGCCTGATCTTAGTTGGATAAATTGACGTTAATTTGGTAAATTCATTTTTGTTGGAATACCGAGAAAAGTATTGCTTTAGTGTGATCTTTGATGTTAATTTGGTGAATTCATTTTTATTGGAATACGAAACATTTAGTTTTGCTAATTTTATTATGGATACTTAAAAAGATAAAAAAATTGCTCCGCACTGTATAGAGTAACTCCGCACTTCGTGTGAGCAAAGTGCGAAGTTGCTCCGTACTTTGGTCACTCGCCAAAGTGGGGAGCACTCCGCACTGTACGGAGAGATCAAGTGATCTCTCCGAATTGTGCGTAGATATTTTCTTTTCTTTTCTTTTTTTTGTTAAACTATTTTTTTGTTTGTTTATTATGTAGGAATGTATACATATATATTATATATCAAAGGTAAAATAAAAAAATAAAAAAATCAAATAGTTTGAATTTAAGAAAATCAAAGAGAATAAAAAAGAAAGAGAAATGGGGAAAAATCGTAGGTCAGTGCGTGCGGAGCATCCGAAGAGTTTGGAGATACCTCGAAATTGGTGAAAAACTATGATAATCTAAAAAAAAAAAAAAACCAAATAGATAAAACGAAAAAAAAAAAAAAACCAAGAGTGGAAAGAAACACCTCCAAACTCTATAGAGAGTTTCTCTCCAAACTCAACTCTCTCCGCACCATTTGGAGAGATCAATTGATTTCTTTCACACAGTGCGAAAAGATTTTTTTTTTTTTTTTTTGTTAAATTATTTTATTTGTTTCTTATGTAGGAATATATACATATATATTATATATCAAAGGTAAACTAAAAAAATAAAAAGTCAAATAGTTTAAATTTAAGAAAATCAAAGAGAACAAAAAGAAAGAGAAACGTGAAAAAAAAATCTAGCTCCGGAGAATTTGGAGATAACTCGACATTGGTGAGAAAATATGGTAATATGAAAAAATAAAAAACCAAATAGAAAAAAAAAATGAAGAATAAACAAAAAAAAAAAAAGTTTCTCTAAACTCTCTGGATAGTTTCTCCAGAAAGCTACCCAAACTCTGCGGAGAGTTTGAAGAAACTCTTCGCACTGTGAGGAGAGAGTTGATTTCTTCGCATAGTTCGAAGAGATCACTTGATCTCTCCACATAGTACGAAGTTGTCCGTAACTCCGCACACTTCATACTTTGTGGGAGCAATTTTGTACTTTGCTCCCACGAAGTGCGAAGTTTCTCTACACAGTGTAGAGCAATTTTTTTTTTTTTTTTTAAGCATCCACAATTAAATTAGCAAAACTAAATGTTTGGTATTCCAACAAAAATGAATTCACCAAATTAATATCAAAGATCACACTAAAGCAATACTTTCTTAGTATTCCAACAAAAATGAATTTACCAAATTAACGTCAATTTACCCAACTAAGATCAGACAATATTTTCTAGGAAAATAATTAGTTATACAGCCTAAACAAGAAGGTAGAAAGGAAAATATGCATTTTTTATACAACTTGGAACAAAATCTAAATCAATTCCATAAAAAAAATACGAAGAAAACACTACTAACCATTACAATCGGCAAAAAAAATTTCCGAGAAGAAAATGGAGTAGAAAGAGATATTTAAATCCCTATACCTCTTCAACTGCGTAAATCAATCAATAGAAATTGTTTTACCTAAAAATAAGGAGTATGGTTGCCTAGTATGGTCGTCGAAAATAAAGAGCAAAAACCGAGATGGACGTGAGCTAAAGAAGAGAAAGAAAGAAAGAAAAAAGAACTCCAACAGTGAAAAGTAGGAAAAATATATTGACAAAAATGACGTCATTTTCTTCTCTCTTGTACAGCAAATTGGGATTCATTTACTGTTTCATCAACAGTGGCAACTCTTTGAGCTTTTTAATAGAAGTTAAAGATGAAAAAAGAATATAATGATTTTGTGTCTATAAATTTTTTAACTTAATCTAAAATACGATGAAGAGCTAAATATATGTAGGATATTTCAAGCCCTAAAAGTAGAGTTATAGACAAAAATGAATGTTCAAAATTAGGGTTGGGCAAAACTCTCGAACCAAACCGATTGAAGTAATCGAACCGGACCTGAACCGACTTGAACTGAATCAAGCGATTCTTTTTAAGTTTAATACCCGAATGGATATCTGAATCGAGAATCAACGAGTTCGGTTCCATTCTCGATTTTAGATCAAGAACCAAATAAGAACCGAATCTTCCTAATTTTTTAATGTATTTATTTTAAATAAGCCAAATTATTTTTTTTAAACAAATTTGCTCACTAGTTAATTTACCTCAAACCTAAAAATATGATTTTCCTATTTTTAATTTTCAGTTCAAACTCAACTTAATCAAATTCACCTAAGTTTAACCGAACATGTTATTCTACAGTAGTATCGTTTTTACCGTTCTAAAAAAATCGAATCGAATTTTCTTTTACTGTGATTTTAACAATCAAATCTAAGAAAAACTCAGCAAAGAGAGACGTAAAAGACACATAAGATATGATTCCATTATTTTGTAAAAGTTAAGATTAAATATGTCATTAGTTGAATTAATGTAACTTTATAAATATTAAAAAAATTAATTATAGTACAAAAATTGGGAATCAAACTGAACTAAACCAAATGGAACCAAGCCCGAACGGTTGTATAATTAAATTTGGACTCAACGACTCCACTTACTAAATACTCCAAAATTTCGAATCCGATTCGGACCATACTTTGCCCTACTCAAAACGCATTAAAAAGCAAAATGGGCCTAGACTGGCTTACACGCCTCTCGAGCGTTAGGTGAGCGCCAACGTTTTGCTAATTATTTGACCGTGCCGCTAGCGAAATTGAACAACTTTTTTTCTATGGTCCATAACTTGATCTCTTCAAGTCCAACATAGATTTCAACTATCAATTGGGTTTTCAAATAGAATTTCAACTAGAATTTGTTAAATAGATTTCGAATAGAATTCCACAAATTTATTTCTAATATAATTCTTTTTAAATCCACTTTAATTAGAAGTTCAAATTATCATCCATATAGAATTTGGGTCGCACCTTAATTCCAACATTTTCAAAAATTGCATATTTTGTTCTGGAACCTCTAAGAATTCATTGCAAAAGTCGTAATGTAGCAAAGAGCCCTTCGACTTTAGTGTCTCGCTCCCCAACTTTTTTGCATTTTTTTCATTTTTTCAAAGAAAAAGTTATAGGCAGCATTGCTGCTCAGTTACCAAATCGAAATTTTTTTATACCCCAATCGTGTCAAATTCCGGTCAACAACCATATTATATGTATGTTAATTGTTTGATACAAAGTAATAAATAGAACTTCACATACCAACATACAATACCTGCTTTTGATTTTTTCGTTGAAGGAAAAAGAACAAGTGCATTGTTTAACATTTTATTTAAAACTAGTAACATGATTACTTCTAGAATTTGTGAGAATCTCTTAAAATTTGATCATTATGATCGTGCACGAGTCATATTTACTCCCTCCGTCCTCTCTATAAAAGTTTGTTTTATTTTTCACACAGATTAAGAAATCTTATTTAAGGTTATTAAAAATGAAATTATAATCAATAACTTGCCTAGTTTATCATTATTTATATTTATACAATTCCAAGATTAAGTGAAAAAATTAGTTATAACTAGACAAATTAAATAAAGGTATTTTAGTAAACGAACAAAAACACAACAAGTTCAATAAAAAAATAGGACTATATAATTGAGACAAGAAAATAAAGTAAGCCTATATAAATAAGATTGAATCAGTATTTTTCACTTCACTTGAAAGGAAAAGGACCTTTCTTTATTAAAAATGAATTTAAAGGTATTAATTATCAAACTCAAACCCAAAGGTGAACGTTTAAAGAATAATAATATGTGTTAGGACCTTCCTCTTGTTGCTCACGCTGATTCCCGGGCTCAGTTAACCATTAAAACCGAGTTCAACATCAAAACTGGAATGAACCACCCGCCGGCTCCTCTTCTTCCTATGGTTGCTTTCTTCTCTTGCTTGGTTGATTAAATCCACACACTTAGGATGGATACCACTCAGGTAAGGTTCACAAAGACTCAAGCAATTTGGGTGGAGAAGAAATCACGAAGAAGATGAAGACATAAGACACGGCTTGGACACGGCAGTTTCTTCTTCCTCACGGCTTCAATTTTGGACGGTACCAACAAAGGCAAAGACACCAATATATATAGTAAGTCAAGTGGCCAACATAAGGTAAGTCGGGATATGGTAAGTAGGCTCGACTAGGGTTAACTTCCAATGGAAGAAATCAACAAGCCACAAAGAATATTAGCCGTCCAATAGGTAAGGCAACGTTCGGTCGGTTCATCCATTATTCGATGTTGAATTATCGTTCAGTCATTTATGTCGACTGATAAAATTGGTTCTCATCATCGCCCGGGGGTCGTTTGACAACATAATGTCTAACAATATGCAATCCCACTGGGTTATAGTTCCAGTTTAGATAGCACTTGATGATAAGTTGAATGAAATATGAATTAAATTACTTATTTAATTTCACCTATAATTTAATACTACTTAAACTAGGGTTATAATCCTACTAAAGTTAAATAGCATTAGTCATATTTAAAAGAAAAAGAAATGGCATCCACAGCTTGAATACATGGTCAAAAGATACATTTATTGGCCCCCTTTGATTATTGGAATTCACGAATTGGCATCTCAAACCCTTTTTTTGAAATAACGTCATACAAACGAAGCCCTAAATTTCTATGAGGTTCCAACATTTCAATATGCAAGCTGTCTATCTTTAAAGATTCTTGGAAGGGTTGGTCGAAATTTGTACTCACAGACTACGGAATAATTTGAATCCCATTTGCTTTAAAATTTTGTACTGATTATATTATTAAGCTAGCGTGTTCCTGCTGACTTCACGTCCATGAATTAATCTATATTTTTTGCTAAAAGTCGTGCCAAACATTGTCTCAGAACACTGTCAGGCTGTTCATCAATGTTGGAATATGAAAAGACTGATTTGAAGTTCTGATTATTTCTAGCAAAATCTTAATTATTCTTGACTGAATTGGGGTATAGTCGAGCTGGAGGCCCCTGAATTTGGTAAAATTGTAGTGCAAGAATAATCGAGATACTTCAAAGAATAATCGAGATATTTTGAAGAATGTGGCATAAATTACTAATTCAAAATTCAGTTTAAGTGATGCCATTTGTCTAATTTCATGAAGGAAAGGGAAAATAATTTTGATGCCCCTTTGGTATGTATTAAGGTGGTTGTAGTTGCGCTGATGGTTGCTTATTATTTCAAAGTAGGAAGTTTTAGTAAAAAAATTTCTTCTACATATATACTCCATTTCTCATATCCCATCCCCATATATATTCAGATCGTTACGCCTTTTAAATCTATACTCATTTTGATTGCAAAAATAACGATCTAATGATCTTTACTGCCAATAATTGTCACCATAAAAATTTTGTAACCTTAATTTTCAAAATATTTAAACCCACTGTATGGATTTAAATCTTATGATTGTTTTGATTAAATAGATAAGCTAAGTACCTATTTGATACTCATCAATTTATTTTATGATTTGCTATAAAATTATTTTCAACCACATATTCATACAATAAAATATTCTACGTGTATAACAAAAACTTTTTTTACTTTTTAATCATACCTTCTTCTAAAAATCACTATTAAAAACTCTTTTTTCTACAATGGTTGTCAAATAGGCTATAAAAGTAGGTTGGAAATATAGATTTGTGGAATTTGAAGGGCATTTGGCAACATTAGAAGTTTTTTTCTAGATAAATCTTTTTCTAATGGGAACTCAGTTTTTTTGTTGACAATGAAAAATAAAAATAGTAAATTGTTAGATAATTTTTTTATCGGGAACTCAAAAAGTTTTTTTCCACAATAAACAATTAATATAATAAATTGTTGGATAATATCGATATACTTGACTTAAAAATTATCGTATGTACTTTCCCAATAAACATTTATCCTTTAACAAAATATCAGTTCATGCCCCATTTGTAGGTTGGTATAGTGTCAAGCGGAAGAGCTCCCTTTAAAGTAAAAAATTAAAATGAATTTTGAATAATTTTCACTTAGGGTCCGTTTGATTGCAAAATGAAATTTGGATAGAAAGAAGAATTTTAGGAAATTAAATTGTCTAGAACTTATTTTATTAAAAATTTTCAATTAAATGTGTTTGATTTGTATACTTTTCCACATGAAAATGTTGAATTTTTTGATCATTTGGTATTCCTTTGACTTTATTTTCATGAAAATTGTCAATTAAAGGGATAGAATTTATTAAAATTGTGGATAGAATTTGTTTTCATTGCCCAAAAAATAAAAAAATAAAAAATTGGAAAACTAATTTCCCACCAAACCCATGGGAATTGAAATTCCTCAAAACCAAGAAAAATGAGTCACATGCAGGGGCGGACCCAGCAGTTTTGGGTTGTGGGGTCAAAAGTTTAATACATTGTATTTTTTGCTATGATCGATCATTTCGTACATCATTAAAAAGTGAAAAATTAGGACATGAATGCTTAAAAATGATATTAAAAATGCAATATTTCGTTTTTCATTTAGTATGTATTAAAGTGGATTGAAAACAAGTTAAAACAATCATTTTTTGGAAAAAAAAAAAAAAAACCCAAAAATTTTATGGGGTCATCTGACCCCATGTGGGTCCGCCCCTGGTCACATGGGCGGTGGGTGGAAAATCAATTGCTAAGAAAATTTTTGCAATCAAACAAGGAAAAAGATGGAAAATATTTTCCATTTTCCATGAAAATTTCCTCAAATCAAACAATCCATTAATATGTTTAAAATGAGGATGTGATAAGTTCTTTTTATATAACTTAAATTGATTATAATTTCTTTTTATATAACTTAAATTGATTAATGAGGAATTGAGAAGTATAATAAAACAAGAGTATTGTTCACATAAATATTTTTCATTTGAATTACCACAAGTGCACTATTTGTCAACAAGTAGTAAAATGAATTTTAAGTCCAAATATTATTCCCACAAAGATTGTACTAGTTCAAGTAATAATTAATTTAGCCTTAACCATAATAATTGAAATTTTTGATTTTTTCTTATAACTAAATTGTAATCTAATAATTTTGTTGGGTTTTCATATCCAATAAATCTCGAGAAATGATATTAAACAGTGTCAGATTATATTTTTAGGTCTCGATTGATGAGTGAAATATATATCAATCAATCGATTCATATGCTTAACCCAAAAACAACATGGACTACTGGTAGCAACTTAATTGTATTAATGTTCCCTTGGCCCAAATTCAATTATAGGAGGAATTCCTTGTGTCTTGGCCCGTTACCTTGTGTCTTAGTCCAATTGATGATATAACCTAAAGCAATATATATCCATCTTCGTCGTATAAAAGTCGTGTGTTTTGCCCTTTATTTGAGAGGAAAATGAGGTTGCCCTCTTGTTCCCTTCTTCGAGTTTTTGCCTTCTTCTTTTTTTTCTCTTTGCCTTTGTGGCTTTCAAATCACCATCATATCATTGTCCTTGTGGATGAAAAGGAAGGAAAGCAACCATAAGTGAATCGAGTTGTGGGTTGGAGTTTCGGTTGGTTGGTTGATAGTGATTGCTAAGTTGCAATTGAACTCGGAATCCATCCATTAAAGATCAATTCCACCACATTTGTTATCAGGCTACTTTGTTAGTGAATTTTTGGCCCAAAATTGATCAGAAACTGGTATGAAATTCTACAGAAATGAGGAAATCGAAACTGTCCAATTTTAAAAAATATTTGCCCGATCTGTTTTACCATTTTTCGATAAAACCACATACTTTTTGGACAAACCAAGACCACCGACAAAACAGGCGAACCTGGTTAGTTAGCGCGTAACAGGAGCAGCGGGGCGTGGAACTCCAACGAGCGAGCGTGAGCCTCCAATGACAACGATCTCTTCAAAAAGTTTCCTCCAAATGATAAGATGAACCCTACGGTGGTGTACATTTTATGTTTTGAGTACTATTATGAAACTTGGACAAATTTACCCCTGCGTGTTCGGGATTCATTTTTTGCTCAATTGGTTGTTACAGTTACTGGTGAATTTAGGACGAATAGTGACAGTCCTAAAGTAACAAATTTCGCATTTCTCGTAATTCACGGACTCATATTGGTCCGTTCTGAGATATTAGCTTATCCCAGTTTAAATTTCAGTATTAGCGCGTCATCGTATGTGGTGACATTAGGATTAGGGTTACCGTGAAGTGGTAAGCTTGTTTGTGCTAATAGTTTAGGAATTACTTATTATATTTGAAGTGTTGGATATAACTGCAAGTTATGTCTACATTATGTGAGAATTTGAATTTTTTGTTAACATACATGTAGCATTGAATATTCTGTTAGAATACCTAGACTTGACCGGTTTTAACACTCCCTTGATCTAAGATCGTGCTTCTTATGAAATCTTGAGAATTTAAAAGGTGTATATTATGGCTTTAGGATTACTTTGTGTGACCTATTTGTGCATTTGGTGGTTTTATTTTCTCAAAAATGTCTTCACATTTCGAAGTTGAATTTTTAATGGGAAGGGATTTTTTAATTTGGCAACAAAAGATGATGGAGTTCTTAGTTCAACAAAAAGTTTCAAAAGCCATATATAGCAAATTTCTTGTAAATTTGACAGAAATACAAAAAGAAGAGTATGATGAATTTACTTACACTTCAATTATTTTACACATATCTGATACTGTTTTTAGAAAAGTTGGAAAACTTGATTCTACAAAAGAACTTTGGAAAAAGTTGGAGGACTTATATTTTCTTAAGTATACTCCTAATAAGTTGTACTTGCTTGAATGATTTTTTGGTTTTAAAATGGATCCTTCAAAGAATCTTAAGGACAATTTAGAAGTCTTTAACAAAAATGTTCAAGATGTCGTTAACGGTGATGAAAATGTGTCTGAAACGTATAAGGCTATTATTTTGAATAATTTCATGCATGAGTCATATTAAGAGATTAAGAATGTAATTAAGTATGATAAGGACACCTTAAAACTCGAGATTGTCATAGATTCGTTTAAGAGTAAAAAGAATGAGATTAAGGCTGAAAAAGAAGATAAGAAATATGGTGAGTTACATATGATGAGGAGTAGAATGAAGTTTAAGCAAATGAATCTGATCAGGACTCAATAAAGTAGTGACTCGAGTGATGAGGGTGATAAGAAGAAGAGCAGAGGATGACACAAGTCTAGTGGTAGACGGTGTTACAACTGTGGTAAGTCTGGACACTTTATTAAAGGTTGTCCTAAGAAGAAGGATAAGAAGAGTAAGATGAGAGGCGAGGCGAATGTGGCTATAGGGTCGAGTGATGACCCCAGTGAGGTATATAAACCTAGTTACTGCATGTATATGATTGCTTAATTCTATTGCATGATTATAAGTCACATTTCAATGTGTTTGAAATGTGCATTTACATGGAATTTTAGGTAATATGATTACTTGGAGTAATTGTTTGCATGTATAGTGCGTTATATGTATTTTTGTAAAGTGGAGTATAGATGCATTTGGGTACATTATGGTTTGTACGGAGGATGTAGAGTGTGACATTCGAATCACGAGTGGAGATATAATTAAATGTCTAGAATCATTTATCTATGAAGAGAATCTGATCAGGTGGAGTGTGAGAAAGGCAATTCAATCACTTTGTTAGGTAGAGACCCATTATCCACGTAGATTCGAAGAAGTGATGTGGTAATAGAGGATTATCCTTTGGACTTAGGATTTGTTGTGGGTTACCAGTTAGACATGAGTTGAATGAGCAGTCTAGAGAGTATGGTGGATGATGCTAGGAGATATGTGTTATCAAGTTGCGAAATGAGATAGGATAAGTGTGGTGAGATCTTTTCATGGGTCATTTATGCATTTGTTGCATATGTATTGGCGGTTTGATTGATTAATTTGGTGTTAATCTATTGTTCTATGTGAAACATGTTTGAAAAGATTTGTGTGTGATCCTATATTTATCTTCATTGCATGATTATTTACTCTTGATCGTTCACTGTGATTATCTGCTTCTATTTGGGTGTTATTTGACTTTAGCTCTGATTAGTAGATGGAGCACGTATGGTATGTGTTTCAGATTGGAAATGTAAGGTCTATAATCCCACATTTATTGGTTACCTTAATTATACAAGTACTAACTGTGTGTTTTGACTGTTTGCAGGTTGATTGGACATCAATGTGAAAATTTCTTGGGTTTCCAATATATCCCGAGATATGATGTTAAATAGTTTTAGATTATATTCCATAGGTCTCAGCCGATAAGTGAAATATTTATCAATCAATCGATTCATATGCTTAACTCGAAAACAATGTGGACCACTAGTAGGAACTTAACTATATTAATGTTGCATTGGCCCAAATTCACTTATAGAAGGGCTTCCTTGTGCTTTGGCCCATTACCGTGTGTCTTAACCTAATTGATGATATAACCTAAAGCTATATCTATCCATCTTCATTGTATAGAAGCCGTGTGTTTTGCCCTTTTTTGAGAAGAAAAACAAGGCTGCCTTCTTATTCCCTTCTTCTAGATCTTGCCTTCTTTTCTCTTCTCTTTGCTTTTGTGGCTTGCAAATCACTACCATATCCTTGTCCCTTTTGTGAGTGAGAAAGAAGGAAAACAACCAGAAGTGAATATAGGTGTGGGTTAGAGTTTTGGTTGGTTGGTTGGTTGATATTGATTGGTAAGTTGAAATTGAGCCCGGAATCCATCCATTGAAAATCAATTCCGCTAAAAATTTACTTATGAATTCAAGACCTAATTTAATTAAAATAAATGCAAGTTTTATAAAAATTCATGATGAAAATCATACTAGAATTTGGAATCCCTTTATAAGAATTCCCTTTAACTCCAAAACTTATAATTTTGACAACAAGATTTACTTATAAAAATCAACATTCATAATTTGTTTAACAATTTCTCTCGAGTAGAATTAAACATATTCTTACATATAGCTCAACTATATTTTTATGACAGATACAAACATATAAAAATGTATTAAACATTTATAAATACTTAAAGATCATGTAAAATAAACAAATATAATTATGTCCTCTCTCAGATTCTACGATAGTTGACATTATGTCTAACTTATTTCAATCTTTTAAATGTAAAATAAGCCACAATATCGTACAGTCATTGCACATATAATTGTCAAGAAAAATAAATTCATGTCAATTATTCAAAATTTAAATGTGTTTTAAATGTCAAAAAATAAATAAAATCAAGAGTTAAAAGTTCATAATTTAAGGTTTATCGAAAAGCTTAGCACAAAATAATTTAGATTAGCATCATATTGGAATTAAACAAATAAAAGTAAAAAGACATCATCAAAATTTGATGTAACGCTCCCATACCTGCTCCGTTACCCGTTCAAGGCAAAGCGAGACGGGGCAGGGCGATTGCCTCATTTACATAACCATTTTTTTATATAATTTTTGAGAATTTATTTTATTGCACTCATTCATTCAAAAAAGATAATAATATAGTTATTAAAATTTTTAATTAATTTATTTATTTTTAAAATTTAAAATATTTCAATATATTTGATAAACTAAGGTTTTTATTGTTTATCATATTCTTTAGTTAATTTTAGTTGCCATATTCTATTAGAACTAATGAAATTTCTTGGAATTTTTTCATTTAAAGTATTGAAATTTTTATTTAAAAAATTAAACGAGGTAGGATAGGCCTGTTTCTCGTACCTGCCTTAAGGCGGAATTCCTCGCCTTGTACCCAACCGATTACACGATTAAGCAAACCCTGCGAGTATCGGGTTTGACGAGTATTTTTGTCATTCCTATGCAATCCTTAATAAATTATTACACACAATTTTGGAATTAATTCTTCTCTTCAACTACTGCTGCCCAAGTACCGCTTCGTCTCATATTCTGCGTGTGTCTGTTGTCTCCTGTGTATGTATATTCTATTTTTTTTCCTTTTCAACAATAGCCCCTTTTTTCCTCTATCTTTTTCCTCGCAACTGCTGGCTTTGTGTGTATATATATCTCTTTGTTTTCCCCTCAACTGCCATCTTTGTAGTGTTGAATCGGGAATCCAAATGGTTAATAAATTTGAATGCAAATACAAGTCCAAAATTGAGGCCCATCTAATTTATTATTTTCTTCAACCCTTCAATTCTTTTAAAAATAGTGCAATTTAGTCCTTGAGTTCATCAATGTACAACCAATGTCCTTCTTAAATTCTAACTTGTAGAATTTGATGCCAAAATTATAGATTTCATTCAATTTTGTCCTTCTTTATTTTCAATTGCTTAAAAAGGGGGTTTATAATTGAAACAAGAGAAAATTTATATAAGTTAAGTAAAATTCAATAATTTAACGACATAAAAGTTTAATAATATGACCAAGATAAGTACACAAACTGTATTTATCAAACACTCCCAAATTGAAATCTTGATTTGTCCTTAGGTATAAATCATATTACTATCTAAAACAAATCACAAATAATGAATTCAACATTGAATTGCTTTTTATATGCCTCAGGTTTAAATTTAAGTAACACTTTATAAATATTCAAACAATACCAAAAACAAATTATTACTTATCCGACACTCGACTCAGTATGTGTGATTAGCCGACATTGAACTCATACACATACTAAAACACAACCAATTAAATATTGTTGATTTACTCATAATCTCAATCCTCTCAAGGTTAGTTTTTCCTTACATCTCATGTGAAATCACTCAATATGTTTTTCTCTCCTATTCTAAGGTATTTCTAGCACACGAAGGCTCTTATAATCATTGAAATACATTTTTCCATATAAAGTGATCAAAATTAGACACTTATAAACCTATAAAGAAGATGGTAAGTATTTCTCAAAATTACAGTCAATATCTAGGGTTCAAATCTCAAAGTATTTACCGGGCACATCTCGCTTTTGATAATCAAAATCTCTCTATTTTTTTCTTTTTTTGACATCCCCTGTGCATGACTTCCCCCTAGTAAGTTTTCTAAATGACCTCTACAGCGAGTTTTAGGCCAATGACTCTCAAATCAAATGACTATAGGACACCAAATTTTTAGATATCCTTGCAAGCTTGATAACTCGGGTTAAAAAGGCTACGATGAGAGTTAGAAGATGTGTCACTTTTTCTTTTGATATAAGAATCTAATTTTTCATTCTTTCGATAGTTTATTTGTAGAACTTCCTTCAATTAAACTTTTTAAATAACCTCTGTAGCAAGTTTTGGACTGATAACTCCCAAGTCAAAAGACTATAGGGTACCAGATTTTAAAGACCCTAGTAGGTTTAATTATTCAAGTCATAAAGGCTACGAAAAGAAGTGAAAAGATGTATAATATTTGAATCTTAAAAATGGTCAGTGCCCATTTTAGACTCCTTATCTCAAACTCTTTCAACTAACTTTAGGATATGAGAACTCCAAACCATCAAACATCTATGAAAACAAGCACTAACCTTCTGACCCCCAAACTGATTTTTTAGCAATTTGGTCTCTATATTAAGAATTTAGCAATTCAACTTAAGTCTAGGTCAACAAAATCAATAATTAAGTTCACATAACCAAGTCATGTCCTGACACAAGTAATAAGGCAATGATGGCTATGTGCTCAAATAATCAAGTCTAACATGGATAAGTACTCAAGTAAAAGCACAAGTTGTGGTATTGTCCAAATCTAGCTAAATCTATACTCAATTCAAACAAATAACTTACCCATCTCTAAACAAAAATATTACATTGTCCTCAATGTAAAAAGTAAAAATATTCAAAGTAAAAGAGCAAGGATCAGAACTCCTTAGGTTAGATATGGATGAGTCGAAAGATCAAGTTGATCTAGTTAGTAGACGTCCTGACAACCGCCACTTTTCCTCGTTGCTAGATTTTAATTTATTGTTCTAAGAATTTTAAATAAATATTAGATATAGTGTAAAAGGTTTAAATATTTGCAATAAATTCGTACCAAGAAAATTCAAATCTTCTAACTTTTAGAAAGACTATTTAACAGAGCACCATTCCTGCAAAAATCCTATAGCTAAGAAAAGATAAGTCTTTCAAAATTTCTTTGGAGAATGAAATCTATGTGCAAACCTTAAAAATGCATATTAATGATAAGCTTAAGTAAAAATGAACTCAATAAGTAAACATGCCTGAGTTACTAATGCAAGTCTTAAAGTACTACGTAAAACATGTTAAACCCCATTTAAATACACGAGTTCCTAATTATGATCCTAAAATACTAATGCAAATTCTAAAGCTCTATGTGATGCAATGAGCAGTAAGAATAAAAGTTATGGAATGAGAAGCTGGGTTGCCTCCCATCAAGCACTTGAACTATAATCTAGAGCTCGACTTGTAGTTCATTCACTCTAGTGTTGCAAGATGAATAATTTTCTCTTTCAAGAATTCACCACTCCAATATACTGTTGTCTATCAACCTTAAAGGTACATTTGCTTTCGTGACTAATTTTAACTGTCCCATAAAGAAACACTTTGAAAATCATGAATGGCCCTGATCATCTGGACCTCAATTTACCCGAAAGAAGCTTTAGTCTAGAATTGTATAGCAAGAATTGTGGCCCAACCTCAAACTTTCTTCTTTAAATGTGCATGTCATTCCACTTTTTGGTGCGCTCCTTGTAGAGCTATGCGTTCTCATAAGCTTCCTGTCGAAACTCATCAATTTCATTCAACCTAAGTAATCTCTTTCACTAACTACCTTCAAATCAAAGTTTAAATTACTGATTGCCAGTAAGCTAGATGCTCCAACTCAACTGTTAAATGGCATGCTTTTCTCAAAAACCAAACGATAAGGAGACATGCCTATAAGTTCTTTGAAAAAAAATTTGCAAGACCAATCCTTTTCTCAAAGAATTCACTGTTATCCCAAATAGCCACTTTAATTCTAGATAGGAGATTTCAACTTACTCTGGTTTGAGGGTGATAAGGGGTAGCTATATGGTGCTGGATGCCATTTTTAACCAACAATAACTCAAATTGATGATTGCAAAAGTGTTTGTCCCCATCATTTATGATAGGTCGAGGTGTGCCATAACAGGTGAAGTTATACTTCTTTAGGAACCCAATAACCACTTTTGCATCATTGATTGGCAATGCTACTGCTTCCACTCATTTGGAGACATAATCAACTACAACAAGTGTATACTGTTTCAAGATCAACGAAGAGAATGGCCCCATAACGTTAATCCTCCATACATCAAAAAGCTCTACCTCAAGAATGATATTCAGAGGCATCTCGTTCTTTCTTGAGATATTTCTCGTACGCTGACATCTATCACAGCTCTTTACAAATTCAAAAGCATCCCGAAATATTGAAGGCCAATAAAAACCTGACTGTAGAATTTTCGCAGCAGTCTTTGATGCACCAAAGTGTCCAACTTATGCAAATGAATGAGATGCTCGAGTATCGAAGGGTCCTCTTGTTTAGGAATACACCACCTAATAATCTAATATGGACCCCACCTGTAGAGAATAGGATCCTTCCAAAAATAGTACTTCAAGTCATAAAAGAATTTCTTCTTTTGATTACTTGAACAGTCTGGTGAAAATAATGGATTTGGCCAAATAATTCACTATATCTGCATATCATGGTGCATCCTCCACATTAAAAATATGTTCATTTGGAAAGATGTCATTTATGTCTACTAATTTTTCGTGTTCTCCATGTCAAGTCGGGATAAATGATCAACTACTACGTTTTCACTTCCCTTCTTGTCTCTTATCTCCAAATCAAATTCTTACAGGAGTATTGCCCATCTGATCAGTCTTGATTTTGCATCTTTCTTTATCATTAGATACTTTAAAGCTACATGGTCTGTATAGATTATTATCTTTCATCCAACTATATATGATCGAAATTTATCAAAGCATAGACTACAGCTAGAAATTCCTTCTCAATGATGGCATAGTTTAATTGTGATCATTCAATGCATTGCTTAAATAGTATATCACATGAAAAATTTTACCTCTGTGCTATCCTAATACGACTATTGCTATGTAGTCACTTGCATCACACATTAATTTAAAGGGCAAACTCCAATTTGGTGCAACTATTAGTGGTGCAGAAATTAATATCTTTTTTAGAGTGTTGAAAGCCAACAGACACTATTTGAATAAGTCAAAATGAAAATCTTTTACTAGAAGATTGTACAACGATTTAGCAATCTTAGAAAAGTCCTTGATGAAGTGGCAATAAAATCAGGTATTATTAAGGAAACTGCGAACACCCTTAACTAAGGTCGATGGTGTTAATTTCTCAATAACCCGAATCTTTGTCTTGTCCACTTCAATCTCTTTACCTAAAATCCGATGCCCCAATACAATGTCCTCTTGTACCATAAAGTAATAATTTTCCCAATTTGGAGCCAGATTTGTTTCCTTACATTGCTACAAGAACAATTTTAAGTGCTCCAGACACTCATCAAACAAAGAACCAAAAATCGAGAAATCATCTACAAAGACTTCTATGAATGTTTCCACCATATCGGAGAAGATGGCCATCAAGCAGTGCTAAAATGTAACGGGAGCATTGCATAGACCAAATGGCATCCTACTGTAAGTAAATGTCCAGTAGGGAGAGGTGAAATTAGTCTTTTCTTAATCCTCAAGCGATATCAGTATCTAATTATAATCAGAGTATTCATAAATAAAGAAATAATGGGAGTCACCTGCCAACCTCTCCAACATCTGATCAATAAATGGAAAAGAAAGTGATCCTTCCGAATAGCAGTGTTGAATTTGCAATAGTCAATGCAAACTTTTCATCCCATAACAGTTCTGATAGGAATTAGGTCATTCTTCTCATTTTGTACAACTCTGATACCTTCTTTTTTTTTTTGGCACAACTTGAACATAACTAACCCATACACTATCTGGGATAAGATAGATGATCCCTACATCCAAAACCTTCAAAATATGTGCTCTAACTACCTCTTTAATATTCAAATCAAGTCTCCTCTAACTGTTTGTACTGGGTCTAAAATTATCTTCCTTGAGAATTTTATGTGTGAAAAGTATAGGGTTGACCTCTCTGATATCCACAATAGACTACCCAATAGCTGCATTATCTTATCTAAGTGAAGTTTCTCTTCTTCAAGCTCATTGATGGAATTTAAAATAGTAACAAGCAATGTATAAGATTTTTCCAAGTATGCATAACGAAGATGAAATGTAAACTACTTGAGCTCTAACTTGGGAGCTATGGAATTGATGGCAAAGGCTTGGTAGGACCCATTCCCAACTCCTCAAAGTGTGGTATGCGCTTATACGGAGAATTAGCTTTCTGATTTCTTGCACATATCTCAATCTCACAAGAGTTAGAGTGGGTAGATTGAGAATGCACAATACATTCCTCATATAGATCAGATGAACTATGCAACTAGAAGATGTCATGAACTGACATGTTAATCAAATCAATATGAAAGCATCGGTCTGATTCAATATGGTATGTTATGGCTTTGAATACATTAAATATAACATTCACTTCACCAAGCCTCAAAATCAGATGACCTTTCTACACATCAATAAGAGCTCTACCAATACCCAAAAATGATTGACCCAAAATAAGTGGACTTCCCTATCTTCCTCCATGTCAAAAATAAGAAAATTAGCTAGAAAGATGAATTTGTCCACTTTCACCAAGATATCTTCAATAAATCCTTTTGGGTGCGTAATAGTTGATTAGGTTTCAAACTCACCGTACTTGCTTTAGCCTCCCTCAAGCCTAATTTCCTGAAAACAAAGAGTGGCATCAAGTTAATGCTTGCACCTAAATCACACAAAGTTTTATCAAAATTATAATCGCCTACAGTGCAAGGTAATGTAAAACTCCGTAGATCTTTTAATTTTTGAGGTAGCTTATTTTGTACCTTGCATTACACTCTTTTATTAGCATTATTATCTCATGTTCATCCAACTTGTGCTTGTTAGATAAAATATCCTTCAAAGAATTCGATTTACTGCTTGTCTAACTTGTGCTTTTGTAATCTTTGAAAAATGGAATTGAAGGCTAGTATGGTTTAATAGGAGTGGTTGCCTTACCATGGTGTATCTAAACTTCCTCTAGCCGATGTTTCTGTTGTTTGTTCCGCATTTTCCTCATCAGTAGAAGGCACTTTCTCTTTATTTGCAACTGGTCTCTTAACATGAATCTCAGGTAATTGAAGTCCACTCCTAGGAGTAATTGCTTTAACATATTCCTTGGGATTAACTTATGTATTGCCTGGTAATTTACCTGATACTCTCCCTGATATAGCATGTGCCATTTGCCCCATTTGAGTCATCAAATTTTTAATTGTTGCACTTTGATTCTGGAAAGCCATCTTGATTTTTCTCATGAATTGATAGTTCGCCTCTACATATTGAACTATTTTTTCTATGAATTTAGCAAACATCTTTTCCAAGGAAGTTATCTTATCCGCTTGTTGAGACTGAGAACTCTGTGGCTTATCAGAATTGTAGTTCCTCTAAGAAATATTTAGATGCTTCTTCCAACCAGTGTTATAGGTGCCAGAATATGGATTATTTTGCTAGCACTAACCCATATCAGCTGGTATCAATTCATCGTCTATTAGATTTCGTATAAAATGCTTGGAAAAAAAAAAAAGAGAAAATAGATGTACTAAAATAAATTGATAGAGAAAAATTAAAATAAAATAAAATCAAAAAATTCAAATTAGTACCAAGTTAAATGAAATTAAACTCAAATACAAATCCAAGAACTGGGCCAAAAAATTGTTCTCAAAAATATTCTTTGTCTATTGCAAGTGCACAATTCATTAACAAGTAGTAAAATGAATTTTGAGTCCAAATATTATTCCCACAGAGATTGTACTAATTCAAGTTCTAATTAACTTAGCCTTAATTGGAATAATTGAAAATTGTGGTCTTGTTTTGTAACTAAATTATAATCTAATAATTTATTTATGAATGCAAGACATAACTTAATTAAAATAAATACCAAATTATAAAAATATGATGATGAAAAACGTACTAGAATCCCAAATACCTTATATCAATCCCTTTTTAACTCTGAAACTTATAATTTTGACAACACGATTCAATTATGAACACCAATATTCTTAGTTTATTTAACAATCTCTTTCGAATAAAATTAAACTTATTCTTACATATGATCCGACTATATTTTTATGACGGATGCAAATATATAAAAATGCATTAAAGATTTATGAATACTTAAAAATTTCATAAAGCATAGCCCGCATATTTCTATCTTCTATCAAATTCTACGATAGTTGACACTATGTTTAACTTATTTTCAGTATTTTGAAGGTAAAATAAGTCACAATATTATACAATCATTGTGCATATAATTGTAAAGAAAAATAAATTTATAAAAATTATTCAAAATTAAAAACGCCATTTAAATCCCAAAAATAAATAAAATCAAAAGTTAAATATTCATAATACAAGGTTCTTCAGAAATCTTAGCACAAAAAAATTTAACTTAGTATAATGTAGAATTAAACAAATAAAAGTGAAAATGCATCATCGAAATTTGACTTTACGTGATTAATTTCCAAATTCCTAGCACAACCCTTGATAAATTATTGTGCACAAACTTGGAATTAATTCTTCTCTTTACCAGCTGCCCTACGTGTGTCTGCCGTTTCCTATGCATGTATGTGCTACCTTTTTTTTTTTTTTTTCTTTTCAACAGCAACCCCCTTTTCCCCTCTCTTTCCCCGCAACTGCCGACTTTGAGTGTCTTTGTAGTGTTGAATTAGGAATTGAAGCTGGTTAATGAATTTGAATCCAAGTACAAGTCTAAAGTGAGGCCCATTTAATTTTTTTTCAACCCCTCAATTCTTTTAAAATACTACAATTTAGTCCTTAAGTTCATCAATGTGCAACCAATGTCCTTAAATTCTAACTTGTGGAATTTGATCCCAAAATTATAGATTTCATTCGATTTCGCCCTTCTTCCTTTTCAATTGCTTAGAAATGGGTCCATAATTGAAATAAGAGAAAATTAATCTAAATTAAGTAAAATTCAATAATTTGACGACATAAAAGTTTAGTAATATGACCTAGATAAGTACACTTATCAAGTACCAAGTTAAAGCTTAAAGCATTATATTTTAAAGTTTAATTAACTAATAATGTCATTAATTAATTTGCATTTAGAATGTGGATAAAACCGTCTTTTATGTATGGAAATGACATGACTGGCACGAGTTTTAAATCCATATGGGACATCGTACCAACTTTCCAATATTTAGACTAGTTAAATAATGAGCCTCTCAAGTTTTATCGAACTTTATTTGATTCTTCATCATGTGTCTCTAAATATTTAGATTAGTTGCAAGTTTATACGAATAAAGATTATAAATGCAAAAAGTTAAAAGCTTTTAAAGAAGCTTCTAACATGTAAAATGTTGAAACTTTATGTTTACGAGCGAAATGTCCAGTGGATATTTTTTTATCAAAACTCATTTATCACAAAATTTCCTCTTTACTATCTTTATCCTCTTCAAAATATGACTTTAACCTTTCTAACGGCCTTATCTGTTAACCACGGATCTAAAAATTAGGATAAATTACACATAGTACTTTGCAGACACCACCACTACCTTAACGAAAACCACCATCACATCACATTTCAATTCCTTTGTAAACCTAAACCTAAAATAGGATATAAACCTAGATGTTAAATTCATATAAGAATGTCAAACCCTACTAGAATAGCTCGTCATGATCTTCACAATGCATTGAAATTCATCAAATGGATAACTACAACGGTCACAAGATTATCTAGAGTATGGTTACTCAAAGACCAACAGTTAAATTTACAAATAGATAAAAGTAAGTGGTGGATAAATGGACAATATTAATGGATTCATTGAAATATAATATTAAAAATGAACTATGACTTTTATAAGTGATTTATAATTTTTTTCAAATGGAGGCTACGAGGGTCATACAATTGTCTCAACATCGCTACTCAAAGTATAAGCCTCCATTGGGAAGAATTTATAAGTGATTTAATTTACAAATAAATAGAAATGACTAGTGAATAAGTAGACAATATTTGTAAATTCTGTAGTTGGAAATGAATCTTATAAACTAGAGAGAAAAAGAATAAAAAAGCAATCAATAGAATTGTATGTTTTATTAAAAATCCAAGTCCCATATATATAGGAAAGAAATAGAGATACAATCATAATAGAATCTAAAGCTGCATGGGTATAACTGTCATCACAAATACTACTTTGTTTACAACACTCCCTTTTAATGAATATTTACAGAGTAATTATCTCATTAAAACATTATTTGGCAAAAAACTCGATGGGACAAAAATATGAACAAATGAAAAAGAAGTACAAATAATTTGAAGTAGTAAAATGTTGTCTCATTAAAATCTTATCAAGAAAATCTAGTGGAACAAAACTTGATTGAAGGAAAAAAGAGTACAGCTACTCCCCTGATTTCAATTTCTCATTGTCTTGTATGTTAATGTCTTCAATATTACAATTTCTGGTGAAATATGTCTCATGTTATTTTTATAGTTTTCAAATAACACCTTTGTCATAAGAGATATTTATCAATTTTTTATGAATGTAGTAACATGTTGATTTAAAAAATAGATCTTATTGATCTTTTTAGAAGTCTCATACATATCAGAGTATTATTTTACAGGTTATAGACATTCATTATACAAAGAATATGCCTCGTTAAAACCTTGTCATAAAGAACTTACGGAAAAATCCTAATAAAGAAAAAAGAGTACATTTATTCTTTTAAGTACGCTACAAAAGTCATCTCATTAAAAACCTTGCTAGGAAAATCAAATGTGACGAAATCTTAGTTAAGAAAAATAGAGTATAACACGTTTTCATTTCCCCTCATGAGAATATTGCTTGAATTATATGTGATATAACAAAAAACTGTCCAACCCGAGGATCTCATACCCAATGTTCATAAGAAGCTTACTTGACCTCCTTAGGTATGTGTCATCGGTCATGTATCCTCAAACTTTTTAGGGCAAACCAATAGACCTCGTCGTCCTAAGTTCTCGAGTACGAAAATTGTCCCTTGATTTAAGGTCTCCTCAGGTATATGCCTTGACCTTGCTTCCAACAAACCTAATCCATTAGGACTCTTCTATATGATAGTGCTTATCCGACTCCAATAAGGTTGATCATGATGGGACTCCACCATCAGAGTTCTATCTTTATCCAAACAACAATTGCCTAATATCTATAAAATTGCAATTCTAGACATTGTAAGACTTCCAAATATCCTATATAACTCCTCAAATCAAATAAAGGTGTTCAACTAGTCCAATCTTACAATGAGTGTAATACCTACCTTTATAAATAGCCTTGGATCATTATTCATGCACGCATGCTACACTCAGTAGACACTTATTGCTAGGATTCAGATCATGCATCAACAGTTAATTATACAGGTTTATATACAAAGTATAAACACAATGTGAGTATCACTTGTAATACAATTATTTTTAGCAGTTCAAGAACACGTTTCACAGAGTACACCAAGTACAATATATGATAATAGTATAGAAAAAGAAACGGTGAAGAAAAAACCCTAATGGATTTCCCTAAACCGAACCCTGATTCCCTCAATTCTAGGGCTCTCTCAGAGATCCCTAGACAAAGGAAAATCTGGGGGGGTTTCAGGAATCTCAAAAATTTTCCTTTAAAGAATGATTTAAAAAAAAACAGATTTCCAAAAAACAAGTACGGAATAGTTAAGGTTTTCGTTACCAACTGCAGGCTATATACAAGATAATCAATGAATACCACAGATCAACCCAAGGCTCCAATCGAAGAATCCTTACACTAGAAAGATAATAAAAATGTTAGATATGAAGATTTCTTAATAATAAAAAAAAAAAAAAAAAAAAAAAAAAAAAAAAAAAAAAAGAAAGAGAAAAAAAAAAAAACCAAAGGAAAAAAAATTCAGATTCTTGAAAGAAACAAAGATTTCACATGCTCTAATACCACTGTAGGTCCCAGATAAGTATATTTGTGACACGATTGAAGATTAAATGTAAATTATTAATATAAATTGCAGGAAATAAAAAGCACAAGGAAAATTTCGGCCTAAGACCCCGAGGTTTAGCTAAAGCCTACTCCCCATTGAGCATCAGTTAGGATTTTGCTCGAATCCACCAGATCAACTCAAAAATCAAGTAAAGTTATGAGTACAGAAAGAACTTCAAAACTCCTGCCTCTTGAAATACACAGATCACCCTCAAGATTACAAAATATTTCCACAAAGGAATAGATCTCTTCACCCTCTAACATACTATTATGATTTCACTCAGAAATTACACCAGATTCATCACAGAAGATCAATATTCACACAGAGAGAAGAGAAGCAGTCGAGAGATTAAGGTCAGGGTTCGAGAGAGTGTGTGACCCCAAAAGTCAGGCTCCATTATTTATAAGAAAGGGGGCCAATATGCTGATCCAACGATTCCTAGTTTGCCAGGTGTCAAACATCCAGCCACAATCATTGGGCTTAAGAATTGCAAAAGCCCATTATCTTCACAATCTCCACTTTACTGGAATTTCGAGGCCAATGCTAAGTAAATTCTTACAAAATAAACTAACTTCATTTGCTCTAAAAAAAAACCTGTAAAAAAAAAAGGCAAAGTTAGTAAATTTCAAGATTCAACAACCTTAAGGAATCTATGAATTTACTTAAAGGTATTACCTTTGTATTTGCATCAGCATGATTTATTTTAGTAGGAATTTTGACCAACTTTATTTCACCTTTTTCAACAATATCTCTAATGAAGTGAAACTTAACATCTATATGTTTGGTCCTATCATGAAAAATTGGATTCTTACTCAAGAAAATGGCACTTTGGTTATCAGAACACAACTCCACCTGATTTTCTACAAGTCATAATTCATTCAGCAATCCCATCAACCAGAGACCTTATTTTACTACCTTTGTAGTAGCTATGTATTCAGCCTCAGTTGAAGACAGTGCTACCAATTTCTGAAGTTGTGCTTTCCAGCTTATCCATGTATTATTGATTACATAAAAATATGCAGTGGTGGATTTCCTACTATCATAATTTCCAGCAAAATCTGAATCCACATAGCCTTTCAATTTAAGACCATTTTTATCAGATTTAAACATAAGACCTAAGTCCTGTGTGTCTTTCATATATCTAATTAAATTTTTCATGGCTTCCCAATGAAGCTCACCCGGATTACTCATTAATCTATTTAATACATTTACTGCATAAGCTATATCAGGTCCAGAACATACCATAACATAGATGGCAGAACCCACAGCATTTGCATATGGTACATTCAACATTCTTTTAAATTCATCTTCATTTTTAGGTGATTGGTCAATTCACAATTTCACATTCTTAGACAAAGGTAAACTAACAGGTTTTGCATCATGCAAAGAAAATTTTCTCACAACCTTTTCAATATAAGCTTTTTAGTTTAAAAACAACTTTCTATTAAACCTATCCCTTTTTATTTCCATTCCTAGTATCTTTCTAGCAGGTCCAAGGTCTTTCATTTGAAACTTAGACTTTAATTTTTGTTTCATAGAATTTAAAGTAGTAGAATTATGACCAGCTAGAAGCATATCATCCACATATAGGAACAAGTAAAATGATTCACATTCTCCATCCTTTTTGAAATAAAAACAGAGATCATATTCAGATTTTATGAAATTCAGGTATTGTATAAAAGAGTCAAATCTTTTATATCATTGTCTTGGAACCTGTTTTAGGCCATACAATGATTTATTTAATAGACACACTAAGTATTCTTTACCTTTAACCTCAAAGCCTTTTGGTTGTTTCATATATATTGTTTCATCTAAAGATCCATATAAGAAGGCTGTCTTAACATCAAGTTGTTCTAATTCTAAATCAAATTGTGCTACAAGGGCAAGTAATATTCTAATGGAGGTATACTTCACTACTAGTGAAAATATCTCGGTATAATCTATACTCTCTCTTTGTGTAAAACTTTTTGCTACAAGTCTTGCTTTGTATCTTCTATCATTTGATTTAAATTCACCTTCTTTAATTTTATACACCCACTTTCAGTCAATCAATTTGCAGTCTTTGGGTTTTTCTACTAAATGCCGAGTTTTATTTTTACTTAGAGAACTCATCTCATCCTGCATTGCTGCAAACCATTTCTCAGATTCTTTAGAGGTAGTTGCCTCTTCAAATGACTCAGGTTCCATATACAGAGGATCAAGTTCCAAGTGTGCAGATACAAAATCTGCATACTAGTATCTTAAAGGTGGTCTAATCTGTCTCCTCTCCCTATCTCTAGTTAACTGATAGTCCTGCAAGTCATTTCTCGTTCAGTTTTGTCACCAAGACATAGAAATACAGATTCATTAAAGACTACAGATCTGCTGATTATCACTTTGTAGCCTTTTATTTCTTTAATCAAGAGCCTATAGCCTTTTATTCCTTCCCCATATCCTAAGAAAACACATTTCATAGGTCTAGGATCAAGTTTGGACTCAGTTTGATAAGCATAGGCTGCACACCCAAAGGTTCTTAAGTGTGAATAATTAGAAGTAGATCCTGACCACATTTGTTCAGGGATTCTTTCACCTATTGAACTTGAAGGACATCTATTTATCAAATAACAGGCGATTTTAACTGCCTCTCCCCCAAAAGATTTTTGGCAGTCCTGAACTAATCAGCATGCATCTTGTCCTTTCTAAGATTGTTCTATTCATTCTCTCAGCAATTCCATTTTGCTGAGGAGTATAGGTCACAGTTCTGTGCCTAAGAATGTCATGATTGCTACAATACTGATCAAATTCAATATTACTGAATTCTAGCCCATTTTCAATTCTTAAGATCTTAATTCTCTTACTTGTTTGATTTTCTATTAAGGTTTTTTAGTCCTTAAAAGCCAAGAAAGTGTCTGACTTAGATTTTAATAAGAAGATCCAGGCCTTTTTGGAATAATCATCAATGGTCAGAAGATAATACCTATAGCCAGATGCTGTAGGTATAGGTGCGGGCTCCCATAGATCACTATGGATGTATTCACGTATATTCTATGACTTATGTATTCCAGTCTTAAAGGGTGTTCTATTATGTTTTCTTATAACACGGTGTTCACAAAAGATTAATCTTTGAACTATATCCCTTCCAAAAACACCTGCCCTTGAAAGAGATGTTAGGCCTCTTTCACTAAGATGGCCTAACATTTTGTGCCACAACTCTGATTTATTATTTTGTGTCACCAAGTTTTCAGTGTTGTTTTCAATAACAACATCAGAAGTTATGGTATAAATTTCATTGATCTTCAGAGAGCTGACTAGAAGTTTCTGATTTTTAATTATATTTGTAAAACCATTTCTAATTTCAATATGAAACTTTTCATCGTCTAAAACTTCAAAGGAGATAAAGTTCCTTCTAAGTGCTTGAACATATCTAGTATGATTCAGCGTTAGAAATTGACCATTTTTCAGTTTCAAAATAATGTTACCAATCCCTTTAATTTGGCAAGACTCATTATTCCCTAGATTTACAAATCCTTCACTAAGATAGGAGAAATCAGAAAACCAACTGATATTGGGACTCTTGTGAAAGGAAAAACCTGAATGAAGAACCAAATCTTGATCATGTTTTTCTAATAAAGAAACATATGCAACCCCGATATCAGCATTTGCTTCCTTATAAGGATCAGCAATAGCAGAAGTACCATTATCATTATTGGACCCTTTTCCTAAATCATTTGCTTTCTTAAAACAATCTTTAATTATGTGTCCAACTTTCCCACAATAGTAACATTTTTTATTCTTAGCCTTCCCTTTGTACACTTTCTTATCCTTTCCTTTGTAATTCTCCAATTTCTTTTTAAAGAAGTTTTTATCCTTATTTTGATAGCCTTGATTGAAGTTATTTAAGGCCTTTGATGGGAATTTAGGATTGGATGAGGATTTTCCAGCATGAAGAACTTCTTTTTGTTCAAATTTAAGTTCCAATTCTTTGTTCCTCAAAGAGTCATGGATTATTTCAACGGTAAGATCACTCCTACCATATTCTAAGGCATTTCTAATATCCTTATACTTATCTCCTAAGGCATTAAGTAGATCAGCTACTTTCTGATCATCAGAGATCTTTTCCCCATAGGTAGTTAGGTCTTGAATGTTCTTATTAAACCTATCCATATTCTCTTCTAGATCTAGATTAGGTTCAAACTTATGACTCAAAAATTGTTTCCACAAAAAACATTTATTGGGCATAGACTTAGTAATATATTGTTTTTCTAAGGCTTGCCAAAGTTCTGTAGCAGTTTCAGTCTTTCCTACCTTCATAATTATAGAATCTAACATGTAAAGGAACACAGTGCTCCAAGCTAATTCATCTTGTTCAGTCTTCCTATTCTCAGATAAGGTTTCAGGCCATAATTCATCAATGGCTCTCACACGTTTTAGTTGCATTAAGAGTGCTTTCATTTTCTGGCACCAGAAACTAAAGTCTCCTTTGCCATCCCAGTTCTGAACATCTATCTTAGTAGTCATGCTGTGCAGAAGTGTACCAATTTTTCAAGAAAGATACAGGCAAAAAATCAAAAATTAATGTACAATTGAGAATATTACACAGTAAATAATATCTACAACAAAAGTACAATATCGAAGTGTTCATACTCAGTAGACACTTATTGCCAGGATTTAGATCATGCATCAGCAGTCGAGTATACAAGTTTATAGACAAAGTATAAACATAATGTGAGTATCACTTGCAATACAATATTTTTAGCAGTTCAAGAACACGTTTCACAAAGTACACCAAGTACAATATATGATAATAGTATAGAAAAAGAAACGGTGAAGAAAAAACCCTAATGGATTTCCCTAAACCGAACCCTGATTTCCTCAGATTCTAGGGCTCTCTCAGGGATCCCTAGACAAAGGAAATCTGGGGGGTTTTCAGGAATCCCTAAAATTTTCCTTTAAAGAATGATTTAAAAAAAATAGATTTCCAAAAAACAAGTACAGAATAGTTAGGGTTTTCGTTACCAACTGCAGGCTATGTACAAGATACTCAATGAATACCACAGATCAACCCAAGGCTCCAATCGAAGGATCCTTACATTGTAAAGATAATAAAAACGTTAGATCTGAAGATTTCTTAAAGAAAAAGAAAAGAAAGCGAAGAGTCACAAAAATAGATCGAAGATAAAAAATTCAGATTCTTGAAAGAAACGAAGATTTCACATGCTCTAATACCACTGTAGGTCCCAGATAAGTATATTTGTGACACGATTGAAGATTAAATGTAAATTATTAATATAAATTGCAGGAAATAAAAAGCACAAGGAAAATTTCGGCCTAAGACCCCGAGGTTTAGCTAAAGCCTACTCCCCATTGAGCATCAGTTAGGATTTTGCTCGAATCCACCAGATCAACTCAAAAATCAAGTAAAGTTATGAGTACAGAAAGAACTTCAAAACTCCTGCCTCTTGAAATACACAGATCACCCTCAAGATTACAAAATATTTTCGCAAAGGAATGCATCTCATCACCCTCTAACATATTATCATAATTTCACTAAGAAATTACACTAAATTCGTCACAGAAGATGAATATCCACCCAGAGAGAAGAGAAGCAATCGAAAGATTAGGGTTAGGGTTCAAGAGATTAGTGACCCCAAAAGTCTGGCTCCATTATTTATAAGAGACGGAGCCAATATGGTGATCCAATGGTTCCCAGTTTGCCAGGTGTCAGACATCCAGCAACAATCACGTTATAAGTAAAGTCGAATTTTAGAAACACGATTTCTCATCAATCTCGAATCTTCAGATAACTGGATCAAATAAGTGGGCCTTGTATAGTTTGCTGGATCATTGGGCTCAAGAATTGTAGCAGCCCAATATCTTCACAGGGGGGAAGAAATTTTGAATTTAACGCCCAAAATGGATAATCCCAACATGAAGAACATGCATGAATCTGTAAAAATTTCCACAAAATCTGCTACTTTAGTACGACATTGTCAAGGATGCGATGCAGAATTCGAATCAATCCCAGGAATGAAAGCAAATTCGTGAGCTAGTACTTGAATCTCCATGAGTTCACACTTTGAATCTTCAAGAGAACGTTAAATCCTCATCTTGATGGTTTCAAAAGATCAAGAGCTAATATAACTCCATAAGAAAACGAGACCATCAAGGAAACTTAAAAGATTGAAGCACAAAGCTATTGGAAAGATTTGAAGACAAAAAAAAGGCTCAAAAGATCAAGAGCTAATCTAACTCCATAAGAAAACGAGACCATCAAGGAAATTTAAAAGATTGAAGCATAAAGCTATGGGAAAGATTTGAAGACGAAAAAAGGCTTCGAAATTAGACCTGGGACAAGGTACAATCCAAAACAAAGAGAATAAAACTTCTAACAACCTGCACAACAAACCAGGGCATTTCCTTGAACTGGTCAAAACTTAAAGATTGAAGCACAAAGGTATTGGCAAGATTTGAAAATGCTAAGCAGGCTTCGAATTTTAGACTTGGGACTGGGTACAATCCAAAACAAAGAGAATAAATCTTCCAACAACCTGTACAACAAACTGGAGCATTTCTATGGACCGGTCAAACCTCCAAGAAATGAAATAAACCTTCGAGCATCTAAGCAAACTGGATGCAAAGAGTGGAAAATCTGTTGGCCAAACTCCCAAATGCAGAACTTGAACCTAAACTTTGGTCAAACCAACCAAGGAGCTGGAATGCAACAGAACCAACTTGCTGGCATTTGGTGAACTAAGAGCTGCTTGAATCTGCCGTGGCCAAACCACCATGAAACTGAAATTTTTAGGCCAAAAAACCAAGAAACTGTACTATCATTTGCCAAGAATAGGCCGAACTTGAAGACTACAAGAAATGTGAAATCTTCACACCTTTCCTTTTTGATTTGGACAGATTTTGTAAATTCAAGAGAACCACCAAAATTATGGGCAAAACTTTGCAGAAAACTGCATAAACCATGCAATATAACCTCCTGCTCTTATCAAGTCTTCTAATGAGACGAAGAAAACTTGAAAATCTGAATAGAAAGATGAGCAAAGCACTGAATATTCTGGCCGAATGATGTATCAATGCTTTCCTTGAATCTGACCGAAGTAAGGGCTTCAAAACACCCAAGAAAACCTGCCGTATTCTGGTCGAAATTGAGGTTCCAAGAATTTGAAATCCTCAAACGAAATATTTTGAATCTGAACAGTTTTTTAATAAAATCTGCAATTCTAAATTCGAAAATACCAAAGAAGGTAAATTCAAACAAAAATGAATGAGCTCACAATGCATGAGACATCTCGAGTGAGTGTTTCTCTCACTAGAGTTTGAGAGCATCTCTCTCTAACCTTCTACATTGTGACTGAGAGCTCTTGGAATAACAATTTTTTGGAGACTGTGTGGTTGAAAAGTAGAAAAAAATTTGGAATTATGTGTAAAATATTTTATTGTGAGATCGTGTTATTGAAAATAAGTTATTTTTATTTTATTATTATTATTATTTTTTTTTTATCAAATGGACATGTCATTTTTAATATAAAATCTTTTAAAGACTTTTTCTATATAAGTTGAAAGGTGATCAAGAATATAATTGGCTAAATAATCAATGTGTAGGTCGAGGCGAAGTTATATTTTTCAAGATCTTTCATCCCGAATACTTTCTTTAAGACACTGACTTTGAAAGATCTTCACGAGTTCCAATAATGCTTAAATCACCAACCACAATAATTATAAATTCAAATATTGATTTATGTTAATAAAGGGATACATGGTCATTTTTATATCATTTTTTTCAACAAATATATACTAAAATGATAATACTACATAAACCCATATTGTAAAGTATCTTCGTACTTCGATCAAATTTATGTCTCGAAAAATTGACTATATGTTTCAGGTGTATAAATCTTTCAAGAATTTTATATAGATAATATCTTCATATATGTTATATAAGTTGGTCGTAAATATCTTTATTAGACAATATCAAGTTTCACAAATTTCCAAGCTAACAAGATATCAGCTTGTGATTACATCCACCACGGGAGAAATTGTCTATGTATAGAAGTATTTACGAAAGTCATTATGTTGAGAACGATCCATTATATCTTACGATTTTATATTTTTCATTTTCTTTTTGCTCATGTATGACTGGATTTACATCTTTATGTATTCATATTGTAGGTCCAAAATTTCAGATTTATCTAATATGTTCTATTTTTCGTGTATTACGTTCTTTTTATTTTGACCAATTATTTCTATGTTGACATTTTTTGACAAAATCTAATTCAGCTTCCTTGTTTTTGTTCACACATTGTGTTATAAGATGTTGATAATTGTTTATTTTCAATTTCGTTTCTTTCCCTGTAACAATATAACTTATCGAGATCTCTTCATCTTTGATATTTTAGGTACATAAACATCTTCTAGAATTTTACGAAGTTATATCTATATACCATCCAAAAGTATACGCCTTTGAGACCATCTTTACTACTTGCTCCATTTTTTTTAAGAATTATTGATTTGGAATCGAATATCATAACGTCAATCTAATTTGGAGCATTTGCAACTGGTATGAAATTCGGCCAATCTCTTTTATAGTAAAAAAAAAATACATTTAAATAAATTATCTTTCAACTTTCTGACTCAAATAGTCATGTATGGGGATCTAGTGCTATGATACATTTTTTTTTTTTCTTCCCAGCTCTTAATTCCTTATTAATGCTCTGAAACCTGTCTTATGAAGATGACAGCAAGCAAATCGTTCTGTCACAGATGATAATGAATGTAGACACTATATATATTCTAAGCATTTATTGAAGACCTATTTTTGTGCATTGTGGTGAATAATAAAAATAAAAAATAAAAAAATACCCTAAGAAGAAGCAACGCATGAGAATTTATTATTCTTAAAAGAAAATTGGTTCTTCAATTGATATTATCAATAATTATTCACGTAATTATTGACTTGGGATGACCTAAATTGGTCATCAATATTCAAATTAGTCTCTAAATTTTCAATAAAATCATTTATCTTATGAGGTTTGTTGGATTAATTTGTCAAGAAAAAAGGTTGACGGCCAATTTGCTACAATACCCATAAGTTAAGGACTTCCAAATTAATTTGCTACAAATAAAACGTTCCTCCAATTGATGCTATTTATGTAAAAAAAAAAAAAAAAAAAAAAAAATTATATGCTATAACAACATGCAAATTCAAATAGCTCTAGTTCAAATAGTCATTTTCCCTCTTGCTCCTATTTAAGTTCCGAAAGTAGAAAGTTCAAGAAGAAAAAATCCTGACTGTGTGAGTGAAATTTATTAATCTGATTTTTATCGTCAACAACACATATTCTATCGGAATATCGATTATGAATTGATATTTCTTTAAGAGTAATGATATAATATTCTTCAAAAATAATTTTTTTATACAGTAATAAAATACATATCATTATTCGATATAGTCAAAACAATATAATAAAACGAATAACATATATCGAATTTGTTGTTACGTATATAAAATTAAGAGAATACCCACAATTTCTTTTAAACTGGAAAGAATAATTTATTGCTAATCTAATTGACTAGAATTTCGTATTTATCTTCAAACATAAAACTGAATCACTTTTGCTAACAATGCTGGTGACATTTTATACCGAGAACGTTATAAAATTAAGAGAAAATAGAGAACATATATGAGGATTAGAATGAGGCGAAACTCCTACGTATTTTATTAAAAATTAAAGCCTTATATTATATAATTGCTATTCAAAAATATATTTAATTTTGTAGCAATATTTAATTTTATTTGTTTGTAACAAAAATAAATAAATAAAAGAGTAAAATGAGAGCCAGACGGGCCAATTGGGTTCTATGGCCTCTGCTGCAAGAGAAATTGGGCCGGCTCTGGGTGCATCACGGGTAGCCCTAACTGGCCCAACACTGCAATCCAATTCAATTTATCGTCACGTTTCCGTATCTGGATTACACCCTTCAACACTCCCTCTTCATTTTTCCTGTTCTTCTCTGAAATTGAATTATTTCATTATTTGTGGTTTGAGCCTCGTGATCGAGTCGAATTGAATCAAATCAAATCCATCGCTCTCGTATCTCTTTGGATTCGAAATTGCATTTTCAACTTTTTATATACTGAAATTCGTACCCAAATTCCACTATTTCCTCCCTCCTGCAAATCCCTGCACAAAAAATTGAGGCCATTCCGCAAACCCTCCTTTTTTTGTAACTTATTATCCCAGACTTCCCAGAGGTACAGTATTTTAGCACATGATTCAACTTTTTTTCATGGTACAATCTTTTCGATGACTTGTATGTGTTTGGGGTTTTAGGGTTTTTTTTTATTATTATTTTGGGTTTGGATTGAATTTTCTTCAAGATATTAGTTTAATTTTTCTGGGTTTTGTTTAGTTAGTTTTCTATTTTTTACTTTCAACGTGAATGTTGTATTCTGTGTCCGTATGTGTATTGCGTTGGGATTTAAAATTTTGGATTCCCATTTTGTAGACATTTTAAATAATTTGCAGTAACTTGAAGGGGTAATGCTGAGGAAACTTTAGATGGGGCTATTGTATTAAGTTATATATTTGGAATTATATTTCAGTCATTGCTCTTTAATGTATGCTACTCTTTCGTTCTTTCTTTTGAGACCATGGTAATGGTTTTTACTCAATTATTCTTGCCAATATTATGCACCAAGAGGAGTGGATATGATGCAAAGACTTGGGATTGATAGCTATTTGGAAAAATAAATATATCCCTTTTTTTTTTTCCCTCCTTCGAGCTATTTGTGGAACTCCTTTTGCTCGAAAGATTTCCTTCATTTTGATTTGCACCTAAACTTGGCACCATATTTGTGATATGAAAGTTAACCTCAGAAGTCTGCAGTGCTAATGAATACAATTGCATGTTTGGTATGCAATGCTGGATGGACTAGACAGAATAATAAACAATATGTTTGCTTATTTTTCCTCACTAATAATATTCAAAGCTAGCCTGAACAAACATGCTATAAGAGTTTAGATATATCAACACCAAGTAATTCAGACTGTAGCATGCTTCACGACTTTTGATTGTGATATGTACATTTTCTTTGTTTTTGGAATCGAATATCATAACTTCAATCTAATTTGGAGCATTTGCAACTGGTATGAAATTAGGCCAATCTCTTTTATAGTAAAAAAAAAATACATTTAAATAAATTATCTTTCAACTTTCTGACTCAAATAGTCATGTATCAGGATCTAGTGCTATGATACATTATTTTTTTTTCTTCCCAGCATCTTAATTCCTTATTAATGCTCTGAAACCTGTCTTATAAAGATGACAGTAAGCAAATCGTTCTGTCACAGATGATAATGAATGTAGACACCATATATATTCTAAGCATTTATTGAAGACCTATTTTTATGCATTGTGGTGAATAATAAAAATAAAAAATAAAAAAAATACCCTAAGAAGAAGCAACGCATGAGAATTTATTATACTTAAAAGAAAATTGGTCCTTCAATTGATATTATCAATAATTATTCACATAATTATTGACTTGGGATGATCTAAATTGGTCATCAATATTCAAATTAGTCTCTAAATTTTCAATAAAATCATTTATCTTATAAGGTTTGTTGGATTAATTTGTCAAGAAAAAAGGTTGACGGCCAATTTGCTACAATACCCATAAGTTGAGGACTTCTAAATTAATTTGCTACAAATAAAACTTTCCTCCAATTGATGCTATTTATGTTATAAAAAAAAATTAAAAAAAAAAAAAACTATATGCTTTAACAGCATAGCAGACTCGTTACCACGACAAAACCGGGATCTTGGGTATGGCTCATTCTTGATTTGGCGGTAACACCTTGCTGGTTCTATAAAAAAAAATGTCAAAAACATGACACATCGATAAAAAAACACACAAGAGACGTGAATGGATCTGTGTTTCGAGACTTCTTCCCACTGAGATGATTATGAAGTTGTCTCAAATTGGAAAATGAAAACAAAAGGATGGCAAATGTTAGTTATATAGGTTGGGCTGACCGAGGGAAGGAAGGTGGAGCGAGCTATTGTTATACATAAAGTTGTGGTTGATTTTAAAATAGAACTCGATATTCTTCAAGATTATTGATATAATAATATATAAAATCATACTCCTTCCGGATCAATAACACATGTTGAATTAAGGAATACTCTCTGTGAACTTTGCGTGCTGCTTACAAGGCATAAGAGATACAAAAGGGGATCAAAAGCACAAAAGGCTAGCACCAAGCACAGGCAAGCCATCCCCCATCTAGACTGAATAAAAACTGTTATTATGATACAAGTAGGCAAATGTTCAAGTGTGACTTTGAAGCCAATGAATCTTTGCACATAAACTAATGAATAAAATGTGATCCTATATTGGAATCAGTTATAAATTAACCGATAAGTTGTCATCTCATTTTTTTTCCTAAATGACTGAATTGCCCCCAAAGCTCTCAAGGAAGTCTATAAATACTCTCGTATAAGAGAAAGAAACTATACAAATTCAAATAGCTCTAGTACAAATAGTCATTTTCCCTCTTACTCCTATTTGAGTTTCAAAAGCAAAAAGTTTAAGAGGAAAAAATCCTGACTATGTGAGTGAAATTTATTAATCTGATTTTTATCGTCAACAACACATATTTTATCGGAATATCGATTATGAATTGATACTTCTTTAAGAGTAATGATATAATATTCTTCAAAAATATTTTTTTTATACAGTAATAAAATACATATCATTATTCGATATAGTCAAAACAATATAATAAAACGAATAACATTTATCGAATTTGTTGTTACGTAAATAAAATTAAGAGAATACCCACAATTTCTTTTAAACGGGAAAGAATAATTTATTTCTAATTTAATTGACTAGAATTTTGTATTTATCTTCGAACATAAAGCTTAATCACTTTTGCTAACAATGCTGGTGACATTTTATACCGAGAAAGTTATAAAATTAAGAGAAAATAGAGAGCATATAAGAGGATTAGAATGAGGCGAAACTCCTATGTATTTTATTAAAAATTAAAGCCTTATATTATATAATTGTTATTCAAAAATATATTTAATTTTGTAGCAATATTTAATTTTATTTGTTTGTAACAAAAATAAATAAATAAAAGAGTAAAATGAGAGCCAGACGGGCCAATTGGGTTCTATGGCCTCTGCAGCAAGAGGAATTGGGCCGGCTCTGCGTGCATCACGGGTAGCCCTAACTGGCCCAACACTGCAATCCAATTCAATTTATCGTCACGTTTCCGTATCTGGATTACACCCTTCAACACTCCCTCTTCATTTTTCCTGTTCTTCTCTGAAATTGAATTATTTCATTATTTGTGGTTTGAGCCTCGTGATCGAGTCGAATTGAATCAAATCAAATCCATCGCTCTCGTATCTCTTTGGATTCGAAATTGCATTTTCAACTTTTTATATACTGAAATTCGTACCCCAAATTCCACTATTTCCTCCCTCCTGCAAATCCCTGCACAAAAAATTGAGGCCATTCCGCAAACCCTCCTTTTTTTGTAACTTATTATCCCAGACTTCCCAGAGGTACAGTATTTTAGCACATGATTCAACTTTTTTTCATGGTACAATCTTTTCGATGAGTTGTATGTGTTTGGGGTTTTAGGGTTTTTTTTTATTATTATTTTGGGTTTGGATTGAATTTTCTTCAAGATATTAGTTTAATTTTTCTGGGTTTTGTTTAGTTAGTTTAAGTCTATTTTTTACCTTCAACGTGAATGTTGTATTCTGTGTCCGTATGTGTATTGCGTTGGGATTTAAAATTTTGGATTCCCATTTTGTAGACATTTTAAATAATTTGCAGTAACTTGAAGGGGTAATGCTGAGGAAACTTTAGATGGGGCTATTGTATTAAGTTATATATTTGGAATTATATTTAAGTCATTGCTCTTTAATGTATGCTACTCTTTCGTTCTTTCTTTTGAGACCATGGTAATGGTTTTTACTCAATTATTCTTGCCAATATTATGCACCAAGAGGAGTGGATATGATGCAAAGACTTGGGATTGATAGCTATTTGGAAAAATAAATATATCCCTTTTTTTTTTTCCCTCCTTCGAGCTATTTGTGGAACTCCTTTTGCTCGAAAGATTTCCTTCATTTTGATTTGCACCTAAACTTGGCACCATATTTGTGATATGAAAGTTAACCTCAGAAGTCTGCAGTGCTAATGAATACAATTGCATGTTTGGTATGCAATGCTGGATGGACTAGACAGAATAATAAACAATATGTTTGCTTATTTTTCCTCACTAATAATATTCATTTTTCATGGTACAATCTTTTCGATGAGTTGTATGTGTTTGGGGTTTTAGGGTTTTTTTTTATTATTATTTTGGGTTTGGATTGAATTTTCTTCAAGATATTAGTTTAATTTTTCTGGGTTTTGTTTAGTTAGTTTAAGTCTATTTTTTACCTTCAACGTGAATGTTGTATTCTGTGTCCGTATGTGTATTGCGTTGGGATTTAAAATTTTGGATTCCCATTTTGTAGACATTTTAAATAATTTGCAGTAACTTGAAGGGGTAATGCTGAGGAAACTTTAGATGGGGCTATTGTATTAAGTTATATATTTGGAATTATATTTAAGTCATTGCTCTTTAATGTATGCTACTCTTTCGTTCTTTCTTTTGAGACCATGGTAATGGTTTTTACTCAATTATTCTTGCCAGTATTATGCACCAAGAGGAGTGGATATGATGCAAAGACTTGGGATTGATAGCTATTTGGAAAAATAAATATATCCCTTTTTTTTTCCCTCCTTCGAGCTATTTGTGGAACTCCTTTTGCTCGAAAGATTTCCTTCATTTTGATTTGCACCTAAACTTGGCACCATATTTGTGATATGAAAGTTAACCTCGGAAGTCTGCAGTGCTAATGAATACAATTGCATGTTTGGTATGCAATGCTGGATGGACTAGACAGAATAATAAACAATATGTTTGCTTATTTTTCCTCACTAATAATATTCAAAGCTAGCCTGAACAAACATGCTATAAGAGTTTAGATATATCAACACCAAGTAATTCAGACTGTAGCATGCTTCACGACTTTTGATTGTGATATGTACATTTTCTTTGTGTTTGATGTGAATCAATCGTGTACTGTGTGTTTGTTTTGATGAACAGCGACTTAAACCATGGTTGAGAAGAAAGTTATCGCTATTTGTCAGTCAGGCGGTGAATTTGAGACAGATACAGATGGTGTACTTTCATACAAAGGTGGTGATGCTCATGCTATGGAAATTGATGGTCAAATGAAGTTTAAAGATTTCAAGTTGGAGGTAGCAGAGATGTTCAACTGCAATCTCAGTACTATGTGCATCAAATATTTTCTTCCAGCAAACAAGAAGACACTTATCTCCATCACCAATGACAAAGACCTCAAGCGCATGATTAAATTCTATGGTAACTCTGACACTGCAGAGATATATGTTGTGAATGAAGAAATTGTTGCTCCTGATGTCTCCAACATGCCTGGTAGTAGGTAGTTCTCTTGCTATTTAGTAGTAAAAAGATTGTTTTCTTCTGTGGATGATCCATTTATGGACATTTTAACTTGCAGGTCTAGTAGGACAACTTTGTCAGAGGCCCCTCCTGCTGATGCTTCCCCAGATATGTAGTGGGCACAACAAATCAAGCTGTAAAGAGTTTTTGCTGGAATGATAAACTATGTGAGTATACTTTATGAAGTTTTTGTCAGCATTGTTTACATTTATCAATTTAACATCCTTTAACATACCAGATGAATTCCATTCAGTAGCACACTGTATTGAACAGATTATAAAAGGAGAGAAAAAATCTGTGCATCTATACTTCCGTTACTGTTGTTTCATAATATTAACATGTGCATGATCTATGTAGATCTTCCATCATTGCTTTCTTGGAAACATCCTGCTCCTACACTAATATAGATATTTCGGCTAGTATTAGTCTGTCTGTTAGAATTACATTTGGCACATTGATTAGTCTGCCTATCATTTCAATATTTACATGCTTATATGCTTATCTAGATTACATTTTTCACAAGCCATTGGTATTTTCCCTGTTATCCAACAATATTACTGATGAGTTTTATGTTTATACAAATACCATTTGTCTGTAGTGGGTAGCCTACCATATTTTTATTTACATTGACAGTCAAGTGGTTCAGATTGAGGCTTTCTCCCTATCCTATGGAGCACAAGCACTCCTAGACACACTCTATGACATATGTCCGACAAGCCACATGACATGACCTACTCTTTAAATTTTGACGCTTGAGGGGATTTTAGGGACACTTGTTGGGCATCAGACATGCCATATGTCGACCTATATTAAAAAGTATAAAAATGAGAACATAATATATTCATATAAAATTTTAGAGAATCTAAATTAATGCGTCTCCCACTTGACCATGTTCTAACTTTTTTTTTTTAAAATTTATGTGTTGTTGTGTAATGTACGTGCTTTTTAGATCCTAGCATTTATAGAGTTTATGCACGTTATTCTGTTGTTGTGAACGGAGTATCTCAATGCACCATAGTTCCTTTGGCTTCCAGAATCTTCTCTTGATTTATTATTTATCCTTTACATTAGTCATTTCATCATAAGTTGAGGGGCTATTGTAATGCATATACTTGTCTGTGCAAAACTTATCGCTTTTAAAGGATGAGAAAAGAGAATGAGATCTTTATTTCTAACTAAGTAAATAAATAAATGGACCATACATCAGATTCCTTGTTCCCGTGTTATTAAAAAAACCTAATTAAAACTTGCCTTGGATTGAGGCGTGCAAAAAATTTCTCTGAGGTAGTTGAAAAAAACATAAAGGCTCTGACCATGGAGCAGATTTTTGAGGCGTATGGACCTACACACCTTCGTCAATTGTCAAATACATCATGTAGTGTGACGATTGTTTCCCTAATTTTTTGCCACCGAACACATCAGGGATATGCCTCTAAAGCGTTGTGATTATTTGTAGATAATGGGGAAAAGAAGATAAACTTACCTAGGGGGTGTTTGAGCCACATTATTTTGGTAATAATGCATTCTTGAATAGTGTATTGATGGGAAATGTGTGGTTAAAAAATAAGAAAAAGTTTTTGATTTGCGTGTAATATTATTTTATTGAAGAATGTGTGGTTGAAATGATGTCAAATCACTGTTTAAGAATGCATTTTTTTAAAATAATGTGGCTCAAACAGGCTCCTAGTTTATTATCGTCTTCCTCTTTTTGATAGCTAAATTGCAAGCCTGTGATATCCTGGTTGTCCGTGGGTATCGGCGGTGTTCGGCTCTTTTCATTTTATCAACTTGAACGGCAATAAGGGCGAAAGAAACCATAGTTGAAGAGTCAAACAAAGTTCCTTATTTCTATTCTAAAGTAACACATGCTTTTTCTCTCTTATTAAATATGTGATTTATTAGGGGAAACCTTAGTTGACTTGCCTTTATTAAGAAGCAAAGCAACATATTTATTAGAGAGGTTACTTTTCTATTTTCAGAAGACAGACACGCCTTATTAAATATCAATCAGTTGGGATGGAAAAACTAATTTAACCATTTTTTTTTGAAAGATTGTAACTTTCCTTTTTAACCAATAAAAGATTAAGCCCCTGTTTTGTGGGAATTGAAATCAGATTTTTAGTAGACTTTCATAAAAATTGATGAAATGTGTAGATGAAAAGCTGTGGTTTCATGAAAAGTGTAACTAAAATTAATTGTTGATTTTGACTTAGATTAAAATCTAGTCCTTCATGCACTAAAAAATTAAGAAATTATGTTTCTCAAAGATTGGCTTTGAGAATAGTCTACAATCCTCATTAACTAATAATAGTTTCTATATAAATTCTTGTTTTTTTTTTGTTTTCACTTTTTAAATTATTATATTTTGAAGATTGTTTATATGTATCATAAGCTAATTTTTCATTTTAATAAATTTTTGACCTTTGTTGGTTTATTTCGAGGCTTATGACCAAAATGCCTTGCCTTAGGAAGGAAAAACGCCTCATTACTCGATTATGCCTTTTTGAACACAGGTTTTGGTGTTTGCCCCCATTAGATTAGCTAGAGATATTGTTTTACGTTCACTTCAATCTAACAATGTATATGTAATGGCTTGCTGGGTTCTGATCAACTTTTATTATGTTTTTATTTAATGGTATGGTGCTGTTTAACAATTTAATCCGTTTTCTCTTTTGTCCCCAGGATTTGCTCAAATGTTGAATCGACATTATTCGACCGGCCATATTGTCTGATGTGTTTGATTGAAGTATCACCCTTGTTTATCATCCCTTTTATCACTTATCTGACTTTCAGGTACTTTGTAGTTAAAATGTTGATAATGGAAGAAGTCATTATATGGATGATCGAATGCTATTTGACAACAGCGTCTTTTCAGACATGTTCTTTAGTTCTTAGAGAGCCGATGGTATGTACATACTAACAAACCTCTGTTGCTACTTTCTTGCTTGTATGATGTAGAATTTACAAAACATGCGTGTGATTTTTTGTTGGTTGCTAATTCTGTTGTCAGCTGTTGGATAATTCCACTCTAGGACAGATGATCTTTTTAGGTATTATTAAAGAAGAAAACGAAGCTAAAATTTAGTCGAGTACTCTGTATCAAAAATGCCCTCCTCCATTATTATCGTGTATTTTGTCTTGTATCCTATGTCATTAGGTGTTCTCGATTTTCCAAATATGAGGTAGTGTAGACTTATTTGCTCGTTGCTATCTTCACTTGAGCTAAATATTGGTTTGCTTGGATTGGTAATTGAGAGTAGGCTGTTGGTCACTTTTGGTCAATTGACACTGCCCTTAAGGGGTAGGAAAGCGATATTGAGTCCAAATCTTAGGTGCAAAATTGCATTTCGAATTTTGACCAAATTGGCGGTCAAAAACCGACTCGAGTTATTTTACGCTGTTTTGTGGTTAATCACTGAGGTGCAAAACTGCATTTGATTTTGAAGATTTGTATGTATATGAAGATGGAGAAAGAGAAGATTATCAAGTTGAGTGTGCAAAATTTAGAGTGCTTTTTGAGATTTCGTCTTGTATCCTATATCATTAGGTGTTCTCGATTTTCCGAATGTGAGGTAGTGTAGACTTATTTGCTCGTTGCTCACTTGAGTTAAAATTTTAATTTACTTGGATTGGTAATTGAGAGTAGGCTGTTGCTCACTTTTGGTCAATTGAGACTAATGTTTCCCATTTTTGTGAAAATGAGAATAAAAAGTATAGTCATTATGAGCTCCACAGAAGAGATGGAATTTCAAATTTAGTAGTTTGATGTGATGGATAACGCTCATATTTTTCATTTTAATGAGGAAAGAATGAGAAATAAATGAGGGCTAAAAATTAGGTGCAAAATGACATTTTGAAATTTTGACCGAATGTATCTCACCTTTGCTCAGAAGGATACAAGTTGCGGGAAAAAATATTTTTTTATTTTTTTTTTATTATTATTATTTTTTTTGACGGGAGACCCAGATTCTTTAATTATTTTTTTTTTTTAAATAATTAATGAAAGATTTGTTTTCACTTTTTTGCACAGAACATTTATGTATGGTAAATAGTCATTGACGATTTTTGAAGGGATTGAATGTGAGTAGGGATGGGAAAGGGTCAGATTTACTCCAACCGGAAAAAGTCGGTTTGGTTGAACGAGAAACTCAAATTTGAGACTTTTTCTAAAAAGCTTTAAATTCAATTTTATGAAGAGCTGAAATCTATATTTAATGAAACTTTTATATTCAGATATTACAAATGAATGGTGAGCGTGATTGGATCACAAATCTTTTAATGCTACAACCCAAATCAATTCAATGCAGTTGTTGAAACTGAATTGAACCAGAATAAATTGGTTTGATTTGATTAGTTGGTTTGGACGTTGGGTAGAGTTAAAAAAAAAAGGGGTAATTGGTACAAAACGTTCCTATCTTTCATGTCTATTGTGAAAAAAGTTTCTACCTTTCATTTTTTGACATTTTTACCCCTATTTTCACCTTTCTTGACGCTGAATGTTCTTTTCACCAATTTTGGGCAATTTACCCTTCATTCAAATAAAACAAGAAGAAAAGAAATGAAACAACAAATAGCAAATTGTAATCACAGCCCTTGATTTTTAAAAAATTACAAATCAATCACAAATATATACGAAATTTTCAACATAAGTGCCAACGACCATGGAACCCAATTTCTGGCCACCAAGGCCACTAGATTTTAACACCATCACCATTTTCTCATCAACCCTAACATCCCTATGCAAATTTCAGCCCCAAATTCCAACAAAATCGAGCTAAATTTTGCCCAAAAATTGCCTCTCACGCACAGTATTATTGCAAATTCGACCAAATTCATGGATATCCATATTCTATACAACCCACAAGCTACTCAATCTCACCAAGACGCATCTGTACATATTCCAATTACAGCAAACAATCCAAAAAATCGAAATCTACAGCCAATTTTCGAGTCAGTGAACTCGCGGTCGAAAAAGCCATTTTTCGACGATGATGGTGGGGCCCATGATCGCCGACCACCACCACAAAACACTACTCATCATGGCGCATCTACTGAGCATATGGGCCTTTCCAAATTTGGCATTGAAATGACTGTTCGTCCAGAAACAATGACATGCATAAAAATCAGTCAGATCCCCTTTCAATTGTCATCCCTCCACGACTCTAATCTACAAATTGTATCAATCAGCATGCAATTGAAGGTCAAACGATGCTGGATATGGATTTAATTGCTTCAATTCATCAGCCAAATGCAACAATTTTGGATTTGACCTCACGGAATATGCGACTGCCCTAAGAGGATAATTCTCCATCAATTCGTGAGTCTAATGTGTCCCAACATATGAATCAACCTGGGGAAACTCAAATTCAAGCCCAAAAAATATTGGGTAATCGTTTAATTTTAGAATTTATAGCACTCGTTTGCCAAATTTTGGAGTCAAATGGTGTTCTTCACACACTTGAAGAAGGAATAGAAACTGGATGTCGTTTGTAATTTTTTAAAAATTGGGGACTATGGTTGCAATTAGTTATATGTTATTTCCTTTCTTTTGTTTTTATTTTATTTAAATTGAGGGTAAAATTATCCAAAATTGGTGAAAATGATGTTCAACGTTAGGAAAGGTGGAAATAGAGGCAAAAATGTTAAAAAATAAAAGATATGTACGTTTTTCATAATAGACATAAAAGGTAAAAACGTTTTGTTCTAATTACCCTTAAAAAAAATTGCATACTTAGTTTGGATTAAAATTTTTGCTTGCCTATATATATATATAATAACTGTAAGTGTGAAAAAGAAAGAGAATGTCAATTAATAGAAGAAGATAATTTAAAAGAAATAGATTTTGAAATCCTAGATAATTTAGAAAACATAGACTTTGGAACTATAGAATTAATTGATAATCAAAAAATTTATGATATGTTGATAACAGAACAAGAAATAGAAAATTTAATCTCTAGATTAAAAAAGATGGAAATAATAGGAGAAAATGTTTTAAAATATTGGGAAAAAGACAAAATATTGTGTGAATTAAAAATTAAGAATCCAGAATATATAATTAAAACTAAGAGCATAGAAGCAACAAATCTAGATATAGAAGATTTTAAAATACATATAAAAGAACTTTTGGAACTATGAGTAATTAGAAAATCAAATAGTCCTCATAGATCAGCAGCTTTTATAGTTAGAAAACATTCAGAAATTGTTAGAGGAAAAAGTAGAATGGTTATTAATTATAAAAGATTTAATGATAATACTATAGATGATGCTTATAACATACCAGACAAGACAGTTTTAATAAATAAAATTCAAGACCGTAAAATTTTTAGTAAATTTGATTTAAAGTCAGGATTCTGGCAAGTAAAAATGCATCCAGAAAGTATTAAGTGGACAGCTTTTACCTGCCCAAAAGGACATTTTGAGTGGCTTGTAATGCCATTTGGAATTAAGAACGCACCAAGTATTTTCCAAAGAAAAATGGAAAGGTAAGTTTGTAATTGTATACATAGATGATATTTTAGTATTTAGTAAAAATAAACAAGAACATAGGGGACACTTACAAATAGTATTTTCAGAATTCATTAAACATGGTTTAATAATTAGTAAAAAGAAAATGATTTTATTTAAAGAATTTATAGATTTCTTAGGAGTTAATATAGGAGAAGGTAAAATTAAGCTACAACCTCATATTGCTAAGAAAGCTTTAGAATTTTCAGATAAATTAGAAGATTTAAAACAAATCCAAAAATTTTTAGGATTAGTAAATTATGCTAGACCATTTATAAAAGATTTAGGAAAAATAGCAGGACCTTTATATACAAAGACATCTCCTACAGGACAAAGATTTTTTAATCAAGAAGACATAAAATTAGTCCAACATATAAAAGAAAAAATAAAAACCTTACCAGAATTAGCTATGCCCTTAGATTCAGAATACTTAATTATAAAAACAGATGGAAGTATGATAGGATAGGGAGCTATATTAATATGCAAACCCAATAAATACACTGATAAAAGTACAGAAAGAATTTGTAGATACAATAGTGAAAATTATAATGAAAAAGGAAACTTAAGTAGCATAGATGCAGAATTATTAGCTATAAATTATGCATTAGATAGTTTTGAACTATTTATTATATCTAAGAAAGAAATAACTATAAGAACAGACTATGTAGCCATAGTTTCTTTTGTTAATAAAATGAAAATAGATTCAAAAAGAAGTAGCAAAAGAAGATGGTTAAATTTTATAGATAGGATTACAAATACAGGAATTAATATAAAATTTGAGCATATTAAAGGTAGTGATAATAAGGCAGCAGATATATTAAGCAGAATAATAATAGATAGAAATTATTAAATTTGTTTAACATAATTTTTTTATACAGATGACAAGGCCAAGGCCTATAAGACCAGGAATTCCACCTGGGAATTCATTTGCATCAAGATTATTACCACAGACTCCATTTAATCAGAACAGACCAATGTTACAAGACAGACTAAGGTTTGGAAACCAAGAACTCATAGTCTTTTCTAATAGTAATATTTCTTTTAAAATTTTATCTCACATTTCCTTATCTAAAGAAGAAAAATGTATCTTAAACAATTTGTGAATTTCTTATAATAAGAACCCAAAAGACCAAAAATATTTTCTTGCATGCATGAATGTATTGTCAGAACATTTTAGTCAGAACAAATAAAGGTTTAAGTTTTATGTTGTTATTAAAGGAAGAACTCCAAGAATTTTTCATTCTTGGATAGAAGTTTTAGATTGTATTAAAAAATTTTCAGATCCTCTTTACAAAGGTTTTACAAATTTTCAAGAAGCATTAGACGTTGCAAGACAACAGATAGGAATAAATTTTTATTTATCTCCTTCTCTGAAAAATTACTCAGATCCTCCATTAGACTTTTTTCCAAGCAAAGATCAGAACATTTTCTGCCAACATTGTGAATGTATGCAAAGAAATTATAAAGTTATAAATGAAGCCAATCAGAACCTTTCATTAGAAAGAACCCAACTCCAAAAGAAAGTGGCTCAATTAGAAAAAGAGATTTTGGATTTAAAAGTCCATTATCCAACAGGTGCTATGGAGCCCAAGAAGTCCATAGCTAGTCCAGCCCAAACGGTAGCTGGTAAAGACTTATCAAATCCGTTAAAGATTGTGGACTTACCAAAAGCCCAACAGACTCAGGGGGGACTGTTGATTCTCCTACTAAATCAAACAATCAGACTCAGCAGACTGATAAATCTGCTACAGAAAAGGGTAAAGAAATTTGGGATCTTTTAGGACAGCCCAGTGAAAAATTTGATTACCTAGTCAAATATAGTCCACCAGATCATTTTTCTTCAGAACATTTTTCAAACAATCCAGAACTTTCACAAACCCAAGAAATTCAGTCCAGTAAGGGAAAAGAAAAAATGATAGTCCAAGAGAGTCAAGAATGCTTATTTTTTCAAGAATCACAAGATCCTAACCCAGATACCGCCTCTTTAGAAAAGATCTTTGAAAAAATTGAAGAACTCCAAAAACAATCTAAAAAAGACGAAGGGACTTCTTCTAGAAAAAAGAAAAAGATTAAAAAGAAGAAAAATGATGAAGGATTAAAAGAACAAATAAGAGAAGCAGTTAACCAAACACTTGAGACAATATTAAAAAAGAGCCATGAAGAAGAAAAAGAAATTGCAGAATGTCCAGAACAGAAAGAAAAAGATGAAGCTGGTAACTCCAGACTTTCAGATGAAAATGAAGATCCACAAGAAGAAGGATACAATAATTCAGACAATGGAATGTCATTTTCATCAGTGGCACGCCATAATCTCAGCACATGACCATATCTTCAATAATTCAGAAAAGACAAACTTTGCCAGAAGAAAAGAAGAAAAAAGAGAAGACCCAAAAATCAAGAATGAAGACTTTTGGGGAAAAGATGTCAGGAATCCTTTGAAAAAAGAAAAGATTCTCCGACAAATTTTCTCAAAAGTAGGAAAGATTTTTAGACTTTTAGAAAAAGTTGGTAAAACTTTTGAAAAGAAAGATTTTCCAACTGTAGACTTTTTGAAATTTTTGTAAAAGTAGGAACTTTTCTTTCCACTTGTTAGATCTTGAATTGGCCAGAAGTTTCTCGGTGAAACGTGTGCCTTTCTCAAGGGTAGTATAGACTTTTTGCTCCCAAAAATTTTTCTATTTAAGGAACAAGTTTCATTCGGTTTAGGCAGAAGTTTACAACCTGTGTACTCTCTGCTATCCAAAAACCTTTTGAAACCTCTCCTCCAGAAAAATTCTCAATCCAAAAAATCATTGTATAGCTGAACCATCATTGTGAATATTTAAGGTATTCTTGTATTCTTTTAAACTTATTTTTAGAACTTTAGGGACTTCCCGAAAGGGAAATCCTTAGTTGTAAATTTTTTTAAAGATGAATTTATAAATCCCTGATTTATGTTTTAATATTTTGTTCATATTTTTATATTTATATTTTAAGTAAATATTTGTCATGTTCATCATTTCATCCTATGCATATAATAAAAGAATAACTTAATTTCTAGAAGCCATACTGTGTTTAGGTTAATCCTGAGTGACCCAGATGAATGAAAACTTTTGGCCGGAGTGAGCCTTTTGATGTTTTCTAGAGATGTTAGGGAAAGGGAAAAACTAATCTAAGAATTTTATAAGGGAGTGCCACGGGTAACCTTATAAAAAGGAATCAGGTTCAAGTTCATATATCATAGGTGGTGGAAAAAAAAAAAAGGATTTATATATGATTCTTAAGAAAGATTTATAGAAAACTAAGGAAAGTACTGAGTAGGATTAAAGTTATTAAAAGTTAAAAGTTTGAAAACAACAGCTTATTAAAACAGCCTTTTAAAACAGCATACCCCCCCCCCTTTGGTATCAGAGCAAAAAAGGAAGTAGTGATCGGGATAAGAAAAAAGCATATGATATTAGAACTTACAGATATAAAAGACAATAGATTAACTTACCAAGTAAAATATAGTATAGATATTTGTGGTTACTTTGAGGAAGATAATATAGTTGGAACCTAGAGTAAAGATTTAATTGAAATCATAGAAATATTTAAAGTTATTAAATATTTACCCTTTGAACTAAGAGAAAATATAGTAAAAAGAGTTTTAGTAGAAGAATATAGACATATTTTTATAACAGAGCATATTTACTACGATTTAGAACTCTAGATATCAATAGAAAGCTTGAACACTTAGACTTAGAAATCCTAAGAAATACCAGTAAAAAAATACAAACAGTTGGTAATAACATAATTAAGTGTAATTTAGATAATAAACATAAATTACATAGTCTATTTTCAAAAGATCCAAGCCAAAACTGTATAATAGATTTAATCATAAATTTATCAAGAAATTTAGAATTAGAAAATAAAAAGCAAAATAGTTATATAGAAATAATAAGAGAAAATATTAAAACTAGAGACCAAGAGATTAAAAATATAAAAGAATCTTTAGATTATATTAAAAATCAAAATTCAAGTATTTTAGAAAAATTAGTTAAATTAGATTTAATAGAAATAAAAAGAATTTTAGATTCTAATAAAACTAAAGAAATAGAAATAGGATCTCCATCAAACGTAGAAAGAGATTTAAAATCTTTAACAACTACATTAGAAAAATTAAATTTTAGAGACACAGGAAAAGAAAAGGTAACCAGGAAATTACCTAAAGAATATAAATTTTCAAGATGAATACAAACCCTTTCTTAGGAAGATCTAGAACAATAAATGAAGAACAATCTACATCTAAAAACAGTACTTCAAGTATAAGTAGAAATATAATAGAAAGAGTTTTAAATAGACCAGTACAATATAACCAAAATATAGAAGAAATCATAGATCCTCAACAAGATTACCAAAGATTTCAAACTAATGGACTAAGAATTCTTAACCCAGAAATATTATATAATAGAGGAATTTTTGAAACAAGAACACAATTTTTCAGACATAGTAGAGAAGTATCTGTTCAGTGTATAGGAAACCAAGTAAGAAAATTAAATTTAATATCAGAAGATTCTAAGAAAGAATTAAAAAAGAAAAATTTTAAATTCATGCACTTAGGATTAATAGTTATAGGAATAAAAGGATTAATAAGAAATAATAATAATGGTATAATTTATTGTAATCCAGATTTTTTATTAACTATTAAGGACTTTTCAGATAAAATTAAAATAGGAATTCAAACAAAAGAATATGAAGAGGTAGAAAGTGGAGACAATTTACTAATCAGTATAGGATTTTTAGGAAGATGTTCAAATAATTCCCAGACAATATAAAATCTGCATAGATAAAGTAGTAAATTTAATGAGTAGTAAATGAATTAACATGGTTAAACCTAAAAAATATTCATCAGAACAATTAGCAGGATTAGAATGGGATATGGATAAATTTTTAGAAAACCAAGAAACAATTATAGCACCACAGGAAGCATTAACTTATAAAAATATTCATAGAAGGACTAGTTTAAGATTTTTAGATTATAATCAAATACAAAGACAGAATGATTTTGAAGAGGAAACTAATCCTGAAGAAGAACAAAATGAACCATTTCAAAATCAAGTTAATTTAGAATTAATAGATGAAGAACATGATAGAATAATTTATCCAAAAGAATTAGGAATGGATTTAGATAATAAAGAATTATTAGAATTAGAAGACCAAATGTATCTTAGTAAGATAATCACAGAATCTGAATATTTATATTATGACCAAGAACAAAATATAAGAATAGGAACTACTAAAGAAGATTATAATTCAGATAACTCAAAGTTTAGTTACATCAAAGAACTCATGGAAGATTCTAATACATACAGAACCTTTAGTGATACTCCTTTTGATAGAACAGTTAAACATTAAGTAATGATATATAGTGGAGGATTTCCCCCAAGAGGAGCCTATCCTTTATATAATAATACAGAAGGAAAATATATAGCAAGAGAAAGTGAAAGACCCTTAGAAAAGAAAATAGAATTTCAATCAGATCATAAAGCACAGATTTTAAATATTACAGCACATGATCCACAGACATGGAATAATGTTATAGATGTATGGAAGAATACTATAATAGGACACTATATTAGAAATTTTCAAGAAATAAAAGCTTTAAATATATATAGGTACTTAGAGACATTTTTAGGAGAAAGTGTAAAAACTATGTGGGAAGCATTTAAATTAGAAAAAAAACAAGAATTTGAACAATTAGTTAGTATGGGAAGTAATCTTTATAATTTTGTTAATAAAATACAGATATTAATAACAGAAGCAGATCCTAATTCATGACATATGAGTATACAAAGAAAAGCTATGAGAGACTTAGAACAACTTAATCTTTATAAATGGACTAAAGGAAGATATGTTAAGAATTTCTTAAATGAGTATCATTATTTAACCTCAATATCAGGAAATACATTTAATCAAGAAATTGGCAATAAGTTATTTCATAAATTACCAGGACCTTTAGAATTAGAAATTACAGATAAATGAAATAACCTACCAGCAGTAAAAGAAGAACCAGAAAAACAATGGAATATAGGACAAAGAATACAACATGTAATAAGGTGTTTAGAATATAAATGTGTAGAATTACAAATTCAAAAACAACTTAAAAAGACAGATTATAAATTTTGTAAAGATATTTTTACCCCACAAACTTATGGAGCCTGTAGTTCAAGAAAAAATAAATATAGTAATAAAGAAAGAAAGAATAAAAGACCTTTTAAGAAAAGATATTTTCTTAGAAAATCTAATAAGAGGAAACCATATTTAGATGAAAAAAGACATGTTAGGAAATTTAAACCGGAAATAACTTATAAAAATAGATTTAGTTGTTATGTTTGTAATAGTAATGAACATTTATCTAAGACTTGTCCAAAAAGAATAAATAATTATGATAAGAAAAGCACATTAATAAAATGTACTAATAAAGATTTAATACAATTAGATGAATATATTTCAGACAAAAAATCTATTTATAGTCTTATATCAATAGAAGATAAAAATTTAGAAAAAAATAAAAAATCTAACAATGAAATAATAGATGAATTATCTAATATAAAATTATAAGAAGAATCAGAAGAAGAAGAAGAATTAAATCTAATGAATAATGTAATTATAAAATGTATACATAATTGACAAAAATACAAAGGAGTAGACAATATAGCCTGTTATTTATGTAATTGGTACCCAGTAAGAAAACTTAGAGCTAAATGCGTAGGATGTTATAAAGAAGCATGTATAAAATGCTTAGAAGAAAAGAATCTTATTGAAAAAGAAGATATTAATTCAGAAATTCTAAAAGAAAAAATTGAAATTTCAGAAATAAAAATTCTTAGAAAAAGAATAGAAAGTTTAGAAGAAATGCAGAAATTTATAATAAATAAGATAGAAATATTAGAATATAATAATAAAAGAAAAATAATAGAAACAGAAGAATATAGTCAAAGTATAGAATACAAAGAAAAAGAATATGTTCAGGTAATATGTAATCCAGAAAAACTTAAAAGTATTAAGGTAAAATGTTATATAAGAATAGGACAATATGAAATAAAATGTTTAGGATTAATAGATTCAGGATGCAGTAATTGTATAATTAATAAGAAATTAATTCCAGAAAAATACATAACATACTCAGACAAACCAATAGAAGCACAACAAATGGATGGAGAACTTTATACTTACAAAGAATTATTACAATCAAATAGTAAGATTAGTTTTGAGACAAATTGCGGTAGAAGTATAGAATATACCTTACCAAAAGAATCAGTGTGGGTTAGATCTTTAAATATTAAAGATACAGATTTTATAATAGGATTAAGTTTTTTATTAAAAGATAATGGAAATATTACAATTACTAAAGACTTTTTATATTTACAAAAACATACACTATTTACACCAACACAGACTACCTATTTCCCATCACAGTGCATAGAGAAGCGTGGTGGAAGTAGTAGTAATAACTGTAAGTGTGAAAAAGAAAAAAAATGTCAATTAATAGAAGAAGATAATTTAAAAGAAATAGATTTTGAAATCCTAGATAATTTAGAAAACATAGACTTTGGAACTNGGGGGGGGGGGATTGTATTTTTTAATGTTTTTTGAAAAATGTATAATTAAAAAATAAGAAAATTTTTGATTTATATGAAATTATTTTATTTAAGAATATGTAGTTGAAAATAAATTTTGAATAAATAAATTTTTTTATAAAAGGGGCTCAAACGTGGGCTATATAATTTCGTAATGATAATTTAATATTTTAATTTTATTGTAAATTAAAATAAATTATGAGATATATAGCAAACTATTGATGCTTAGTCAAATCAACATGAGACTAAATTAAGAAGTAAATTATTGTAAAGTATTTTTATAATTATGCGATGCTTAGTCAAATCAACATGAGACTAAATTAAGAAGTAAATTATTGTAAAGTATTTTTATAATTATGCTATCAAACAATTAACTTAACTTTGATCGCATTATTCAAATATACAACACCACATTGTCTTTTTCAAAAACAAATTACTACATAAAGCTCCACTCGCTACTATCTTACCAAACGATAGACCTATTTAACAAGTGTATAAAGATTTTTAGTGAAATTTTTTATTAAGGAAATGCTATTTTGACAAAAATCAAAGAATGCCCAGTTTTCATATTTCGACTTAGTTTTCAAAGGTCATCGGAATTATTTTTTTTTTCCCCCTTCTTTTTTTCCATTATAACTAAATTTTCATTAACTATGTTTTTGTGGATTAAAATTTAAAATAACTCCCTCTTGTCTCAATTCTTCTCAAGAAAATGTCTTACGTGGGACCAAACAATCAAGACCTGCAAACTCAGCATTAAGTACCTAAGAACCACAGTTTGTGCTTTAATTTTAATTCGACAAATTGGAGCCACTAAACCTGGACCAGAGTAACACATGCAAGATGATGGACCCAACTTCATGAATATACACCAGCCACAAATTGGAAAAATAAATAAATAAAACGCCAAGAGTCAATATCATTCTTATACTAATGCCTGCTTCATTCTAATATTCAAGGCATAAAATAGGACTTTGCTGACCATCTAGTATGCACATTTTTACAAATACGAGCAAAACCTGCTTAAACCTCAATGCTCACTCAGCTTGACCTCTATCGTCTAATCATATTGTAGAATACTAATAATATATATAGATAACATAGTAGTTTTATCGCTTTGAGAATATTACCAAGATCACCATTGACATTGAAGCTATGATTTTGAAACTGGATGTCTCCCAGAAGTTCTTCCTTTCGGAAATCGTGGGTTGTTTTGCCACCAGTTGATCTCTGAGTTCTTTCAAAGCTTTATCCCGTCGTTCTCCCATCTGTGGAACAAATACGAATAATAATTAAAATAGTTATTTATTATTATGATCATCAAGCAAGAACAATGTGATAAGTAACAACACAAATGTATCGGATTAGAACCATAATTACTATGCAGAAATGTTTTTAACAATCAATATATTTCAATGCGCTTAGTGATTGTGCAGACAATTTATCAACCATTGTCAACAAGAGCCCAAATTTTGGTTTGTTTCAAATGAGTGTTGATTGGGGGTTAAGGGGTAGATTAGACAGTATCGAAGAAGAAAAAGAAGTTAAAATCTTATTTGTACTCTCTAATTTCGCGTACCAATCATGCACAAAAGAATTCAAATTAAAGAGTCGGTTCTCTGACTATTTGAATCTGGCCTTATATTATTGCCAAACCAGCAAAGCAATAGCACAAGAAACATAGGTGAACCAACAAGAAGATAATAATGGAATGAACAGTAGACACTATTGTGTCTTGCTGTAATGTAAATTCTGAAAACAAACATAACATGCAAGTAACCTAATAAGGTTGCACCAAGAAACCTATACAGTGCTATTAACATAAGAGAGAGAATTACCCTTTGGAGCTTGCGAGTTTGAGCACGAGCTTCTTGTAGACAAAACTCTAATTTCAGTACTCTCTTTTTCAACTCCTGGTCTGCTCTACGATGCTTCTCTAACTGTGAAACAATGCACAAACCTTTACATAAAAAAATGTGTAAATACACACACACACACACATATACATATGTATATATATTGCAGGTAATCAAAGAACAAACTTTAGAGTTGCTACTATAAAGGACTGATTTGAGATGATCAAACCTGAGATTCCAGCTCTTTAGTTTTAAGCTTCCAATGAGCAGACATAATCCTTATTTCATCTCTCAGCTTAGCGATTTCTTCATCCTTTACAGTCAAAAGTTTATTCATCTTTTCAATATTCTTAGGGGAAATTTCATCTAATATTTTCCTAAGCTCACAATCTTTATTCGCTCCAGCCTTGGCTAATGCTTCCATAATCTCGTGCTCTATTCTCATGACTTCATCTTTCAGTTGCATTTGGGAAAGATCCCTAGCTTGAAGATTCTTCTGAAGAATATCGATTTTTTCTCCCAGTTTATTAATATGAACCTCGTGCTCCTTTAAAGAGAAATTTTTCTCTTCCAGATCTTTCAAAAGCACCAGACACTGTGATTCTGCCGATTGAGCAGACCGTGCACTTGCATCTGCAGTAGCTTTAGTAGCTGAAAGCTGTGATCTCAGATCATTCAGATCCTTTTCATACTGCAGTTCATCATAAACAAAAACAACCACGATAAAGTTTACAACTAAGTGGGAAGAGACTATATGCAAAACCAGATGGAATATAGGTGAATGTAAGAGATCCACAGAACGTAAAACCAAATCAATTGCCTATGAAATGGCGCAGCCTTTTCCCATAGTAATAGCCAAAATACAATAAAAATAAGTCGAAAGAGAAAAATGTAACCAAAAATGTTTATACACGTCATTTGAAAAGTCCAATTCCACTTTGTATTCAAGTATTATATAAACATAATGGAAGTGATCAAATCGACATAGACCTTAAGTAGCTTCAATCTTAACCACGAACTTCTGTGTCTGCAGCTTGGAATTGTTAATGCCAAGGCAGTTCATTCTACCCAAATATCTTACCAACTTTGAAGCATAAAGCAATCTCAAATGATACATCATCTGCTTCAAGGTTTATACCAGGTAGAAAATCAGGAAACCGCTCTAGCATCATTATTCTCAAAACATAATCAAGGTTCCATAAAGCAGTTTAATAGAAATTTTAGTATCATGCCTATCATGGAGTTACTGTAGAATAGTGATGTTAATAATGTGGATTATACTGTAAATCATTCAGCAGTATCACATATGATCTACACATTCAAAAATATGTATATTTGATGAGAACATATTGTCCCTAGCAAATTCATTGCTGTAAAACAGAAATCCAAGTTGTTAACAAAAAGGCTCATATTTTTGCTTACATGTCACTGATATCCACATTGCTGACTCCAATCCCAAATTTCCATTTTTCCATTTTCCATTTTTCCATTTTGAATGGTATTCTAGAAAATTTGAAATCCTGTGTGAATATTATATACTATTTTTGAAGTTCAAAAAATGAAATGAATAACTGGATATACAATAAAAAATGGATCTCCATAAAAACATTTCCCATTTTCCAAAATCAGCTAGATGGTGTTGAAATTTTCGGAAGGTGAAAACCAGATACCACTGTGGAAATTTAAGAGATAATGTTTCAGTCATGGACTCATTTGACATCTTAATATGAAAGTCTACGAAGAACCAACTTGAACGAGACATTTAACCTTGAACTCAACCAATAGTAGAGCTAACAATAGTAAATCAGATTGCCTACTAACAACACATAATCAGGCACCTGAGATCTAAACAAACTGAAAGTTGTCTTGGCCACCATAGAACTAATGACATGCAGTAATTCGTGCTGCGCTACGATATATTATTAGTTGTTTTTTCTCATATTTTTCGAATTGAAGTCTTGGATTTAACAAGGACTGGAAATAAAATGATGTAAAATATCTGCTTAATTGGAAACAATATTACAAAACTATAGCTTTTAAGCTTCGATTTAGACATTGTCATTACTAATACCTCTACTTTGATTAGACTAACACATCATAAATATCAATGTGCTAATTTCCTAGAATTTTATAATAGATTTTTGGGATGTTGCATCTTTCTTCATTCATTAACTTTCTATTAATAGATCTGATAAGAAAAATCCTTATCATGTCCTTAATCTCATGTGCACATCTTTTTCATAAAATAATAGCAGTTTAGAAAAACTTACAATGAAGTTCTATTAAGTTTATGTACGGGAAATTGAAAGAAGATTTTCTTTGGGAGAAATAAAGCTGCTAAAATTGTAAATTGATATAAATGAGTGGTGGACGAATGGATAGTTGTTGTAGGTCCTAAAAATGTGTGTTTAAATTTAACTTTTGATTTTGACCCTTAATTATGATTTAAAACAACGCATAAATTAATAATTAAAATTTTTATTAGCATCCCGAAGTTACTATTATGAACTAACAATTCAACTAGTTGGATATGGCAGTGGAAGAAGTAATCCATAAAACCAAGCCTAGTGCCAACCTCGGTAGAAGTCCCATAGAGCGTCCTTTGTTAAATTTTGTGGTGGGGTTTGATATGAGCTGCATGACCCATGAGCTGAATAACGGACCAAGTACAAGTTCCCAAAAAAATGTAAAGGATTTAGTGAGCATTTTGGGGGTTGTGAGTGTTATCCAAGAATAGAACTATAGGAAATGAAAGAAGAAAGAGGAGAGCTTCTTTCATACCCTTGCATAGGTTTAGCAAGTTCCGACTACACATTAACTTTCACCATAGTGCATGTTTGGTACAGATTTTAAGTCAATTAAAATCAAAATTTTGACCGTTATTTCACTATTCCAGCCGTCATTTTTTAATTATTCTCTCACAGACAGGACTCACTTTATCTATAACGATCAAAAAATCAATTATCAAAATCCCTACCAAACAATCACATAATCAACTTGGTAATTCAATTGAGAAAATAAATACTTATAGACTGCTAAATTTCCTAATACTGACAAGACAAGTGATAAAATATTAAAAAGCTAAATAAACAAGCAACTGCATATTGACTAAGATTAACTTCGATTTCTCATAATTCCTAATAAAGTTAGGACTATATTAAACAACTAATATAAGACTATATGGACTATGGAAGTAGGTATTAGCTTGTCCAGACGTCATTAAAAAGGTGAAACTAATTTTTTATACAAAACAATCATTAATCAGAAATAATAAATTTCAAAAGCATTACTAACATGGAACGGTGCATGAAGTTGAGTCTAAACTTGATCAATTTCCTCCAAATCCTTTCTGTATAGAAAGCACCAATATGCCTACTTGTGTAGCAAATGTCTTTAGGTCACATCAGAAGTTAAATATCATGATCCTAGAAGTTCAAATATAGTATTTACAATACAACTATTTTTGGACCTTAATGTGAATCCTATGGCAGGAAAACAAATAATGGAAATAGGAATTTCATTCCATTTCTAGTTTTGTGAGCAAGTTAAATTGGGAAAGTAAACATAGAACAATAAAAGCATGCTCGGGTGGGTTAAGCAAATTAAAAAGAAAATGTAAAGTTATTGAACAAAATTCATTTTTGGATAAGTTTTGCTAATAAGCACAGTTATGTGTAGTAATCTAGTTACCTTTAAGCTAACTCGATAGGAAGAATTACTGATGCACCTTTATGTTGGGGTTTCTAGTTATTTCAAAGGGTAAAATAGTGGTCCTTTCCTTGGTCAAAGAGTAAGCAGGAAAGTATAAGTGGGTGTTCTTTTAAAAATCAGCATATTTTTTGGAATTTGCTTTAAAAAATGAGTTTCTTTTTAAGCCCAAACTTGTTCAGTAAATAAAGGTTCTTATAAGCCGGGTAGACTGCTTATAAGCCCACCAAACAACATTATATTTTCTCAAATTCTAAAGCTACGAAAGATAATTGACTCGTTCATTTAACAACAATTTTATATGAAGTCTTCTATTTAATTGCATGAGGGAAAAATTCTTCTACTGCCTTTAAGCACGGAAGACTCCTAGAATTGTGCATAGTAGTCATTTTTCCCTAAATTTTGATAATGGTTCTCCAACACCAATAATAATAATGTGAGGAAAATGTCTAAAAAGACAAGTATATACATTTGAATAGCACAACTAGAAAAAGACAAGAATGGAGAAACAAATATTGCTTAACAGTGTTAACATTTGACGGCATTAACACCCAGCGAGAAATTATTCCATTACTAAATGTCCAAAGATTCCCCTTTTGCTAGCTAAATATTAAGCGCTAACTACAAGGAGCCAAATTCTTTGAATCATTCAATTTGCACAACTATTTTAAAGTGAGTCAATAATAAATTACAACATTTTGATGACTATTCCCCCCACCAAAAGAATATGAAAATCCGAAAATGACCCCTTGAAAATAGAGTAACTGAGGTCTTTGATTGTGGTGGATCTGTACAATAAATATTAAACCCCTAAAAACGAAATAAAGTTTAGATCCAAACTTCATCAGGTCATATAATTGCATTACCCCAAACAAGCAAAAACAACGAAACTTAAATCTTTATGGAACAGTAAACCGTAATGTTAAAAATCACAGAACTAAAGATGTGACGAAATGATGTCGTGGCAGACAGGATATAAGATAGTACCATCTCAGCAGCAGATGTTGACTCCTGAAGCTGGACATTTCTCTCCTCTAAGCTTTTCTGCAATCTAGTAATTTCATTTTCCATGATTTTAGCTTTGGTTTCAGCTTCCTGTCATAAACAATAAACAAAAACATAAAAAACAAAGCAATTATCGTAAAGAGACAAAATTTCCGAAAACAATAAGTGGCCCACACTCATCACTACCTTTAAAAGGCAAAACTAAAGGTAGACAAAAGAGTCGAAAAAGTTGGATGACAATATCCCATCCATACCAATTATTTTAAAAACAAATTTTTAAATCATTTGAAATCAATTGTCTGAATTTTGCAACCACACTTTGTATACCAACTTTGTACAAGTAGCTTTACTCAAAATCATTTGATCTCATCTCACTTCCCAAAACACATTAATTATAATTCATGACTTCACAACCATTTGAAAATTCAATAAAAAGCACACACGAAGAGGCAAATTTGAATTTTGTCTTACCTGTCTAGTTAGGGTTTCGCGAGCAAAACACTGTTCTTGGGAAGCGAGGCGGTTGCGAACCTCCTTGAGCTCAGACGCCAAAGAGACCACGTTCCGCCTGAAGCTCAGCTTCTTCTCATTCAGATCCTTCAGCAACGGATCCACTTCCCTACGTACTACCGTGACCGTCGAGGATGCCGATGATGACGTCGGATTCTCCTCCACTGACATCATCGCTTCGATACAAATTCCAGAAAAGCAGAAGTTCGAATCTCTTTGACGCTACGCTGATGCACTGAATCAGGACCAGAAGAGGAATTTAATTTAATTTAATTTGGTTACTCTCCCTTTGGAATGGATGAAAACTAGACCCATACGTATCACGCGCTGCATGTTACCCCTTGCGTAGAGCACTTAATACAGTGACGAATGATTAAACTGAAAATAATTAATTAAGTTATTTATCTATTTCACTAATAACTTAGTTGACGATTTTTAACTCGAATTCAAAATTTCAATTTGAACTTCGTGTGCAGATAACGACGAAAAATATCCTTCGTGTTCATACGGAATAATTTATTATACCACTTTCAACCTCAACAGAGTTGACAGCTATGAAACTCCACAGTTCAAACTGACTCAACGCACAGATTTATCGCTTTAATTACAGCAGAAGAACCACTTCATATATGCACACATCTATGAACACGCAGATGCATATACATATACATAGACGTATACTAGAAAGAGAAAGAGTGACAGGATTTCCAGAACCAAAACACGAAATACATCAAGCTTTCGTGAGAAACTCGATCGAAAACGGTTTTAAAATGGGAAAACGAGCGTAATTATAGAGAGAAACCATATGAACACAAGGGAATTGTAGAGAGAGAGTGACAAAGCAGGAATAAATTCAAATTCAACTCTTCTGAATACTATAATATGCAGTGCAGTATTTTATATATAATTTAATTTTAATTTATAGTAACCTAGGGATTTGTGCATGATTTACATTTGTTAAAACATCCGACGGTGGAAAATGGTGATAGAAAGAGTGGAGGGCTGAGATTCGTAGGATTTAGTGCAAGTGAACAGTGTTAGAATAACGCTATTTTATGAAGGCGAAATCTGAGGTTCGGATTTGAGTTTGAGGGGTCCGGGGAACCGAGCCTCGGGTTTGGCGATTATGACAAGATCCGAACCTAGTCCGGATAATTTCGAAATAAAAAATCAAATTACGGTTGAATTGACATCCACGTGGCTTTCAAGGAAAATGGGCTGCAAGAGGATTTGAATTGGGTTCATTTTGTTGAAGCCCATGGGCTCAGCGCAAAATCTTTCGTCTATAAAACGCACAGTCCTTTCTAGGGCTGAGCAAATCTCTCGAACCGAACCGATCGAACTGAACTCGAACCCGAACGAACCGAACCCGACGATTCTTGTCAAATTAAATACCCGAACGGATATCTGAATTGAGAACCGACGTGTACGGTTCGATTCTCGATTTTAGATCAAGAACCGAAGAACCGAATAAAAACCAAATCTTTCTAATTTATTTTTTTTTATATTGAGTAAATCAAATTATTTTAATTTTAATTTTTTCTAAACAAAGTAATGATTTCTAAATCCAAATTTTTGGCCCAATAATTTGTTTCATTTCTAATTTTTTAATTTTTGGCCCAATTACCCATTTTATTGTTTCATTTCTTAGCCAAACAAGATCAAATCCACTAAATAACTTTAAACACCTACAATAAAGTGCATAACGTTGTCTCGACTCTTGCACTCACTCTCGCAGCCTCGCTAATATTCCAAAACATATACAATCGTCGGTCGACACTCTGACCTCCGATCGAAGCTGTGACTTCCACCGACCGAAACTTTGATCGTAGCGATCATTTGAACAAGGTAATTTACTAGTCTTTGATATTCCAAAACCATTGAATGTATCATTAGTCGTATTTATATAACGTTGTTATAAATGTTAAAAAATTTAATTATAATACAGAACCGAACGGAAACGAACCGAATGGAATCGAACCGAACCGAATGGAACCGAACCCGAACGGTTCCATAATTATATTTGGACCTGACGGTTCCATTTACTAGATACCCGAAAATTTTAATTCGGTTCGATTTTAAAGAGAACCGAACCAATCCGCGCCCACCCCTACTCCCTTCTTATCAGTTTTGAGATCCAATGAACGAGAGTTGTTTGTTGTATTAAGTAGTGTGTTAAGAGTTAACAATTTTTTTTATAAAAATGATAAAAACACTTTTGAATCATTCATCTAGTTCACCAACACGCCCAACACCTCTTAAAAATATTAATTTACCGAAGTTCATTAAGCTTACAGATGATAGCACCCCCCGATTCTTCTCCCTCAACAGGCAATGACAAAGGGAAGTAGGGGCCAGTGATGTCCATGACCACCACTAAATTTGAGAAATTATTTTTTATATGACTATTTGAGAAAAAAAAAAAAAGAGAAGAAATAAAAGAGTGAAAACTCAAGTATATTTTATTGATAATTGAGACCCGTATTTATAGGGTTCAAAATGAGAGTTACAATTGTAACGGAATTGACTCTCCAAACTATATTAGACTTATTCATGCATTATGATAAAACTATATAATCATCAATATATATTTTATAGTTTTCAATACTTCCCATTTGATGATTATTTGCACATTAACTATCGCATTGCAATATCATTTGGCAAAAACTCAATGGGACAAAAATGTCAATAAATGCAAAAAGAGTGTAAATAATTTGGAGAAAAAATGTTGCTTCATTAAAACCTTTGTTAAGGAAATTCAGTGGGACAAAACTTTATCAAAGGAAAAAGTATACAGCTAAACTCCTTGATTTCAATTCTTATATCAATTTATCCTTAAATATTGCACTTTCTGGTAAAGTAAGTCTCATGTTATCTTTTATAGTTATCAAATAACATCATCTTCATAAAAGATTGTATTAACCTTTGATAACTGTGATAACATGATGATTCAAAAAATAATTATTATTAATCTCCTTGGAAGTCTCACACATATAGGAGTGTTACTTTGAAGAAAATATCTTGTATATTATAAACATTCATCACATAAAAAATATGTCTCGTTAAAATCTTATTAGGAAAAACCTTGTGAAAAAATCCTGATGTAGGAAAAAGAGTATATTCTTTTCAATACATTATAAAAGTTGTCCATTAAAAACCTTGATAAAATAAAATTAGTACAATGCGTATTTATTCATCTTCGTGATAATATCACTTGAACTATATGCTCCATGCATATTAAATCTTTTTAAGGTAACGTTAATAATAATGCCATGTGAGTGGGCTATAATCAAATTTATTATATGCATATCAAATTCTATACATTGTTAGATCGATAAAATAGAGGCTTGTGATTACATCTACCATATGATAATTTATCCATTTACGTAAGTCTTCACAAAATTCATTATGTCAAGAGTCTTTCATTATATATTATGACTCAATTTTTCTCATTTCATTTTCGCATAAGTTTATATCTTTAGATTTTTGGACTGTTGGTCCAGAAACTTTAAGTTTATTTAGTGAATTCAATTTATGAAGAATGATGTCATTTATCATTATGATGATGAAATATCGGTGATTTGATAGTCTATATGAAATAATGGAATTGGATGGTTCAATTTTTGTGAGAAAATGGGAGAGGAGAGAGAAGGAGATTTGAGGGATGCTAGGTTGCCCATCACCAATACTCTATCACCATGATGATAAACATCATTACTTATTTATGAATGTGTCACGTTTATATGGCCAATCATTTCTTCAATTCATCAAAAGTATGTCTCCTTAATAGGATTGTCTTTTCAATTGCTCCATTTTCTTTTAAAGATTAGAATCGAATAACATCACACTTCATGTATGTCAAAAATTTATCAAATATAATATTAACTAATAGTTCTACAAGACTTTAATTTGATTTGGAGCATTTAAAGCCAGTGTATGAGATATTGTTGATCTTTTTGGTTAATAAATGTATCTAAATAAATTATTTTTCAAACTATTGGTTCGAATTATTTTTGCTAGAATTTAGATAATGATGCATGTGTACATTACGAGTAACATTCTTCAGAATAATGGAATCGGAGTATTATGCTATTCAGGAGCAATAAATGAAATAATAAATTATATACAAATTTACTCTTCATGAGTAAAAACATAATTTATATTAGATTTTATTAAATTACTCTTGGGGAGCAAGTAAAATTTAACTAGAACATTAATAATAGTGAGCTACTTCAAAAGTAAAAATATGTTAGATAGATATATGAGTACTAAATTTGTAAGTATACTCATTAAAAAACAACAACGAGGTAATTAAATGAATGATAAACAAGAAGCAAAAAAAAAAAAAAAAAAAAAATTGGACATGCATAATTATGATTGCTGATTATTTTATATGATGATCTTTCATGCACAATTCAGTGATTGAATTAAAAATTTGGACACAAAGAAAACTGGGTAGAAACCAATTTGCTATGCAACAGTTAATATTAATTGGGCAGAATCAATTCATGAAAGTCAATTATGCATGTAAGCTACAATAAATAAATTAAAAAAAAAAACGTGTATGATTTGAGATTGTCTATAGACTACAAATTAATTTGCCATACTTTGTAGAGAATCGTGCTAATAATGTACTATAAACTAGAGAGAAAAAGAGAAGAAATAAAATAGTG
>NC_036239.1:16825353-16828823 GCF_002742605.1 Olea europaea var. sylvestris
AAATTTTAATTTATTATTTTCTTTTTTCTTATTTTAGTCAAGTTTGAATTAGTGAGCTAGTATTTAGATATGGTCACTTCAAGTTATTATCTTGTGGGCCGTGCTACTGAGCCAGGCTCAGTGTCAGGCTAAAAAACAGGGGGCTACCTCAGCCCTCGATTTCACATCTTTTTTTTTTTTTCAGATCCAAAGGTCGAAGTGTTGCCACCTCGGCACCTAGATTTAGCCCTATTTTTGGGCCTGTTCAAGCAGGTTAATTCTTATCTTGTTTCTTACGAGACATTGTGGGAGTCATAGAACAACTTTCTAAGAGCATCTCCAACAACTTCTTCATTTTGAAGAACATTATGTACAATTAAATAGAGTGTCATTAAATTTAAAGAGTAATTTTTTTTATATACTCCAATAAGTTCTTAATTTTTAGCTCTCTATTTTACTTTTTTAAAGAAAAAAATTATATTTATTGGTTTTGCTCTTTTTCAATTAATATATTTTTGTAAATGGACAGTAAATACAATTTTTTTTTGAATAATTCAAGAAATGGAGCATCGAAGTCGACAATTTATTAAATTCAATCATTTCATAACGTACAAATAGTGAGTGATTTCTCTCTTTTAAAAGTTAAAATAAAAAATCTATCAGGACATATATAATTTCAAAAATTCATTTTTTAAAATAGAGAACATCTTATACTAAAAGATCTCTTGGAAATGATCTGCATTTCTAAATGTATTTAAACACATCAGTCATCTACGAAAATGTTAACCTAAGCATTTTTTTTGCAAATATATTTGTTTGTCTTGCATGTTTTAGTTCCTTGAAAACTTATTTAGGAAGGTCTAGACTTCTTCAAATGAACATATATTCTATTTTAATTTTCTTGTTAGAAATATGAACATACCAAACTTTTACACAAAATAAAAAAGTTTATTTGCAAGAAAAAAATAAAGGGAGTAGAAAATTTTAGTTGGGTAAAAAGAAAAGAAAGATTTATGAAATACCTTATTTGTAGCACGGATGGCAAAAAAAAATATAAAAAATTGCTTGACTTGAAAACCACGCCCTAAATGGGGGGATTACCCACCTAATAGGTAAACTGGGCAAGGACAGGGTGGGGGTCATTGCATTGAAGCGGGTAGGGGAAACATAGTTTCCGTCCCGTTGAAAGTTAATTTTAAATTAACTTTTTTCATCATACAAAAATAAAAGATTTACCATTATTTTTAAAGAGAATATGATTTGTTCTTAATGAATCAGAAAAAAATATTTACTAACTAAAAATAATAAAAAATAAAATAAAAATAAACATGGTGATAAATAAATGGGGCAGGAAGTCTACCCGCTCCGCCTCGATCCCTTTCGAACTTGTCCCGTCTTGTTTTAATTGGGTGTAGGGATGAGGCAATGTTGCAAAAATATTCGACGGAATGAGGGTGAGAATGACCGAATCATTCATATCCTTCCCGTTACCCTCGTTAATTCATAGCTTTGAACATGGACATTCAGCCAAAAGCCATGACAATTCAGTGCAAAGGTTGTAACTTTCCAAAATAAAATAAGATTCATAAAATTTATCAGATTCAAAGGCCAGTATTATTACCAAGGGTCCATTTGATTGCAAAGATGGAATTCGGGTGGAAAGAAAACGAATTACAGGAAATTGAATTGCTTAGAAATTGTTTTACTGGGGAATTGTCAATTTTTGTGTTTGACTGATAATTTTCTACTTGAAAAATGTTGAAATAAAAATATTTTTTGGTATTTGTTTGACTTTGTTTTACATGAAAATTGTCAATTAAACGAATAAAATTTATTAGTATTGAAGATAAAATTTGTTTCCATTGCAAAAGAGAGAGAGAGAGAGAGAGCCAAGAAAATCATCTACATTTTGATGTTCATTTGACTTTGTTTTAAATGAAAATTGTCAATTAAAGAAAAATATTTTTTTACAATTGGGGATAAAATATGTTTCCATTGCCAGAAAAAAGAGGCAGCAGTAGCCTAGAAAATCAATTCTCACCATATTTGTTGGAATTGATTTTCAAGGAAAACCAAGAAAATGTCTAGGTGGTAAGAAAATCAAGGCAAACTACAAAAAAATAGAAGTTGAAATTTGAATTTCATTTTTCATGAAAAATAATGGCTTATCAAACATGCCCTTAGTTATTTCTCTTTCTCTAATAAATTTATTAAAGAAAAAGAGATAACATTCGATCAAAAATCTCTTCATTTAGGAAATTTTGTAACTTTTTGCTCCCACTCTTTATTAAAAGTAACAAATAGAGAGTATCATTAAATTTAAAGGGTAACTTTTTTATATGCTCCAACAAGTTCTTAATTTTTAGCTCTCTATTTTACTCTTTTCTTTTAAATTATATTTATTGGTTTTTTTTCTCTTTTTCAATTAATATATTTTTAAGTGTCAATGAAGAATAAATACAAAAATATTTTGAATAATTCAAGAAATGGAGCATCGAAGTCTAGAATTTATTAAATTCAATCATTTTATAATGTACTAATAGTAAGTGATTTCTCGCTTTAAAAGTTAAAATAAAAAATCTATCAGAACATATACAATTTCAAGAATTATTATTATTATTTTTTAAATAGAGAACATCAAACACTAAAGGGTCTCCTGGAGATGATCAACGTTTCTAAATGTATTTAAACACATCAATCATCTACGAAAATGTCAGCCTAGGGATTTTCTTGCAAATATAATTGTTTGTCTTGTATGTTTTAGTTCCTTGAAAACTTATTTAGGAGGGTCTACACTTCTTCAAACGAATATATATTCTATTTTAATTTTCTTGATAGAAATGTGAACATACCAAAATTTTAAACAAAATAATAAGGTTTATTTGCAAGAAAAAAAATAAAGGGAGTAGAAAATTTTAGTCGCGTACAAAAAAAATAAAAAAATAAAAAATTATGAAATACCTTATTTGTAGTACGGATGGCAAAAAAAATCGCTCAACCTGATAACTGTGCCTGAATGGGACGGAATTACCTGCCTAATAGGGTAAACGAGGTGAGGACGGGGTGGGGGTTATTGCTTTGAAGCGGGTACGGGAAACATAGTTTCCGTCCTGTTTAAAGTTAATTTAAATTTAAGTTTTTTTATCATACAAAAATAAAAGAATTATCATTATTTTTCAAGAGAATATGAGTTGGTCTTAATAAATTGAAAACAAAAATTACTAACTAAAAATGTTAAAAAATAAAATAAATAAAAAACAAAATAAAAATAAACATGGCAATAAGTGGGGGCAAAGGGGTCTACCTCGCTCCGTCTCGATCCCTTCCAAACTATCCCGTCCCTTGTTAATCGGGTACAGGGATGGAGTAATTGTTGAGAATCTACTTATACATGCACAGCGGAATTTAAAAATAATTTTCGATTCCCACCAAGAATCGCCTTTGTGTTTAGATAGAAATTGTGATAAGATTGTACCTTTTTCAGATCTGCA
>NC_036239.1:16829298-16837963 GCF_002742605.1 Olea europaea var. sylvestris
TAGATCTGCCATTTAATTGCATTAATTATATATAAAAGTATTTATGTCCAAAGTTGATTGGACCTAGGACATAATACTTACAGTAATATGACAAAAATATTAGACGGGACGAGGGTGTGAACGACCAATCCATTCATACCCTTCCCATTACCCTCCTTAATTTATAGCTTTGAACATGGACATTCAACCAAAAGCCATAACATTTCAATACAAGGTTGTAACTTTCCAAAATAAAATAAGATTCATAACATTTATAAGATTCAAAGGCTAGTATTATTACTAATTTATTTCTCTTTCCTTCAATTTATTAGAGAAAAAGAAATAACTTTCGATCAAAAGTCTTTTAATTTAGGAAAATTTGTAACTTTTTGTTCACAATTTTTAATGAAAGTAACGAATCTGCTTCTAACGTTTTTTTAAACATTTTAAATTGTGTAACGAAACTCATCGTTCCTTCCTTTTGATCTAATGGATTTGTCCAAACACGGAAGGATGTTGGAGTACAAGATAGGGCAACAATATTCTTGGAAAATTGGCCGAGAAATTAACATGGTGAAGGATCTGAAATTGAATGGATGGCTTAGGCAAAGCCTTCAGTTGGGGTTTAGTTGGATGCAAGTTTATTTTATTCCTTTCTTTTTAGTTTCTTATTAATTTTAACTAGGGGAGGGTGTTTTCCTCTTTCATTATTTTAGGATTTAAATTGCTACAATTTTTTTTAAACTTTGTTTCATGAATATTCGTATTCTTTTGTTAATTTTAATAAAGAACTGTAGTTCTTAAATCCTCATCTTTCATTTCCTCCATCAAAACTTGTATAATGGTGATTTTGCCTTCCTTCTTAAGTAAACAAAATGGAAGAAAAGGAATAAAGAAATAGTTATAGCCAAGCTTCGAATCGTTTTAAAAAGTATAAACAAATCTCGTTTAAAATAATTAAATACATATTTAAGAAAAAGAAAAAGAAAGTTTCATCTTTCCAACCAATCCCCACCTATCCCCTCTCCACCCACACTCCCACTTTTGGCCAAGCACCACCGCCGTCACATTCAGCACCACCACTACCACCGCCAAAGCTTCTTATTCTTCAATTTCTCCTTCATCATCTTCTTCCATCCACTCATCCTACCTATCCCAATCCCACTACAACTACAACTTCAAATTGCTATCATTGCCATGCATACCTCTCTCAATTTATCGATTGTCTTTTAGTACTCATTTTCTGATCTCCACTATTCAACCCCACCCGCAAAACTCATCAAAATTCAATTACAAACAAATATATATTGTACAAAATTTTTTCGCCTATTCTGATCCAATTAATTCTTCAAAACCATGATTCATGATATAATTCATGAAGTTTTTGAAAAGCAGGTGCAACTCAATCATTAGGGCGGAAGCAAAAATAAGCAACGAAGTGATTAAATAAAAATTATAATTCAGCATCAAAATCAAGTATAAGTGACAAATTTAATGTCCAAATTGAGATCAATGGAATTCCTAGATGTGTATATATAACAAGAGTAATACTATTCAGCACCACTATATCAAAAATAATCTAGATGGCAATTGTATGACATTAAATAATATATTTATATAAATACTGTTAAATGATTCATTTAATTGAACTTATTAAGTGTGGTCACTTAAACGGATGCTAAATAACATTATTTATATAAAAAAAAGTGAATTTGATGCCCATAACATTGAGGCCATCTTTTACCAAAACCCATGGTTAGCACTTTTCAAGTTTGTGATGCAATGGCTCACACATAGAAAACACTATTTTGGAAAAATATTGGGCACTATATTTTTTACCAGTTCAATCCATGTAACATGCCAAAAATATAAATTTTCTTTTTGGGGAAAGGGAGTTGGTAAGTTAAAGGTAAAATAAAAGAAATTAAGCTACTTGTACAAATATTATTTTATACCCTTGATGACAAATACCGAGTTCAAATCAAGAATTAAAATGCATGCAGTATTAGTATCTGTCAAACAACTAGTAAAGAAAATCGTTAAGTAGCAAAGTCCAAATAAAAGTATACAATTTGTGATGGTGGTGGGGGTGTGGAGGGTAGGAATGGGTGATTGGCCAAGGGTGGTCGTCGTGTGGAAAGGGGGAATGGGTGCAGGGTGATTGGCCAAGGATGGGAGTGGAGGTGGGGTTGGTTGGAAAGATAAACCTTTTCCTTTTTTTTAATATATTTTTACTTTTTAAGTGAGATTATTACGAATAATTTGGAACTGTGGCACAATTATTACTATTTTTAATTAAAGAGGATAACAAATTCATCATTTTATAAGATTTTAATCGAGGAAATGGATGGTAAGGATGTTTCAAGCAAGGTTTAATAATTTCGAGGGCTCAAATAATAAATTGAAACGATATGAATTATTCACATAAAATAGGTAAATAATATGTACGTTTTGCATCAATTACCCCATTCATTAGAAATATTCCACAATGAAATATAAATTCAAAATCAAAATGCATTTCATGCATCACTATATAATTTTAAATGCATTTATCGCTTTCATATTCAATGAGTATCTTGACAATTTACGTGACACTAAGTGCCTGCTTGTTAAAAATGTTTGTTTGTTACAAATCGGGTAAAATCTCATTTTTATCGACACACAATTTTCATCCACGTAGCAATATAACATAACCTTTAAATCATGTGAGATTATAACCTAATTTATGTGCAAATCAAGTATCGAATGTCTAATTTAAACACCTAAAATACAATATTAAACATCAATAACATAAAATACAATAAATTATTTATTCTAGGTATTTTTTCCAACCTAAACATTATTCAACCTTAAAATTAGTTAAAGTTATTTGTCGCGTTCACGTGTCCATTGCCATTTGACGTTTCCCAAGTCAGATCAAGTCAAGAACGAAACTTAATAATGGCTAAGTAAAGTCACGGTGACTCACTTGCCCTCCCACTATCTTTCAACATAAATTCCACATATTGACGCGTTCGTCTGTTTCCAAGTAAGTTACAAAAAACATTTAAAAAACGAAAAGGGTTCGATCGAATCTCAACACGGTATGAAGAAGTCTAAAAAGTTGTTACAATCGCGGGAAAATTGTTATGACTATGACTACTTTATTGATCGATTTGTCTTTATAATTAATTCTCATATTCTACAGAATAATCGAATCCATAGCAATAAGGGTACGACTATTTCAAATAAGCATCGGTTTGGCCCCTATTAATTTTCATTCTATTTTTCTCTCTTATATATTCAACCACACAATCTTTCATAAAATAATATCACATGTAAATCGAAAATTTTTTCTTCATTTTTAATGACTCATTTTTCAAAAAAAATAAAATAATATTCCATCCATTTTTATTTCTATAAAATGGGGGCCAAACGAGAGGTAAGTGTAAAAGATAATTGCAATTGTGGCTATGACATAACCGAATCAATAGCGTTCAATTTGGATATGACTGTTTCGAGGAACTGTAGATGATGGTCGCTATCGTGACCTGTTGATGTGGCTATAGCTATGATTACTTTATTGGTGTATTTGTCTCCAATAATTAACTATCATCATTCACATCCTATGAGATAAACAAATTAGGAATATGCTATCTTTACATAATGCGAAGTTTATGACGTTGTTCATCCCCCTTAAATGAAGAGAGATCCAATCGAATAAATTATATTTTATTCAAAGTGGGTCTTTTTCATACGAAGGATGGATACTTTGATGTATGTGTAGCATAATCCAACGAATTAATAATAATATATTTAGGTACAAATGTATCGCAAAATAGGATAGAGGTTTGGAAGGTGACTACAATTGTAGTTGAGTTGCAATGGCTATGATTATTTTACCGATCTATTCGTACGTAATTAGTAATTCTTATTGACCACTTTTTATGAAGTAATTCAATTAATCGAGCATTCGAAACCAAATTTAATATTAATAAACCCATATTTGTTTCTCATTCCATTGCATTACATTTTTCTCTCTTCTATTTTTAATCACACAATCTTTCATAAAATAATATTACATTATTTCACTCTTTTTTTTTATACTCATTTTTACAAAAATAAAATAAAATTATTCCACTCATTTTCATTTCAAAAAAGAAAAAAAAAAAAGAGGTCAGTGGCTAAAATAATATACAAATTACAAAAAATTGGTGGCTCGTATTTTAATTTTGAACGGCGGTAAATTTGCTTATTTAAGCTCAGCCAAACACTCACCACCAAATCCATTACAAACTCTCTCCAATCGTCCGCACCGTTGAAAACCGCGTTCCCCAATGCTATCGTGCGCCTTTCTCCGGAAGTAAACGTCTAACCCATTCTACGCTCGCACTACAAAGTAAATAAATCGATCAATCAAATTATACAACTCTACTCGGTTTCAGTTTGATTTAACAAAAGAATATGGGTGGAGGTGGAGCGCAGTCGCAGCAGGCGGATCCGACGGAGGAGCAGTATGTGAAGGCCAAGGTTTCGGTGTGGTGGGACATCGAGAATTGCCAGGTGCCGAAGAACTGCGATCCACACGGGATTGCGCAGAATATAAGTTCGGCTCTTGTAAAGATAAACTACTGTGGGCCTCTTTCAATATCAGCGTATGGTGATACCACCAAAATATCCCCCGCCGTTCAGCAGGCGCTTAATAGTACCGGTATCGGCCTCAATCACGTCCCTGCAGGTACCTATCTATAAATATGTCTCTGGACGTTTGATTTATGTATGCGTCGATGTATTTATGTCTCAAGATTTGTAAGTTTTTTTGATAAAATTTGTGGAGAGGACTTGAGATCCAGTTAAATTCGATTGATTGAGATGGGATGGGTGAAACAATGGTATTGGGGATTAGTTGATTCTACCGGTTGAGTTGTTAGTCTCAGAATTTTTTAGTTTGGGTGGTTTAATTTTGTTGATCTTGCATTTCTAGGACTATGCGGCTGGTAATTATGTTGGTTTTTTTTATTTTTTTATTTATTTTTATTTTATAACTGTGTGTCAAATATTCTAATCTTGATGAGTTTCGTGTGTCAGATCGGAGACAGAGTGAGTCAAAGGAGTGAAATTAGGCAGCCATTTTTTTTGCTTATGTGATTTCCTATATTAAATTTCAGTTTTTAGCCTGTAGATCTGTTGACTTTTGCGATTTTCAGATCTATTGACTCTAGCCTGTGATTTCCTACATTAAAAATTTCAGTTTTTAGCCTGTAGATCTGCTGACTTTTGCGGTTATAGCGTGGTTATGATGGTGTTGCGAGAGATAATAATCGTGCCATAGATTTTTACATGTGTTAATGAGTTCATCTGGCGTCACGATCTAGTCTAATACTTTCTCTTTCTCTTTCTCTGATTACTTTTGTGGCTGCATGCATTATTTTGTGGCTACTAGATCTTTGGTCGTGGGTTCATGTCTCGGTGCAATCCAGAGAAACTTTTATATGTGATTGATAATGTTCAGTGACGCCATTCATGGGATGTCATAGGTTTTATATGAACTAGTCAAAGTTGAACGTGTATTGCACGTTATTCTAAAATACTTTATAAGTGATGTAAAAGTATATTTGATATCAATTTGTTGGAGGATTTGATGAGTCTCAAGCGAATTAAAGAAAATCAAATTTAGTATAGAAATTTAAGAGAAGAAAATTGTACTCTCAAAACTCAATTTTTATGATTCAATTTTTTTGTAATGAGGAAATACTATAAATGAACAATCTTTTTATATTACATTTGTTACATAAAAATTAATTGTTAAAACATAAATTTAAACATACATTAAAATTTCTAGATACATGAATATGAATAAATTAATCTGTAACAACTCTAGATTCATATAGTTCAAGATTTATTAAGTGAAAATTCATTGAATCTGAATTACATGAATCTAGATTAATGTGAATGTTAATTAATTGAAAATTAATAATTCAAATTTCATAAATGACAATAATTATGTAGTATTTATTACATATCGAAAAACGAAAAATAAGGTAATATTGAAATCATTGAATTGTAGGGAGGTTAAAATTATCCAAAAAATGATTGTGATATTTTAATATTCTATAGATTAGTAACTGCAATAGATGTTTCCACTGCATTTTTTTATGAATTTCTTCACGTTTTTATATATCTATTTTAATTAGATTATTGAATTTACAATGGTTAGGTGTTAAAGATGCTAGTGACAAGAAGATTTTGGTGGATATGTTATTTTGGGCTGTAGACAATCCTGCACCCGCTAATTTTATGTTAATTTCTGGAGACCGAGATTTTTCAAATGCTCTTCACCAGTTACGCATGCGTCGATATAACATTCTTCTAGCTCAACCTCAAAATGTGTCAGCACCGCTTCTTGCTGCTGCAAAGAGTGTATGGCTCTGGACAAGTCTATTGGCTGGAGGGCCACCACTTACAAATGGTGATTCTGCTCAGTTTCTAAATAATGGTTACGATTTCTCTGGCTCTGACTCAGACTCATTACAAGTTCCAGTTACTAGTTCTGTTAATGCAAAGCAGCCTGTGGATTCTTTTCATGAAAGTCCCCAATTGGGAAATCAAAAGTTCTCTAGTATGGGAAGAGGGACTGGCATAAAACATAAAGGAAAACAGATTCGTAAAAACACATATCAACCTGATATATCAAGAAGTGCCACAGGGATTGAAGAAGATCATAACAAGGCCAACTTCCGTGAAGCGACATATGGTCACCCAATGCAGTTGAATGATTCCCAGGATTTTTCCGGTTCTTATAATCCTAAAGTTCCTTTAAGTGGACCGGGACCCATTCCTAATTTTACTTCTGGTAATCCTGATTTTTCTTGGAGTAACAGCAATCACGCACACAGTTTGTATCAAAACCACTATCCTCAGCCGCCAACTAGTTTGCCATCAACTAATCAGCATTTGCTGCCTCATTTAGCACCCCGCAGACCTGATGCATCCAGCTTTACTTCAGGTCCTCCAACATATATACCTGATATTGGTAATTTAAACATTTCTGAATGCCCCAGAAATGATCACAATCCTCCTTCGCAACAATGGAATGGAGGAGAGAGAAGACCAACTTCTATGGAGTCTGCCAACCATGTAAACGGAAACAGTCCCCACAAAGGATATAATGCGCAAAGGAACCCTCCATTTTATCAGGAGGTACAGACCAACGGGTACCCACATGGCAGTCAAGAATTTCTGCCACCGTCTTTTGGAATGGGAACCACTAGTGTGTCTGGTAATGGTCTATGGGGGACACCAGGATGCCCACAACCTTCTGACAATATTCAAGGCCTTATTGGGGTCATTCTGCTTGCTCTGAACACACTTAAAAATGAGAAGATTATGCCGACAGAGGAAAACATTGCTGATTGCATTAGATATGGAGACCCCCGACATCGTAATACTGATGTTAAGAGGGCTATAGCGAGTGCCGTTGAGCAGAAAATGGTAGTGCAGCGGAAGTTAGGATCTTTGCAGTTGTATGTTAGAAAGAATGAGAAACTATGGCAATGTGTGAACCCAATGGCTGGTAACGCAAAGCAGTACCCAAAGGTGATGTGGGACGAAATCCAGAAATTTCTATCATCTGCTGCTGGACGATCTGCAATACTTGGTACTCAGTGCAGGTAAATTACAATCAAGTTACGTTTTGCTTGTATGTTATTTTGATCGGCCTGCAATCTATTTCTACTCTATGGATAAATTATTTTGCAGTTAATCTAACTTATGTTCCTCAATTTCCCTCGTCTACTCTTTAGGTACGAGGCAGCTACAGTAATGAAAAAGATGTGCTTAAAAGAGCTTGCGTTGGGTGAAATACTGCAGATTTTGCACATGGTAATAAACATGAAAAAGTGGATAATACATAATTATCAGTCAGGATGGCAACCAATTAAGGTCACTCTTACAGAGTCCAACCCTGATTCAGGGTGGGCATTTACTCAATAAGCTCCCAAAGAACTAGGTATGAAGGGTAGAAGGGCTTGTAGATAGTTGTCAATTTGCTGCATGCTCCGCAAAGTGGTTTAAAATTGAGCACTGGTTATAATTGGCATGGCCCGTTCTTCCCTTTGAATATTTGGCAGCAGAGTAAATAGCTCTGTTGACATTGAGAGGATGGTGGTGTATTTAGCTTGGGACAATATTTTTAGTAGCAGCAATTATCATTTTTAGCTTTTTTTCTTGGAAATCCATGAAGTACGGCTTGGCAAGAGATTGGGGTTGAAAAAACCACTGAAGCTTTAGAGTTGTAAAACTGCCATTGGTTATGGCATACAAAGATCAACATTATAGGAAGATATGGTACTTGTTATCTGGTAAGCCAGCTATAATTAAATGTTGAAATTCCCTGGAAATTGCTTAATATGGCTCTTCGGTGATTGAAGCTATTAAAGAGAGACACTTTGGAGAGTCGCAGCTTCTTTGCTTAATTCTTTATGTGCTCCTTCTATTGAGCATATTGATGGATTAACTTTTTGGAAAACTATTTTAGGAATATAATAGATGCTTTCCTAATTCATGATATGAATCTTCAAGCTCGTCAGTCATGAGGAAAACCAGGAAGTTCATATTTTGTGCAAGTCAGGCAAGAAATACGTGTGTGATGATTTGGAGCAATAATTTTGGGCAATACGGTGAATGTAGAATATGGCAGAGTCTAAAG
>NC_036239.1:16842824-16849751 GCF_002742605.1 Olea europaea var. sylvestris
GTCAGGCAAGAAATACGTGTGTGATGATTTGGAGCAATAATTTTGGGCAATACGGTGAATGTAGAATATGGCAGAGTCTAAAGAAATCGAGCTTTTATGTGATAAATGTCACTTTAATCAAGATGTTGCGGGGAATAAGACAGAGAGATCTTAGTAAACGAGCACGAGGGATAGCAACCAAAACTTGTTTGGAGAAAAGGCAGATGTTCACCGATGCAACAGCCAGATAAAGAGGTATATTTATGTGCAGTTTATATGGTAGCTTTGAATGGAGGACTCATCATGGTTTGATCGTTTCATTTTCAAAGTGAATTACAAAGACCAAAAGACTATACATGTTTCCAACGATCCTCTGTCAAAACTGTGACCAAACGGTATGGGATTAGAGGATGGATCGATCGAGTTTGAATTTCTACTGATGTATATGGAAAGACAAACCTATTTGACTGTAATGTCTATGGTTTGTGCTGTGCTGTGCTGTGCTATGCTAGTTTTTGAACTTGTATTGCTGTTTAAATTATGCAGATATATGTTTGCGACTTTTGTGATGCTCGTGCTGAGCAGAATCCTTTTATTAGTCGTTTTCTTCATTGTAAATCTGGTTTCATTGAGTATAAAAATATGTATTGCTTTTGCCATTCATGATGCCTTGCCGCTATTTAAAATGTCGTGATTTTGTTCAAAATTGTTGCGATACGCTCATTTGATTAATAAACTTGTAGATATGAATGAATTAATAAGTGAAGGTGCTAAGAATGGCTAAAACTAAAACGGGGCCATTCTATTAAATTTAATTTGAGTTTCATAACGTCATTCAAACAAAAGGCAAAGGTAGGGGGAGGAAACACAATTGAAGATCAACTCCTGCCATCTTTTGCGTGAACCATGTATAAAAACGATTATGCCATCTTATCAGAAGGATTTTGAGAGATATAGTGACAGATGTGAATGTGGCAGAAGATAATGGATGAAAAAGCTGATTATATTATGTCACCTTATCCGAAGGATTTTGATAGATATAGTGGTAGAAATGAAGGTGACGAGATAATGGAGGAAAAAGTTAATTGGGTTTTTAAACAATTCAATGATAAAATGTCGTTCGACATTATGTCAACCTATCTGACATTGCAGCATGATTGATATTTAAAAAAAAAGCCCGTTCTATCGTATCATAAGCTTTATTTATTTCAAGCTTTAGAGCTTTTCTGCTCGTAGTGTGAAGACACTCAAAAGCTCTAATGATATTGTGCAGGATCAGTCCACCCAGTAAAAATGCACTCTGATTTCTCAAAAAGTGATGAAAATACCTTTTCAATCGATTAGGTACCACTTTACATATTTATTGAAAGGGTTTTTGTATGAACTTAATGTTTTATTTATTTTTTGTATGAAAACTAGATAGAGATATGATAAAGGCCATTGAAGTGATGCTTTTATGAGAAACCTGAAAAAAATTAATGAAAGCGAATAACGAATACAACGATGCAATCCTCAAATATAAGTGGGTGAAGGACTTATTTGACCTAATCGTATCACATAATCCTTTATAAGGCATTCTAAGACAATTTCCTACCCTACACAAAACAATTGAAAAGCATCTCCAACTATTCCACCAAAAGTTGGTACCACATGAATAGTATTTAATCATTTTCTTCATTTTTTTCATTCTTAACAATTTATTTTTTTGAAAAACTATTTATTTATTTTACAACTACCTATATTACTAAATAAATAATTACGTTAAATCAATGAAAATATTGAATTCATTATTAAATTCAAAAAATGTAGTACAACTAATAGAAAATCCCACAACAAAGAAAATATTTAAGCATGTTATTAAAAAGTTGTGCAATACGTTTCAAATTTCGATATCATTATATTACAAATTTGAACTAGTATTGTAATTTAATTCTTGAAATTCATATATTCATCCCACAAATATGATCAATTAATGCATTTTGAAGTGCAATGTGAGCCTAGTGATTCTTAATTTTTCTCTATTACGATCAAGGAATTCTTGAAAGCGATCATATCTATTACATTTCAAAAATTCTTGAGTACTTTCCATTTTAATTTATTCCTTAAATATTATTGATTAAATGATTAATATTTATTACAAATAATAATAATAATAATAATAATGTGTTGCATAACAAAAATGGACACAAATACCCTTGACAAAATTTTGTGCAAAGTTGAAGAGAAGGGGAAAAAGTTATTTAACAATATGGTGCAACGCTATTTATTTGCACCAAAATGGTGCAATGGGTTGGAGTGCAATTTGGAGAATCTTGATGCAATGAGCATGGTTGGAGAGCTATTTGTTATATTTTTCTCTCCATTGGTTGTCAATTAATAAAATTACTTGATTCCTCTGCCAACCTCTTCTTGCTTTAATCTTATTTTTACTTATGTGATCAATACTTCATATATTGCTATACTTGCCTTTCCATAATCAACAAGTGGTATCAGAGCTATTAATTGTGATTTTTTTTTTTTAGGTTTTTTGTTATTGATGGCAACTATGAAATATGAAATTTCACTTTTGGATCACAATACAAAATTTTTATTGTGGCAAGTAAAGATGCGAGTTTTATTGGCGTAAATAAATTTAGGTGGTGTGTTGTTGGGACTTGACAATATTCCCACAACTTGGACGATAGAAAAGGAACAACGGAAGGATCGGAAGGCACTTTTGTAGATTTGTCTTCATCTATCTAACAACATTCTTTAGGATGTTTTAAAGGAGAAGACAACTGCTACATTATGGTTGAAGTTGGAACAATTGTGCATGACCAAAAGTTTGACAAGAAGACAGCTACAACTTTCATGTTTTGAGAGACAACTGTTGCATTATGGTCGAAATCGGGCTTGTAGTTGTTGCAGGTGCACTGTTGATGTTCTGGAACATCCCTAGCCTGCAATTCTAATACGCGGATTTTACGCAGTTTATTATCAAAAGTTTCCAAGTCAATTGCATGAAATTTCCAGCTGAAAACACCATTTTCCAAGTTGTATTAGTACTCTATTTTATTTTTAATATTTTCCTTAATCGGCCAGATCTATATACCGTTATATTAGGATAATATTTTAAGAGACTTGGTAGGTTTCAACGACAAAAAAAAAAAGGTAAAAAGGGAGACACACACCCCTTTTCATCCCTTTCTATTTTCTTCTTCAATTTTTATCCATGCTCATGTGTAGCTAAATTTTTATAATTGGTCGAAGAAAACTGGAGCCTCGAAATCAATAAAACTATGAGATCTGAATTGTTTTCATCGTTCAATGTATGTTGAGTATCAAATCGATAATTATTTGATCTGTCTAACTCAGAAAGCAACTAAGATTTGATGGTTTGCTATGTCGGAAATTATTAAATCTTGGAAAGAATGCTCGACTAAATTAAATACAACAATTTGTGCTTGTGTTGTTTAGTATCATCGATCTATCTAATTTTTAATTCTGCTACCAGATTAAACCTTTCGTGCTTGTCTTGGGTTGTTTAATAGTAGGGTTAATTGGATTGCCTATTTTCTAATTAACTACGACTAAGGAGAGATATAAAGATAGTTCCAATGGTGAATGCTCAAAGGATGAATTGATATATGCTTGCATTGATGAGCAGTGTAAAATTCCGATATTGGATGTAGACTTAGACCAAGGTTTGTTCTTTTAATTGATTTTGATTCTTTAATTTGAACAATTTGTTAGTTGTTTTCTTTAAAATTGTTTTCGTTATACGTAAACCCCCAATCCTTGTTCACTAGCATAAAATTAGGCTAGTCACCGTTTGAGGGAACGATCCTTACTCGCACCGATACATATATTTTTAGGAGTGTAGGTTTTGTTTCTGGTTTCTTATGACAGCACACTAAGGACAAATTACTTTAACAGTTGAGTTAGGCGTAAAGCCAGTTACCTGCACATATAATAAGATCCTAGGGAGCCTTGTCCTGAAGCTATTGAAAGCACTAATGTCCGTTCATTACCAGAGAATAAAATTTGAAACCCAAAAAGAATAGCCACTGTTAAAGGTAACCAAGTAGTTATAAATGAATATTATCTTAATTCTTTAAGAAAAGTAGCCCTAAGGGCCTCACTGATTTATATCACATTGATGATATAAAGCAATGACATGATTGAAAATCCTTGTTTATGAAAGTTAGTATCAAATACTGTGAAAGGTAAGTTCAAAAACTTGCCAGTAAAAATCACTTTGCAAGTACTAGAGAAAGCATGGATACTGAATTGCTAAAGCAAGATAGACCTGAAAAAACGTCACATTAATGTAAGAAAAGGCGAGACTCTTTCCGCCTCGATTGATATTGTGATGAAAGGCAAGAATATTTTTGCCTTGATAAAAACTATGATTGAAGGTGAGACCCTTTCCACTGCAAATGAAATTATATTGAAAGATGATACTCATTCTGCCTTAAATGATATTTTGATGAAGTATTATTCTAGTGGTACCTAAAGGGGGTACCAAAGGGTGTCCATAATGGACACCCGGTGCCCCTCCAATAGGTGGGTGTAATGGACACCCTTCGGTACATGGTGCTGTACCACTAGAATAATCCTTTGATGAAAGCCGAGGTCTATTCTGCCAAAGCATGGGAATAAAATGTCATCTCCAAGTGTCAAATATTAAAGGGTAAGTCCAAATTCACCCTTTCAAAAGTATGATATCATGACAAGTATTATTACCGCGCGCAAATTGTTTGTATTTCGATAAGTTATGAAAAAAGTCATAATTGCTAGCTTTATTGTATTTCAGTTGTAATGAACATTGAAAGAAAATATACGTTGCAAATAACGTTACGAAATTAAATGCATTTACGCAAAGCATGGCCAAATGTTAAAGATGAAATAATGTCAGTTTAAATAAATAAATATAACGAAAAATAGTAATAATGAGGCAAAAAGTACAAAGGAAATACCATTGCTACAAGGAAGTGAGGTAAATTAAAATATGTTCCTTAGATCAGCCAGAGGCTAAAAAATTCTAAAAAGACTTATTCTACGAAATGGCTTGATAATCATGTCCTAACGGAACACTCGATCAGGAGGAGGGGGAAAAGTAATAAGATCATTTCATTATTCGCGCCGTCAAGATCCTTAGCAATAAGAAATTGTTCAACTCTTGCCAATTGTCGCTCTTCCTTAAGCTTGGAAATCTCACACTCAACCTTCTGAGCATAAGCTTGACGGTTTGATTTGTTCGAAAAATGAGTGAATTGGCTCACTTTTGGCACAATTTTTGGTGGGACCAGTTGGTCCAATTTGGAATATCAAAGTTGATATGTATTCTCCTTTAAAACATTGAAGTCAAGTATTTATTTGTCAAAAATGAAGCTCGGGTGAATGAGAAATTGGAGTCTAAAGTGGACCATTGAAAATGGTCTATGTTGGTGGAAAAACTTTGTCCTACATAGGAAAAACATGGAAACCAAAACCACTTTATATATGGCTATGCATTGAAATGGTATGATCATGTGTAGCATAGAGGCTCTCTCCATGCGCGCGGGCAGGAGGGGTGCAAATCACGGACAGAAATAGTTTTCGGACCTTGAACTTGAGTACGGACGCGACCTGGGCACACGAATGACGGAGCAAAAACTGGCCAGTTTGGATTGTCCGCGTTTTGCAATTTTTTTGTGATTTTTCCAAATGACTTTTGAGTGTCTGAAACTAACTCTAATGGTCGAAACCGAAGTGTAACTCCAAAAACTGCAATGGTTAATGCAGAAAGCTAATGGTCAGATTCAGTCTATATTCACTCAATTTCCAGCAGTTCATACACTGAAATTTTCGTCTGCAATTTCCAGCCTATTTTCTGTCTCATTCCAGTAAAGTGATATTGTTCGAACACTCGCCCAGTTTGCTGGAGTAGAATCGCGGTGCTTGAATTCTGCTGGTTATCGTTGTATCCTGGGAGACAGAGCTCGAACTAAACCTCTAGCACCACGGTGAGGGGGCAACTTTGTCTTAAGGAAACTGTGTTTACACAGGCCTCGGGTTGAAATTATATAAGCTATTTATTTAGTTTGCAATTTTGTAGATTTATTTAATTTGCAACGTACTTGAAATTTATGTTAGAAGTAGATAAATAAAATAAAACTGTTTTTTCTAATTCATTATATATGTGAAAAATAGATTTTACATATACGGTATTTCTATTTGTAAGTGAAAAAATTTGTGTTATTTTAGTTAGTGTATGAATAAAAACATTTTATGCAAATTTTTGTGCAAATACGGTGAGCTTCGCCTGCAAATACAGTAAACTGTCATATACGGTGAGTTACACTGTCAAATACGATGAGATGCAAATACGGTGAGTTGCATTGTCAAATACGGTGAGTTGCACTGCCAAATAGATAAATAAAATAAATTGTTTTTTCTAATTCATTATATGTGTGAAAAATAGATTTCATATATACGGTATTTCCATTTGTAAGTGAAAAAAATTTGTGTTATTTTAGTTAGTGTATTAATAAAAACACCTTATGCAAATTTTTGTGCAAATATGGTGAGCTTTGTCTATAAATACAGTATATTGTCATATATGGTGATTTACACTGTCAAATACGGTGAGATGCAAACACGATAAGTTGCACTGTCAAATACGGTAAGTTGCACTACCAAATACGGTAAGCAATTGCCAAATATGGTAAGTGTGAATCCGGTGTCTAAAACATAAAAACAATATATGAGAGCCCGATTCCACTCCATACACTACCGATTAAATATAACAACATGATTTAGTCTACTTCAAGTCCTTGGAAAGCTTCCTAATATTGGCCAAAACATAGCCTCCTTATTAGCATAAGTCTTGGCACTGTTGCACATGTCTTTATCTTCAAGCTTCTCATTCTCGACATTCTCTAGCTTTCCCTGAAGAATGTCACACCTTTTCACCAATGACTAGAG
>NC_036239.1:16857066-16859495 GCF_002742605.1 Olea europaea var. sylvestris
TGTTGTGTGCTCTTAAATTAACTCGTTGATCGCACGATCCATTTACCTGTATGAACTTGGAGATGTTGAGATTAATATAATTGATATTATATTAGAATCTGGTCAAATCCATCATGTGTCAGTGGGAGATGTTGAAACAAAATGGGTCGCCCATGTGGGTTGACCCGACCCGATTTGCATAGAAATGAAATATGGAGGGAGGAGTTGAAAATTGAATTCAAAAAAAATAAAAATTAACTCCCTCAATCTATAACTTCCATGTATATATCCACTCCCAAAAAAAAAAAAAAAATATCCAGGTAACATGCAAGAGTTCGGGTTTTATTCAAGGGGTAAAAAGAAATGAAGGTGAAGGCTTGATTTTTGGAAGATAACATCTCAAATTGAGTTCTTGAATTGTGGCTATCAAGTTCCTTCCATTGTGATCGAATTTCTGACCAAGAGGCAGGTACAAGATGGTGGTGGAAAGCAAGCGAATCAAAGGCAAGTAATTCAACCTCGATTTTGTGATTTCAAGTAAGTATCACTATTTGAAACTTGGTTATAAGCATGCAAGCATGTTTTACACTCTCGTTAAATCTTATAGAATCACTTGACGGTTTGCATGCCTCGTCACGCACCTTACTCCTAGAATGAGAACTATCCCATTGTCTAAGAATAACTAGATTAAAGCAAGTATAACGACGTAATAAGGTAACACCTCAATATACAAAACCTCTACGAAAGAAGAAGTACTAGGAGAGCCATCCGTAAATCTAGAACTCCCATTGTCAGAATCAAAAGATGTATTTTGAGAATCACTTTGAGGAGACATCATAATAAAAAGCTTATAAAGTAAAAGATTAAGTCAGAACACATACCTATGAAAGGGTGTTCGAAGGAAAATGAAAGACGTTGGGAGACAGAATAACTAGAAAATAAGCCAAGAAAGAATAATGAAGATATTCTAAGAAAGAATGATTTATTTATAGGTTATGAATATGCTGAATCATGCAAAAAAACAATAAAGCTATTTAAAATATGTTGAACTATCGTAATCATTGAATACTAAGAGACACCTTATCAAGTTTTTGAATAGATAGACAAAATCCCACCAGAGACGGATTTAGGGGGGCTGGGCTGAGTTGGTTTGTAGCCCCCCTCTCAAGCCCAAGAGTTTTTTTTAGGGTATTATTTTATTTTTTTGGGTAAAAAATCAATTTTTTATGTGTAAAATTTTTTTTCCACGTAGTAGTCCGGTTTGAGATTTTGTAGCCGGTCTTGGATCCGTCCCTGGATCACACGTAGTCTATATGCACGTTGAGCATACGTGGGCCAACAACCTAGAAATACGCAAACAGGACCATTAACACAAAGAGGAAATGGCTATAATCATGGTGTATTTCCACAACACAAGCACACATCATCTGCAAAAAGAAAGTAGAAGATATACTCATATTGAAGGCCATTTGTAGGTTCGCAGTTAAATGAAAAAAGTCCTAGAGTTAATATGAATAATAACATTGAACTTCGATGACTATTTATTGATGCCAAATAAAAAGTTTGTTCTATGAATTTAAACCATAAGGTGAGCGCGAAAACAACTAAAGCAAGCAAGAGAGGCAAGATGAGCCATCCTCGTTGATGGTGGGGATAATTATTATTTTAATACATGTGGGCAAATCCAAAAAGTATGACTTATAAACCATCGGATTACACATGAATATATATTAGTTATCAGCTCACAACAAAGCAATCGTCATTGTCATTTTTTGGAATGATCTAAAGCTCTCAACAAAATCTATAATTACCCTCGTACAAGAGGAAAAACTCTAACAAATTTTAATATCTCCCTCGCTAATGGTCATTTTATTTCTAGCTCCAATTTAAGCATCAAAACAGTGAGTTTAGGAGGAAAAAGCCTTGGCTAACTGAGAGAAATTTGTTGGTTGAAATTCTACCGTCAATAGTGTTCAATTCTCTCGCAAGATAAAATAATAGTACATCCAATGAATCAGTATAAGGTTGGCAATGCAGCGGGTTTCCCATCGAGCATTTTCCATCCTGTACCCGCCCTGTTACTTGTTTAAAGCAAAGTGGGGGCAGGACAGGGCGGAGCGATTGCCCTGTTTACGTACCGTTTATTTTTTTTATTATAGTTTTTGATAATTCATTTTACTGTCCACATTCATTCAAGTGAGACAATAATATAGTTATTAAATTTTTTAATTAATTTAATTATTTTTAAGAGTAAAATTATTCAAATATATTTCATAAATGAAGGTTTTATTGTTTATCATATTTTTTAGATAATTTTAGTTATCATTTTCTATTTGAATTAATGAAATTTCGTACAGTTTTTCTATTTAAAGTATTGATTTTTTATTTTTATTTTTAAAATTAAACAGGACAAGGATGGGGCAGACCCTTGTTACCCATACCCGACTGGT